>NC_134399.1:95379577-95979577 GCF_050003625.1 Haematobia irritans
GTTTGTAAATAAAAATCTTCATATTGCCTAAAAGTAGGCTATACATGGTTGCTCTAAATCTCCTGAATATATACTCAGGTAAGGAAGAGAGAAAGTAAAACCATAATTTCATAGAAAAACAATTTTTCCAATGGTTATTAATGGTCTATATCGGTCCAGGTTTTGATATAGTCCCTATATAAACCGACCCCGATTTGTGATCATGGGCTTATAGAAACCGTGGTTTTTAACCAATTTGGAATATTGGAAATTAGAAATCTTAAGGTATTTTAGGACCATAAAAAGGTGTGCCGAAAATATTGAGTATTGGTCCAATAGTGAGTATTGGTCTGTGTGCTGCAAATAGTGAGTATTGGTCCAATAGTGAGTATTGGACTGTGTGCCGAAAATAGTGAGTATTGGTCCACAAACAATTTTTTTTCTGATTCAATCACGAAATTAATTGATCCAAATAATTTTTTAATTGAAATGTCTTCAATCACAGATATGATAGTATCAGTTAAAAAATTAATTGACAGTCAATGAAAAAATTAATTAAATACTATTAATTTGTGTAGAATCTTTAAATTTATCTTTGTGAAGTGTACTGGTTGAACTGATCTGCTGGGGAGAGTATCTGTGATCAAACTCTCCTTGAAATTCTATATATTATCAAGTAACCCGCTACGATGAAGAGTTTTCAAAGGAAACTATTTTATTTGATTCATGGTGGTGTGTATTTAAGATTCGGCTATGCTGTATATATTTGTTTTTTTTTTTCCCCAAAATATTCCCCATTAAGAACTATACATTTGTCGTCTGTTTGCACACATTGTCGAAACACTTTTATCACTCTGATTGTGGTATATCGAAAACATACCTTCTGAACGCATCAAACGCTTTTTCAGGTGTCGAATCTCTCATTTGATTTTTTACGTACGGGAATAAAAGTCATTCGGTGCCGAGTCAGGACTATACGGTGGATGAGCAATCAAATCGTTCTTTTGAGTGTTCAAAAGTGCAGTCGATTGAGCCGATGTGCGAAAGCTCATATTGTCGTGGTGAAGAGTGATCGGTCTTCGACGATTTCGATTTCATGATTGTGTACATAATTTTTTTATCCTACAATATCCCAGTAGGATATACAAATTGTCTTTAATTATTATCATATTAGGCTCGACATTTAAGTCCATTTTATGAGGCAAATGGCAGTTGAAATCTAGTTAAAGTGAATTTTGGAAGTGTAATTTGAATGAAGTATAAAACATTTTCATGTTCATTACAAGTTGCTCAAAGAACTTGTCTAAGAATATAAATTGAATAAGAAAAACGAAAAATGTATGTGGAATCGATTTACTCATTGCCCCTCACTTACTCTTGATCTTTACGTAAATAAAATAGAAATCCTGTTTTTTTTCATACTAAAAAAATCATTCGTTTGATTGGATTTTTTTCTTTGGCATCATACATGAACACTCATTGTCGAAGGACATAGCCCTGTTCAGAAATCCTTGAGACCAGTAATAGAGATTGAAGTGCAGAAGGATATAAGTATGCATGAAGTGTTGTACACTTCAATAGGCAGTACATGTTTAAATAGAAGTAGAATGCATGTGTATACAAATGCTCACATACATATAGAGCATAGCAATGTTGTGCATATAACATCCTAAGCTGCATAGTATCATAAGTAGTATTGTAAATGAAAATATTTTTCTTAAAAATTTACTATATTCATAATTTTATTATAAATATTTAAACATATATAGATGGAAATTTATAATATTAAAAAAATTGTTTATTTAAAAAATATTTTCCAAGAATATCCTTAATGATCTTAAGCTACTTTGTTATTGTACTTTCGATAATAATCCTCTCCATCAAACGAGAGAATGTCCAGGGCTAACAATATCCATATTTACTTGCCGGTAACAATCTAAGCACACATTCACATGTGCTGTACGTGAGTAAACTACACAATTTGTGTGAACAAGAGATCATCGTTGTCGTCATCGTCATCATCAACATCATACATAGTGGTCTATTACTATCTCTTTGGTCTTATGGAGTTGTAGTCGTTGTCCTCTCATCAAAGTTTAATGTTATTTTTGGCCTTTCTGACTTTGGATTTGCCACTGTATGAACAAAAGGCTATGGGATGCATAAAAACAGCAAAGATTAGGCATTGTGCATGGAAAATCCTCAATTCGTTTACAAACAATAAAAATTGCAAAGAAAAACAAAACAAAGCAAAAAAAAAACATAAACTCATTCACCATGTGGCTTAATATGTTTGACTCATACACATGATGAACTAACCAATGGACAGACAAACAAATTGCTAGTAAACTGGGCTTAGATATAGCCTCAAAGATGTTTACAGTTATCAGTGCTTAATTTAAAATGTTTTTCTCAAAGAGGACGGACAGATTATACATCGAAGCATACAAAAAGACACGAATTTAACATTTGTTATAACAATGGGTTTAACTATTTAATTCAGCATTTAGTCTATAGAAGACTAATTTTGAGAAATTTTTCTACAGAAATAAAATTTTGGCAAAAGTTTCTACAGACATAAAATTCTGACAAAATTTTATATAGAAATAAAATGTTGACTAAATTTTCAATAAAAAGAAAATTTTAAAGAATTTTCTATAGAATTAAAATTTTGAGAAAATTTTCTATATAAATTAAATTTTGAGAAATTTTTCTATAGACAAAAAATAAATTATAAAAAAATAAAACTGACAAAATTTTCTATAAATATAAAATTTTGATAAAATTTTCTATAGAAATAAAATTTTGACAAAATATTCCATAGAATTAAAATTTTGAGAAAATTGTATATAGAAATATAATTTTGAGAAAATTGTATGTACACAGAAAAAACTGAAGCAAAATAAAAATCAATTATTGGCATAATTGAATGAAAAAAATATATCAAATACGATTTTTATTAAGTCAAACATGAAAATAATTGGTTGAATGAAGAACTGGCAAAAATATCAAAATTCACTGGTAATTGAATTCACAACACATCAATTACTATGTTCAATTGGACCAAGTATAAAAGTTATTGATTTAAGTATAATGCGTAATTGCCTGATAAAACTGTTTATGACGTTGCTACGTAACGAAAAATAAATTAATACAAACAATAAAATGTCATTTATTATTACTATTAAGAATCTTCTTAAGAAAATGGTCGAATTTACCCGCAAATAAACCGTGGTATCGGTACCGCGATTCGAAATGTTAACATTAACATTTCGGGCGCACCATATTGTATTTTTATCGCAGGTAAGTACCTTTATCTAAATACCAGTTTTTTTGGTCAAGCGCGTTTTTTGGAAACTACACTGAAAAAATTCTCTTCGTAAAAATGAACATTTTCATTGGGAGTCTAACCTGTGACGTGTTGGTAGAATTCTTTCTCTCTCAAGCACATTCAAGAAATACTCATGTACGTTCACGCAAACAGAATTTTTAAAGACGATTAACGGTTCACAACAATTTTTAGACTCACGAGAATTCTCGTGACTTCGACTATTAGGCGGGATCACGACGAAAGTATCACAGCACAAACTTTTTACTATGGAAAGTTAATTTAATATATTTAGTACATATTTCTACGTTCGTAAAATTTTTAAAATTCGCTGAAAACTTTAATAAAATATGTAAATGATTTCTTTCGTTGTATAAACTTACACACATCCTGAATTGGGTCGTTTAAAAACTTGCGAATAAGCTTTGGAATATATATACAATTACATTCTTTCTATTTTGTTTTTGCAATTAGTTCGTGTACACGTCAAATTGCCCTACTAATGGATATAAGCCGACTGTCAAAAATATGTGGCCTAGAGGAAAATGTGTTTACTTTGAAAACGGTGATTTCGAGGATTTCTTCTCAGCAACAGAAGGTAAAATCATGTAAAACTTTGAAATATTTTCGAAACTTTGAAATGAATAGATGTTTGTATTACAGAAGAGCAGGATGCCTAAACAAATCGCATATACATGAGGAAGATTTGGGAAATTCCAGCAAGTGGCACAGATAATTCAAAAACTTTGTGAGTTAGCCTGTTAAATAAAGGGTGATTCTTTTGAGGTTAGGATTTTCATGCATTAGTATTTGACAGATCACGTGGGATTTCAGACATGGTGTCAAAGAGAAAGATGCTCAGTATGCTTTGACATTTCATCATGAATAGACTTACTAACGAGCCACAACGTCGTAGAAAAGTTGGCAGAAAATCCGCTTTTTTATCGACAAATTTTGTTCAGCGATGAGGCTCATTTCTGGTTGAATGGCTACGTAAATAAGCAAAATTGCCGCATTTGGAGTGAAGAGCAACCAGAAGCCGTTCAAGAACTGCCCATGCATCCCGAAAAATGCACTGTTTGGTGTGGTTTGTACGCTGGTGGAATCATTGGACCGTATTTTTTCAAAGATGCTGTTGGACGCAACGTTACGGTGAATGGCGATCGCTATCGTTCGATGCTAACAAACTTTTTGTTGCCAAAAATGGAAGAACTGAACTTGGTTGACATGTGGTTTCAACAAGATGGCGCTACATGCCACACAGCTCGCGATTCTATGGCCATTTTGAGGGAAAACTTCGGAGAACAATTCATCTCAAGAAATGGACCGGTAAGTTGGCCACCAAGATCATGCGATTTGACGCCTTTAGACTATTTTTTGTGGGGCTACGTCAAGTCTAAAGTCTACAGAAATAAGCCAGCAACTATTCCAGCTTTGGAAGACAACATTTCCGAAGAAATTCGGGCTATTCCGGCCGAAATGCTCGAAAAAGTTGCCCAAAATTGGACTTTCCGAATGGACCACCTAAGACGCAGCCGCGGTCAACATTTAAATGAAATTATCTTCAAAAAGTAAATGTCATGGACCAATCTAACGTTTCAAATAAAGAACCGATGAGATTTTGCAAATTTTATGCGTTTTTTAAAAAAAAAAAAGTTATCAAGCTCTTAACAAATCACCCTTTACGTCGTTTATAATGAATATTCTGTATTTTTCTACCAAACATGTACTTCGCTGTATTTTCAATTATACATAATTTCAGAATTTCTTTTTTATAATAAAATGCATAAAATTTTTTTCAGAGTGTATTTGTATAATTTTCTTAAATTAATATGGATTATATAGTACAAAGATTGTATTGATTAACATCGTAATAAACACAATTACGATAGTAATTGTATAGGTTACAAAATTCTATAAACATTGTACTCAGTTCAATTACGACTGTAATTGAAAACACTATATACTTCAAATACTAATGTATTTGGATTGAGTACTATGTCATTTGAATATTTTGACAAATTCCAATTACATTTATACTCAACGCAAATATTACTTCATTTGAAAATAGTTTTATGACAACCTTACAATTTGGGTAATTGGATTTACAATTTTCGTCATAAGCTGAAAATCAAATACAAAAATAATTGAATTCACAATATTTGTATTTGATTCAATTATTCACTTTTTTCTGTGTAGAAATAAAATTTTGAGAAAATTTTCTATAAAAATAAAATTTTGCGATAATTTTCTATAAAAATTAATTGTTGAGAACATTTTCTACAGAAATAAAATTTTGGCAAAAGTTTCTACAGAAATAAAATTTTGACTAAATTTTCTATAGAAATAAATTTTTGACAAAATTTTCTATAGAAATAAAATTTTGACAAAATTTTCTATAGAAATAAAATTTTGAGAAAATTTTCAATAGAATTAAAATTTTGAGAAAATTGTTTATGGAAGTATAATTTTGAGAAAATTTTCTATAGGAATAAAATTTTGAGAAAATCTTCCATAGAATTAAAATTTTGAGAACATTTTCTATAAAAATAAAATTTTGAGAAAATTTTCTAAATTTTGGGATAATTTTGTATAGAAATAAAATTTTGAGCAAATTTTCTATAGAAATAAAATTTTGACAAAATTTTCTATAGAAATAAAACTTGAAAGAATTTTCTATAGAATTAACATTTTGAGAAAATTTTCTAAACTTTGAGAAAATTTTCTATAGAAATAAAATTTTGACAAAATTTTCTGTAGACATAAAATAAATTAGAAAAATATAACGTTGACAAAATTTTCTATAGAAATAACATTTTGTCAAAATTTTCTATAGAAATAAAATTTTGAGAAAATTTTCTATAGAAATAAAATTTTGAGAAAATTTTCAATAGACTTAAAATTTTGAGAAAATTGTTTATGGAAATATAATTTTGAGAAAATTGTCTATAGAAGTAAAATTTTGAAAAAAATTTCCATAGAATTAAAATTTTGAGAAAATTATCTATAGATAAATACAATTTTGAGAAAATGTTATATATAAATAAAATTTTGGGATAATTTTGTATAGAAATAAAATTTGTAGAACATTTTCTATAGAAATAAAATATTGAGAAAATTTTCTATAGAAGTAAAATTTTGACAAAATTATCTATAGAAATAAAATTTTGACAAAATTATCTATAGATAAATAAAATTTTGAGAAAAATTTCTATAGAAATAAAATTGTGACACAACATTCTATCGAAATAAAATTTTCAAAAAATTTTCAATAGAAATAAAATGTTGAGTAAATCTTCAATAGAAATACAGTTTTAAGAAAATGTTCAATAGAAAAGAAATTTGAGAGAATTTACTATAAAGTCTACAGAAAAATTTCTTAAAAATGCAATTTAGAAAAAAAAAAATTGAGAAAATATTCTATAGAAATAAAATTTTGACAAAATTTTCTATAGAAATAAAATGTTGACAAAATTTTCTATAGAAATAAAATTTTGACAAAACATTCCATCGAAATAAAATTTTCAAACGAAATAAAAGTTTGAGAGAATTTTCTATAGAAGTAATATCTACAGAAAATTTTCTTAATAATAAAATTTAGAGAAAAGTTTTTATAGAAATAAGATATAGAAACAATTTTTTTTTAAATAAAATTGTGACAAAATTTTCTATAGAAATAAAATATTGCAAAATTTTCTATAGAAATAACATTTTTAGAAAATTTTCTACAGAAATAAAATTTTGAGAAAATGTTCTAAAAAAATAAAATTTATTTCTGTAGAAATAAAATTTTGAGAAAATTTTAAAACGAAATAATAATTTAAGAGTCTAATAAGTCTTCCACACTTTCCCATTCTGACTAACTTAGATTAAGAGCGGCATCGATATTTTTCAAGCATAAGGCGAACATAGAAAGGCCTACTTCCAAAAACTGCAAAAGAGTATTATTTTCTGAAGGAAAAAATAAAACTTTTTAGTCACAAAATAACGATTAAAAAATAACTTTTGTGACAGCACTTATAACCGTTACGGCCCCTGGAAAATTATCATTGATATCCAATTCTAACAAAATTTTCTATAGAAATAAAATTTTGACAAAATTTTCTATAGAAATAAAATTCTAACAAAATTTTCTATAGAAATAAAATTTTGACAAAATTTTCTATAGAAATAAAATTTTGACAAAATTTTCTATAGAAATAAAATTTTGACAAAATTTTCTATAGAAATAAAATTTTGACAAAATTTTCTATAGAAATAAAATTTTGACAAAATTTTCTATAGAAATAAAATTTTGACAAAATTTTCTATAGAAATAAAATTTTGACAAAATTTTCTATAGAAATAAAATTTTGACAAAATTTTCTATAGAAATAAAATTATGACAAAATTTTCTATAGAAATAAAATTTTGACAAAATTTTCTATAGAAATAAAATTTTGACAAAATTTTCTATAGAAATAAAATTTTGACAAAATTTTCTACAAGAATCAAATTTTAAGAACATTTTCTATAGAAATAAAATTTTTACAAAATTTTCTATAGAAATAAAAATTTTACAAAATTTTCTATAGAAATAAAATTTTTACAAAATTTTCTATAGAAATAAAATTTTTACAAAATTTTCTATAGAAATAAAATTTTGACAAAATTTTCTATAGAAATAAAATTTGGACAAAATTTTCGATAGAAATATAATTTTGACAAAATTTTCTAAAGAAATGCAATGTTGACAAAATTTTCTATAGAAATAAAATTTTGACAAAATTTTCTGTAGAAATAAAATGAACAAAATTTTGACAAAAAATTCTGTAGAAATAATAAGTTTCTATAGAAATACATTTTTCTATAGGAATAAACTTTTTCATATAAATAAAATTATTTGTGAAAAAAAATCAAAAAAAAGTGAAGATGTACATATATTTCATTTATTTCTTTCACATATATGAAATTATTCAATATATTTTTTCTGAATTTTAAGAAATTATCATATATGGAGTTACAAAGCATTTTTCACGAAAAATATATAGTTGGAGTCACATCTGCAACTTTTTAATTTTTTTTTGTTTTCTTTTTTTAATAAAAAAAAAACAAAACTATTTATTTTAAATATGTTTACAATTTGTATCTTTTTAATCACATATGCTGCACTTTCATTGACGTTCCTTTTGCTATTGATAAAATCATTAAAGCATTTTTTATTGAATGCAATTGAAAATCGTTTTAAAATTTTGCCATAGTTACCGATACAGCCACATTTGCCATTAACTAAATTTTATGTTTTTCAACCGATTGTTACTCGCATTTAAATTGTCGATACAAATGATATTGAATGAACTGGCAGGGTATTGTTGAATTTTTATATCTTTGAAAATTGTAATTGAATGGAATTGTATTTACGTTATGACCGGGCCATACGTAGAGGTTGTGCAGTACTCGAAGGCAATTGCTACCAAAAAACAATGTGAGACGAAGTCAGTGACTGATTGTCTGTCCATTTGTTTTTTATATATTTTTTTGAAATTGTGGTTTTTATAGATCTTTAAAGTTCCGATATATATGTGTAACAAACGTGCAGGGTTTTTTGATGGCTATTTGTAGTTTAATGGGTTTTCTTTAATAACCAAATGGGCACGCAGATAGTCATTTATAATCTTATCGAAAGAAGTACAATTTTATTCTGTGGGAATTTTTAAATTAATTACATAAAATTAATCACAAAAGCGTGTAAAATGGCTGGTAATGGTATTGCAATGAGGGTTTTTTATATAGAAAATAGGAATAAGTTCTTCTTCAAAAAAAAATCCCTACTCCTTAGATCTTCTAAAGAAGGAATTTCTAGAATTAAATATTAACAAAAAAAAACAAGTTCTCAAATTAAATTTTTTTGGCATATGTTCTTTTTGTGAGGTCTCAAATGATTTGTTAAAATTTCAAAATATAACTTTAATGATGTTCTAGGAATATAGATTTTTTTTGCTATAATTTTTTGTAATATTTACCAGATTTAAGATAGACTGATATTCATTTTATACACATACCTAAAAAGAGAAACGGGAGAAAAATAACAATCAACATGAGTTTTGTATAATATAAAGTTTTAAAAGAATATCTAGAGTTAGATGCCTGAATAATTATAGATTTTTGTTATCTATGAAAAATGTTTTTCTTATTAAAAAAAATCATAAATGTTATATGCATATTTAATTCAAACTGAAGATTGTCATCTTTAACCTAAATATAGTTCCATATTTGAGATTTAAAAATCCTTAATAAATTGAACTAAATATGTAATATTATACTTTGATGGTTAGTCCCAAATATTTCCAAATAAAAATTTGATTGGAGTTAACATTTTTATTAAATAACAAAAAAACTATTTTCATTCAAAAATATACTTGAATTGTTTTTTTTTTTTTTCGTAATAAAAATAGTTTTTATGTATATACAAAAAATCCAACTACAATTATAATGGGAATATGCATAAGAAAATGCTTCATCATATGAACTCTTCTACAATTTGAAGAAAATTTTTTATTTACACAAAAGCACAAAAAAAATTTAACAAAATTTTCTATAGAAATAAAATTTTGACAAACTTTTATATAATATAAAATTTTGAGAAAATTTTCATTAGAAATAAAAATTGGAGAAATTTTTTCATATAAATATTTTGAGAAAATTTTCTGTAGAAATAAGATTTTGACAAAATTTTCTATAGAAATTCAATTTTGAGAAATTTTTCCATATAAATAAAATTTTGAGAAAATTTTTCCATATAAATAAAATTTTGATAAGGTTTTTGTTTGAAATAAAATTTTGATAAAATTTTCTATTAAAATTAAGTTTTTATAAAATTTTGACAAACTTTTATATAAAATAAAATTTTGAGAAAATTTTCAATGGAAATAAAATTTGGAGAAATTTTTCCATAGAAATATTTTGAGAAAATTTTCTGCAGAAATAAGATTTTGACAAAATTTTCTGTAGAAATTCAATTTTGAGAAATTTTTCCATATAAATTTTACCATATAAATAAAATTTTGATACAATTTTCTACTGAAAATAAATTTTGATAAAATTTTCTATTGAAATAAAATTTTTGACAAAATTTTCTATAAAATAAAATTTTGAGAAAATTTTTAATAGAAATAAAATTTGGAGAAATTTCCCATAGAAATATTTTGAGAAAATTTTATGTAGAAATAAGATTTTGACAAAATTTTCTATAGAAATTCAATTTTGAGAAATTTTTCCATATAAATAAAATTTTGAGAAAATTTTACCATATAAATAAAATTTTGAGAAAGTTTTCTTTTGAAATAAAATTTTGATAAAATTTTATATTAAAATTAAATTTTTATAAAATTTTCTATTGAAATAAAAATTTTGACAAACTTTTATATAAAATAAAATTTTGAGAAAATTTTCAATAGAAATAAAATTTGGAGAAATTTTTCCATAGACATATTTTGAAAAAATTTTCTGCAGAAATAAGATTTTGACAAAATTTTCCTTAGAAATTCAATTTTGAGAAATTTTTCCATATAAATAAAATTTTGATAAAATTTTCTATTGAAATAAAATTTTTAGCAAAATTTTCTATAAAATAAAATTTTGAGAAAATTGTCAATAGAAATAAAATTTGGAGAAATTTTCCCATAGAAATATTTTGAGAAAATTTTATGTAGAAATAAGATTTTGACAAAATTTTCTATAGAAATTCAATTTTGAGAAAATTTTCCATATATATAAAATTTTTCCATATAAATAAAATTTTGAGAAAGTTTTCTTTTGAAATAAAATTTTGATAAAATTTTCTATTGAAAATAAATTTTGATAAAATTTTCTATTGAAATAAAATTTTTGACAATATTTTCTATAAAAACAAAATTTTGATAAAAGTTTAATTTGAAATATAATTTTGACAAAATTTTCCTTGAAATAAAATTTTGAGAAAATTTTTCCACAGAAATAAAATTTTAACAAAATTTTCTATAAAATTTTCTATTGAAATTAAATTTTGATAAAATTTTCTATAAAAATAAAATTTTGATAAAATTTTAATTTGAAATAAAATTTTGCTAAAATTTTTCCATAGAAATAAAATTTTAACAAAATTTTCTGTAGACATAATATGGACTATTCTAAAATTTGAAGCCATTTATTTATTTATGCATAAGCTTTGAGATATGATCGTTTCCTGTTAGCTCTTCGAAATTATGTTAACAGACAATGATCATTAGACTTCTTCGTATGATTTATTAAAAAATATATATTTTTATATACAAATATATCCAAAGGCTTCCATTGAAAACAGAACATTCTATTTTTTTTCATAGATATAAATTGAAAATAAATTCAATTCAATATCAAAGACCCAAGCCGCGAGCCTAGACCAAATGAAGGAAATAGTCTGTTGATCTCCAGTAGTGTTGGCATTGCTACAAGTGCGTCATTTCATTGTACTCAATTGTAATCAGCGAAAAAATGCAAAGACATGCCGACAATTACAATGTGAATTAAATGAATTCAAAAGTATACAAAACACGTAACTTTTTTCTTTTGCTCGTGTTAAAGCGCAGGCGCAACAAATGTAAGTGTACAAATTGTGGTTATACGATACGCTCGTTTCATCTGTCCGTCTATACCATACACTTGAGGATTCTTCGATTTAACTGCACTTGTAGCAATTGTAACAAACATTGATATCGGCAACCAGCTCAAGAGTCCATTTGAAGACATTTATGTTAGAAGAAATTGATATGAAATGCATGCATAAGTTATGTGCAGAAAGTCATATAAAAGTTAAAAACCACCATACAATTTCCATTATTAAATTGCAGTGATGATGCCACCATTAGAGAGACCATTTGAAGACCATCTAACATGATTACATGGTTTTTCTATTCGATCTTAGATTATGGCATTTGGTCTGCAAATCCATTTGTCCATGAGGCGATATAAACGTTTGATTTGTTTTGTTTTTTTCTCCTTCTTTCTTACTGAATGTTTGGGTTAAATATCCAATATAAAAGAGATGATTGTAAAATGTGTATAAATCGTAGTTGAAGTAATGCAATTCCAATCAAAATGATGTGGAACGTAATCGATAATGTATTGGCAATGTGTCTTATAGGGTTTGCCTTTGATATTTTTCTATGAGCATCTCATAAAGGGTAAAGGAGCACCAGCGCCAGTGAAGAAACTTGTTACAAAAGCTAAGGCAAACACTTGTCCCAAAAAAAAAAAAGTTGCACGAGATAGCAGGATTACTGGTAATATACACAAATTGATATGGGAGAAATGAGATCATACAGAAATTTTATAGGCTAAATGCTTTATGTTAAAGCACATCTGGTTTCTGTGTGCAATTGCCTATATTCTCAACTAAATCCACAATCTCCGCAGTATACTTTAATAAGATAAGGGACTATCAGGCCATTTAATCAAATTGATATAGAAGAAATGATCATGTTCGGGCATTGGATTGGCTAAATGCTTTCTAAATCTTCAAGCAAGGTCTTTGTGTGCAGTGCCTGCATCACGGTTAGGTTAGGTATAGTGTCAGCCCGATATTTTAGGCTCACTTTGACTATTCAGTCCATTGTGATACCACAGTGGTGAGCATCTCCCTTATCACTGAGTGCTTCACAGTTCTATATTTAGCTTTGAAACACTCAGAAATGTCACCAGCATTACTGAGAGGGGATAATCCACTGCTGAAATTTTTCCTTGGTATTTGGTCTAGACTGGGATTGAACCCATGACCTTTTATATAAAAGGCGGTCATGCTAACCATTGCATCACAGTGGTCCCCTCTATCGTTATCTTTCGAATTTGATATCCCTTTCTGTCCAAAACAATATATTTGACTGTGATGGAAAGATCAAGTGAAAGTGAATTGATATAAAAGAAATGAGAGCATTCAGAAAGTGTTGTGGTTAAAGTTATTCCGGGAACATATATCTCGTCTATATGTGCACCCCACCCAGTATTTCTTAGAGATTTGAATCTTGCATTTCAGGAAGATATTGATGTATATAATTTGTATTATATTACACCGAATTGATATTGGACTTGCGATGGGCTATTGTAGAATGTAGAATAAGCCTGAAACAACTAATTTATGTATGCACAAACATGTTCTCTGTACCACTATAGAAGGAAAATCCAATAATGGAATTTGACTAATAAGAGGAAGTTTAGAATAATTAATAGTTTAACTAACTAAATCCTTCTGCAAAATACAAAATGACAGCTATCGACAGCAGGTCGGAAAACCTCAAATGACTGGTTTTAAGCAAAAATACTGGTAGCAACGCAAATATCTCTAGTGGGTGCCAACAAGAACCGCAACAAATTGCTAAAATGGTTTGGCGAGTGAAGATTTGAATTCAACGAAATCAAACTCTTAGAGGCAAAAAATTGCCAAAGATATTCTGTAAAAACTGCAAAACATGTAAAACAAAAAACGGAAGGCAAGTTAAGGTCTTAAAGGATTTAAATGATTACCAAAATTATTATATTGCCTTTAATCCTATCACTAAAAGTGAACTGATATGGAAATGAGGATTATAACGTTCTATTCGCTTTCCGATTCTCTCTCAGCAAATATGTACCTAATTTTTGTGTGCAATGGTTTGGGTGAAATGTTGTCATTAAATGTGAACTGATATAGAAATGAGGATTGTAACGTTCTATTCGCTTTCCGATTCTCTCTCAGCAAATATGTACCTAATTTTTGTGTGCAATGGTTTGGGTGAAATGTTGTCATTAAATGTGAACTGATATAGAAATGAGGATTGTAACGTTCTATTCGCTTTCCGATTCTCTCTCAGCAAATATGTACCTAATTTTTGTGTGCACTGGTTTGGGTGAAATGTTGTCATTAAAAGTGAACTGATATAGAAATGAGGGTTATGACGGTTAGGTTAGGTGGCAGCCCGATGTATTAGGCTCACTTAGACTATTCAGCCCATTGTGATACCACATTGGTGAACTTCTCTTCTTATCACTGAGTGCTGCCCGATTACTTGTTAAGCTCAATGACAAGGGACCTCCTTTTTATAGCCGAGTCCGAACGGCGTTCCACATTGCAGTGAAACCACTTAGAGAAGCTTTGAAACCCTCAGAAATGTCACCAGCATTACTGAGGTGGGATAATCTACCGCTGAAAAACTTTTTCGTGTTCGGTCGAAGCAGGAATCGAACCCAAGACCTTGTGTATGCAAGGCGGGCATGCTAACCATTGCACCACGGTGGCTCCCTTATGACGGGTTATGACGGTCAATTCGCTTTCCGATTCTCTCTGCAAATATGTATATAATTTTTGTGTGCAATGGTTTAGGAGCAATATTGTCTGATATGGAAATGAGAATTATGACGGTCAATTCGCTTTCTGATCCTCTCTCAGAAAATATGTACCTCTTTTTTTGTGCAATGAAATATGATTTCAGTAAATTGAATGATATGATGTTGTTAAAGTAAAGTTTGTACTTAGTTTAGATCTGTCATTAAAAGCGAATTGATATAGAAATGTGGACTATAATGTTATATTGCATTTCCAATTTGCTATCAAAATATATGTTTTTCGATTTTGTGTGCATTAGGTTTTCAGTGAGGAATAATTTCAGAAGATATTGGTAAAATAAATGTTATAAAATGTAATTAATTTTTGTGTGCAATAGTATATGTCTTCAGTAAAGAATCGTCTCAGAAGCAATTGCTAAATTAAATGATATGAGCATTTGAAGTACCTAATTAAAGTTTGTAGTTAGTTTAGACCTGTCATTAAAAGCGAATTCATATAGAAATGTGAACTACCAGTGTGTATTCTAAATTCAATCCTCTCGTAGAAAATATGTTGACTATTTTTGTGTGATGAATTGTGGATATACGGGTATGATCTCGAATGTAAATAGCAGTCGACTGTATGGGTGTTTCTGGGCTAGCCAAATTCATCAACAGTTGCTCACGCACGAATCACTTTCCAGCAAATGATCACCTATTTTTCGGATAACTGGCAAACGTACGAGAGGTACACAACCATTTGTTTGTCAGTTGTCTTACATGAAATTAGCAAAACTAACTGCTGAAGCCGGATAACTCATCACCACAGCAATGCGAACTCTTAAACAACGCCATTTTTGAGCACTCAAAAAGTCGATTTGATGAGTTATCCGTCGTATGGTCTTGATTTGTCAATGATATATTCTTTTCTATTTCCCGTAGATAAAAAATAAAATGAGAGGTAACCGTTTTTCCATACCTGAAGAAGCGGTTGATGCGTTCAGAATCTATGTTTTGGACATACCTTAATCCTGAAATTAATATCTATAGATATTAATTTATGGTTTAATGAATATCGAGATCTATCACAAAATTTTTGTCTGCCATATTATTGGTGTTCTATGAAGTATTATTTCAGAAGAAATTGATGGATAAAATTTTATGTGCATTTTATTTACCCATTTTAAGTATATAGTTAATTCAACGTGATGTCAAAAATGAAGCAATTTCAAATCCCAGTTTTTGATTAGAAGAAAAAACTTCTCTTCAATGGAAACTCTAAAAATAACGTTAGTAGATTCCATAATACCTACTGATTGCTGCAAGTGCAGAAAAAAACCTAACTAAAGCTTCTCATAATATCATCAGATAGATTGCATTACATTTGGCCAGGAGATGCAATTGTTGTAACTTTCATGGTATTAACCAATGAGGCCACAATATATGTATATATGAGAGTGTATGAATGCCATAACATCTGTTACCGAGGAGATGCATGCCGCATATTTATGTGTATGTCCCCCAAGTGAAAGTCCAAATCGATGACCATATAAAGTGGGGCTACCATGGACGCACATGAAAAAAAAAAAAAAACAAAGCAGAAACTGGGGATCAATAACCAACACAGGCATCCACTAGCATCACCACAGGCTGCAGCCTTGTAATAATCAGTATCATCAAAGGAATCGTCATGGTCAGTTAGATTCTTCAACTCTTCAACAAAAAGATCGCATTACACATATATTTCAACGAAAATGTAGTTAATGCAAGCTGCATTTGGTAGAGAATGAAGCATAAACTAAAATGAAAAATTTAAACATATGTGTGAAGTATTCTCCCATATATTCTCTGATAAAACTTCATAGTTGTTTGGGCTCTCTATTCATTTGGGGAGAATATTTCTGTGGCATTAGTATTGTGATTAACGGTTACTTGGGGTCAATTCTTACATCCCACCCCCCCTAAAACATCCTACGAAATTTGTGGCTAGCATTTTGCAAAATATTAAAATGATGATTACAAACTATTAAAGAAAATTGTGTGCATACACGAACTGCAGCATCATAACTACAAGATATCGCCTTATACCACTTACTTTTGTATGAGCGAGGGGGTTTGGAAGTCTATAAAGCTGGTATTAACACCCCCTTGGCAAATTTAGCTTCACCTATTGTCTAAAAAGGGCAACTGCGTTGCAATTTAGACCCATTGCCATTCTGCACATTCAACTACCTGTGAGTGAATGCATTACGCTATTATTTGTTCGCTCTGGGGCAAAGTGTAAATAAATATAATGAAGAAATGTACAAATGAAGCATCTACACGTTTCATTTTCATAGGTTATCATCCAAATTGAATCTTAATTATGGGAAAATAAAAAAAAAAAAAAAACACCCAAGAGGCATTCCTTTCCAAACAAGCATTTTACGAGAAGACAAAAAAATGAAAAACAAGAAAAATGAAAATATTTTCTGCAAATATTGGTTCTCAACATACTATATACGCAAGTGAAAGTTAATTAAATAATGGAGAGAGACGAATTTTTGAGTGGCTCATCGTGCTAATAAAGGAAAAAATACTTTTCAAATTAAAGGCAATATTTCTGTAATACAATCATCTCTAGAGATTATATGAAATTATTATTTATAAATGATATTGATATAACGATATAAAAAAGATGATTCATGCATATTGAATCTATGAGTTATTGCTAATACTCATACAACATGTAACAATAAACATGTTACATGTTAACCGAGGAAAATAACATTATTGTCCTCAAAAATATTTGAGTTTATCATATTCCTTCTCTGCGTGTGTAGAGACAGTGAACGCATTGAACGTTTCGAACAACATATTCTAACATATGTAAAGGTGGATAGTTCCGGTGGGAATTAGTTCTATGCAGTGCTGCCGCTACTACTTTAATCGAAGTATTTTGCTTCATTTTCACAAAATTTACTTCGTCACTCCTTCTTCCAAAAATCTGCTTCACTTTTTGTTCTGCTTCAAATTTTTAAAATTTTCCCCATATTACCTAATTGTTTTTCCTATTCCTTTAATACGATGAACACAGTGGTTTAATCATTGAACATATGCAAACCCTATTTTTCATCGCTGGAATGGCAACCCTTGATTTTTTGTTTTGTACAAGTGTCAATGCGTGAACTGTTAAATTGTTGTGAGTAAATAACGTGTGGACATGTGATGTGCAAGATGAATTGGTAAGTAGTGCAATAATTTCCATGAAAAATATAAATATATTATTAATTATAAATTCTTTATTATCTTTAGCAAAGGAATACGCTCACCGACGCTATTGTTTTGTTTTCAAAAATGTATGCTACTTCAATTTTATTCAATCTACTCCACTTTTTTCCAAAATCTACTTCACTCAATTTTTCACTAGCGGCAGCACTGGTTCTATGGAACTATTCCGTGGCTGGAACTAAATAAACTGGATCCGATACCTTTACTCTTGCACCTACTCAGTTCCTTATATTCATTTCGTTTTGTACTCATTCCATTTCTTTCGCTCTTTCTGACAACAGCTCTCACCAGAGAGAATAAAAACACAAGAGGACGAAAATTTCTCTTCTACAAAAACAACAAATGATATTAGAGAAATTTTCCTCATTACTGCCTCCTACTGACGCAGTTTCGCTTCACAGTTTCGTTCTCTTGTGTTTTTATTCTCTCTGCTCTCACTTAGGTTGAAGGGGCGCCACCGTGGTGCAATGGTTAGCATGCCCGCCTTGCATACACAAGGTCGTGGGTTCGATTCCTGCTTCGACCGAACACCAAAAAGTTTTTCAGCGGTGGATTATCCCACCTCAGTAATGCTGGTGACAATTCTGAGGGTTTCAAAGCTTCTCTATGTTAAGTGGTTTCACTGCAATGAGGAACGCCTTTCGGACTCGGCTATAAAAAGGAGGTCCCTTGTCATTGAGCTTAACATGGAATCGGGCAGCACTCAGTGATAAGAGAGAAGTTCACCAATGTGGTATCACAATGGACTGAATAGTCTAAGTGAGCCTGATACATCGGGCTGCCACCTAAACTAACCTAAATTGAAGTTGCCAGATCCTTAATGAAGATGTTAAAACTGATCCAACCTAAATACCAATACCAACATGTTTTGCAAAGATTATGTATATTAGAAACATTTGTCCAATGCGAAAGAATATTTTCCGCAATAGGACAAATCATAAACGAACTCTTTTGGTTCAAAGTTGGCAAACTAATTTTTTACATAGTAACTTTTTATTTTGTCTATGAGAAAATTTAAACACGATATTTCGAAGATAAATATTGATCTTGACTATACCAGGGTTGCCTTTTATTTCCGAGATTGTCCAACTTTACTGTTGCAAACTTAATGTAAAAGATTCATCTTGCCGAAAAAATTGGAATTAAATCGTGAGCATTTTTGTGCGATTAGTTTTTACAATTTCCGACATGGATAACTCGACAACAGTGCGTCGATTAACTTTATTCCATTTTGTGCGATTAAACTCTGTCAAGGATCAGTGTTTATCGATTGTTGGGGAATTCAATAGTAGCTCACTCCAAGACGAATTTCGTAAAGGTCGTCCAAAATCAGGAAACCATTGTTACCATTGTACTGTGCGCAAAACTGATTTGCAAGATCTTCATGTAACCTATCGTGAGATTGAGACAACCTTAGGCATTAGTGTGACTAGAATACATTCAAATTTGCATTTGACCGTCAAAAAAAATGGTTGCGTTCGTTTCGACACAATTTGTCAATCGATCAAAAAAGCTCATGTCGATTGGTCGAAAGAAATTCTCCAAAAATACAATCGTGGTGCTACGAAACACGTGTATGACATCGTAGCAGGTGATGAATTGTGGATTTACGAGTATGAGGCCGAATGAAAATAGCAGTCGGTTGTTCCTGGGCTAGCCGAATCCATCAAAAATTGCTCACGCACGAATCACTTCCAAGCAAATGATCACTTGGTTTTCGGACATCTCGCAATCGTACCACTAGAACAACAATTCCGAGAGGTACACAACCGTTTGTTTGTCAGTTGTCTAACATGAAATTAGGAAAATTAACTGCTGAAGACGGATGACTCTTCACCACGACAATGCGAACTCTCAAACAACGGCATTTTGGGAGCACTCAAAGTTATCCGCCGTATAGTCCTGATTTGGCAACGAATGGTAAAAAGGGCGCTAAAAATATCAGGACGTTAAAAATAAAGTGAGAGTTCTACGTTTTTCGACACCTGAAGAGGCGGTTGATGCGTTCTATTTTTTATGGACATACCTCAATCCCGAAATATAAAAAAACATCTCCCGTTGTATATTACAGACTTAACTTGGATATCTATTCATGGTTTAACGAATATCGAGATCTATCACAAAATCAATTTTCATATATGGACATGCTGCACTAGATCCATGAACCATACACATTAATTACTTATTAATGTTTTAAGATTTCTCTTTTAGCCTGTACGATGGGGCAATTTGCCGAATACGATACGGACAACAGCTTAGTGACCAAATAAAAGTTGAGGTAGGCGTACGCCAATGATGTGTCATCTCACCACTCCTCTTCAACATACTTCTCGATGTAATAATGTCACGAGTATCGCAGAGAGGAATAACCTGGGGACTATAAGGAAACCTTTGCGACGACATTTGCCTTATTTCGCATAAGGACACGGAAATTCAAGGAATGATGAACGTTCTAAACATATATGCGGCGACTGCTGGAATGTCTATAAATATCCAAAAAAAACGTCATGCGAATTAATGCGAGCAACAATGATATAATTGCAGTAGGTGGGAGTAAATTCTGCTTCCTGGGAAGCATTATAACATCCGAAGGTGGGCCGAGTCACTTTCGCGTCTCTAGAGGAGGTATGGGGCGTTGAACACACATATCGAGGAGCACAAAAATTAATTAAACACCAGTATAAAATCAGTAATAATGTATGGCTGTGAGACATGGAATTCCGCAAATAAAGAACTAGAGGCTATTAAAGTGTTTATTAATCGCTACCTAAGGAAAATAGTCCGAATATTTTGGTCAAGCACGAACACTAGGTTAGGTTAGGTGACAGCCCGATGTATCAGGCTCACTTAGACTATTCAGTCCATTGTGATACCACATTGGTGAACTTCTTCTCTCTTATCACTGAGTGCTGCCCGATTCCATGTTAAGATCAATGACAAGGGACCTCCTTTTAATAGCCGAGTCCGAACGGCGTTCCACATTGCAGTGAAACCATTTAGAGAAGCTTTGAAACCCTCAGAAATGTCACCAGCATTACTGAGGTGGGATAATCCACCGCTGAAAAACTTTTTGGTGTTCGGTCGAAGCAGGAATCGAACCCACGACCTTGTGTATGCAAGGCGGGCATTGCATTGCACCACGGTGGCTCCCAGCATGATCACTAACGAAGACCTATGGCTTACCACCAAGCAGCAACCTGTATTATTGGAAATCCGAAGAAGAAAATGGATGTGGATCGGGCATACCTTGAGGAAGCCGCACGATGATATAACAAGAACAGCACTCGACTGTAATCGACAGGTAAGTCAAAGAAGAGGGAGATCAACTAACTCGCGGAGAAGATTAGTAGATGCCGAAGTGCATGATGCGTGATGCACATGGCGAGAACAAAAATACTTAACTAATGACAGAACATAATGGAATGTATTTTTACGGTCCTATGTTCCTCCTAGGAATTTCAGGAAAATATATCTTTCTCTTTTCATACTAAACTTTGATTTTATATCACTTCTGATATATTGGAAGAAAATTTGTCACTCCATTTTTCCTCAATTAGTTTAGTAGCTCTTTTAACATCAACCACAACTTTACACTCACTTTCGATTTCAGTGCATTGACAGCATGTGTTTTGTTTTGTAAGTAGTTACCTACTTACAATGTTTACTTCCTCTAAAGGTGATGACAACAACTAGGATTTGTAACCTGAAGATATAACATCACACAACTATTGGAGACCCACTAAAATGGAAACCTCAAATCGAACACCATCTTCATCATCATCACCCAATAACCACTTCCATGTGACGCGCAGAAAAGTGTATGAGTGTATGTGGAATATTGAAGACAAATCATTGTTAGATTTAATGTAGTCAATTGTGCCATTATCGTAAACTTATAATTGCATTAAGTTTTTCACATATACATATACTAACTAAATAAGTAATTTAATCAGTTTTATCTTTATGTCGACAATAAATTATAATTACAAAGAAACAAACTCTTAATGAAGCAGAATTTGGTCTATTGGAGACAAATGTATCTCAAGAAAGAAGACGGTATTGGGAACCCCTAAGAGGAAGGAAAAATGTTACGGAAATACATGTAAACACTATTTTCCAACGATTAAGGGGCACTCTGCAACACTTCCGAGTTTCGTGTTTTTTTGAGGGATTTAAAGCCCCAGAAACGCTTAAAGATCATGCGCACCATCGAGGGAGGAAGAAACAATATAGACTTTTTTTTTTGGTTTTTAACTTTGCGTATTTAACGATATTCGATGAGGTTGCTGATGGTTTTATAGGCATACAAATGAATACTTCACGAGGATGACGGTGATGATGTTGGTTATTTGCGGTGATAAGGTAATGCCATGAGGATGAAAATCATGTCTATGTTAGCCATGATTTTCCAAAAATAATATTGCTGACATGGTGGTATTGTCTTTGGTTGTTACTATTTCCTTCATTGGTTGGTTGCCTTATTAAAATATCTTTACATAGATTCACATGAACTTCGACTTGGTTGCAGCATTCAAGTGAGAGGGCTTTAATCAAATAGATTCATAAATTGTATGATTCGCATAAAATGAGAGGGGACCCTTTTGATTTTTGTGGTTGATTATGATTTTCTGTAGTTGTTTTAAAGTGATTTCTTCCTCTTCGAAGAAACGCACGCAGGGCGAATTTTTTTTATTGCAACTCCATGTTGAGGTAATGTTTGTTGTAAGCTTGTTTGGTGGTGTTGTTTTCGTTAACACAATAACAAACTCAAATACAGATTTTAACAAACTTCCGCCTTGGGCTAAAAATCTCTGAAAGCAAGATCAGAAAACCACACGCAATTGCAGCAGACACCATCGAAAGGAACGAAAGGAAGTTTTTGTTTTGTTTTATTGTATAGTTGCAAACAGTTTCATAATATGGATGGTTGTAGTTCGTTCGATGATGCTTTCAATTTGGAACAAATCATAACAACATCAAGCGAGAAGTTGAAGTCCTAAACATAAAGAAAGTCAGGGATTCTTAAGTGATTTTGAAGGAAGCTTCAAAAATCAAATGAGTTTCATTCAATTCAGCACAATAAATTCTTTCTTCTAGTTTCTCCAAACAAGAAGAAGCGATCATCGCAATTGTTTTATGATCTCCAAGTTGTGCCAAATCTGATCAGAAGTAATTAATGTTACAGTATGATGGGTTAATAAGTGTTATTTGAGGAAGCTTCAACAATCAAAAGGGTTCCATGCAACCTAGAAATACATTCTTTTAGTTCATCTGGGAAAGAAGCGATACTCCAAGTTGTCCAAAAACGGAGTAATTAAAGGGTTAATACATTCATAAGGAAAGATATTGACATAGCTATGTAAAAAAAGGATGTGCTCTCATTTGGGCTTTTATATACAGATTCCGTAAAATAAATAAAACACAATTAAGTAATAATATGAAGTAGTTTTTATTTCCAGGGAAATAGTTCTTCTTACCAAATTTTCAAAAGACGGGTTATAAATAAATATAAAAAAGTTTACCAAAATATGTGAACACTTTTGCATATCATTCATTATTATGTCTTGTCTTATGATTTAATTAAATTTAAATTTTCTTGTAGATGGCAATTGATACGTACACAATGGTTACTAGTATACATCGGTTTTAGGTATATCTTTAAAGTTGTGCAAAGGTTTTTGATGTGTGCATCATTTTCACAAAAAAAAACAGAAAAAATCAAGATTGAATTCTTTACTAAAAATAAAACTCTCTATATATCGAAATTTCTCACACAAATGAATTAATCCGTTGAAAATCTATGGAAATCAAAATAAACTTTAGCTACTTCTTTCAAATTCTATACAAGTTTCATTTGTGTGCACCAGATATTCATAGAAAAAAGAGAACTGAAATATAGCAAATTAATCAAAATATTTTTTTAGCTCTAATGAATGGCGAAATATTTTTTGTATCGTTATTTTATATTCTACCTGAACAACAAGTTCGATAAAATGAATTTTTCTCTAAACAGTACATTAATATGTTCAATAGGTTTAACAATGAAAATAGTTTTTAACCATTTCTTTAACATGACAAAAAATTTTTCAGTGTGTGCACGAGTTTTCCCCAATCGAAAAATGTATTGGCAAATGAGTTCAGAAAGAGAAATTTTTCTCAAAACTTATCCTTTCGGAAAAGGTAATAAGAAAATGAAAATAAAAATATAATAAATTTTTCAGGGCTCGCTTCTAAATTGCATAAATTAATTTGAGATTATATATTTCTATATTTAAATGCTAACGTAAATCAAATAGAATTTGCTTTAGCAAATTAATTGATATGTTCAAAAGGTTTAGCAATAAACATATATTTTAACAACATGTTTAACATGACATAAAAATTGTAATTGTGTGCACCAGTTACCAAATGCAAAAATATGCCATAAAAATAAATATTTAATATTTCGGAAAAAGTTATAAAAAACAAAAAGAAAGTAAAAATATTTGAAACAAAAATTAAGTTTAGATTATTTCTTTTTCTGTATGTAAGAGAGAAGTTCGCAATGGACTGAATTGTCTAAGTGAGCCTGATACATCGGGCTGCCACCTAACCTACTCTAACCTTTTCTGTATTCAAAATGTTAATTCTACTAATATAGAATTTTTTCTAGTAAATGAATTGATATCTCAAAGTTGTTTAGAACTGGACATGGGCTTTCGGCCTTCCTTTCATATAACGCAAAAGCTTTCTGTGTGTGCACATTCTGAAAATAATAATTTTCTTTGGAAAAGTGAAATTTTAGACCAACTATGATATCTTTTATTGTTGAAATTGTTTCTGTAAAACTCGATGGAGATAAACATTGCTAAGTTTAACATAAATTTCCTTTAACTAATAAGAATCACAAAAATAAAAGAGAATTTAATTTTTCATTTCGTTTAATCAGTTTCTCCTATAAATGAATTGATATGTTCAACGCATTATGCAGTTTATAAAGGCTTTAGATATAGCTTTTATATGGAGTAGAGGTTGTTTGTGTGTGCACCAGTTACCGGTAAAAAAATATATTATTTTCTAATAGCATGTCTTAGAAATAAACTTTCCGCAGTAAATTGGTTTGAAACCAACTTCAAAATTTTTCGGAACATGTTATAAATAAATTTACTTTTAATGGTAAGAGAACTCCAAAAATATAAGAGAATTTCATTATTCATATCGTTGAATCAGTTTCTTCTATAAATGAATTGATATGTTCAAAGCATTATGCCGTTTATAAAGGCTTTAGGCATAGCTTTTATATGACGTTGAGATTTTCTGTGTGTGCACCACTTACCAATAAAAACATATATTATTTTCTAAAATCATGTCTTAGAAAAAAACTTTCTGCGGTAAATTGATTTCAACTTCAAAAATTTTCAGAACATGTTATAAATAAATTTACTTTTAGTGGTAAGAGAACTCCAAAAATATAAGAGAATTTCGTTAATCATTTTGTTTAATCAGTTTCTCCTATAAATGAATTGATATGTTCAAGGCATTATGCAGTTTATTAAGGCTTTAGACATGGCTTTTATATGAAGTATAAGTTTTCTGTGTGTGCACCAGTTACCGATACAAAAAATATATTATTTTCTAAAATCAATTCAGAACATATTCTCTGAAAGAAATGTTTTTGTTTCTCAGGACAGAAATTTTTATCACTACATGGTTGTCTTTCCCTAACAAAGTTTATATGGTTTAGAAGAAAGCATTTTACAAGCTCACGAAAATTTCGTTAATTTCTTTTCGTTTGTGTTTTTCTTTTTGCATGCACTTTTTGCTCTCTAAGTTTTGCAAACGAATTGCTTTTTGAAAACAAAGACCTATATAATGTTAGTCATTACTTGGTGATTTCATCGCTGAACAAGGCGTTCTTGTGTGCCGGAAATATTTGAGGAAATCATCACTGAAAGGTCATGGCAAATTTGTTACGAAATTGCTATCTAATAACAAAGGTAATAAAAAGTCTAATAATAAATGTTTTTCTCTGCAACAATGTCTATGATCTGGGCAAAATATTACATTGTTGCAGTAAAAATGTTATCCCTTAAAAGAAAAAGGGAAATTGTGTCTTTTAATAGGGATCTTATATTCCTAACTATTTGAGAATCCCTTGCCTTAAGATCAAATATAAATAAACCAAAAGTTTTTTTTTCGAAATATAAA
Organism: Haematobia irritans; assembly: GCF_050003625.1. NCBI lineage: Eukaryota > Metazoa > Arthropoda > Insecta > Diptera > Muscidae > Haematobia > Haematobia irritans. Next base: position 95,405,634 of record NC_134399.1, read on the forward strand.
ATCAAATTGCAAACCCTCACGTTTACTTGCATTGACATTAACAACTATTGTCGATTGTTTCTTTATTTACATAATGGCCCATAAAAAACAACTACCACAAAATCTAAGACTCTTTCTCCTCTGACTCCATGCAGTAACTAACAATGCTCAAAGATTCGATATCTGCAATAGCAACAATTGTATTATTAATAATAACAACCAATAAATTTGTTAACAACATCATCATCATTGCTGGACAACACTACAAACAATAATAACAACATGGGACAAAATCATCACTAGCAGCAATTGACTGGCGCTATTTCGCCCATGAAACTGAGAGTATGTACCTCCAACATCGCCGCCAGCATTACTTTCATCCGATTTTGTGTCGGCCCCAGGGTATTTGTTTGTTCGCCTTGACTTACCAGACACAACACCACCATCGCATAGAAAAAAAGTTTTAATCTTGATTGTGTCACACAGGCATTATGACACGTTTCGTAGTTTTTTTCTGTATTTTTCTGATAGCAGAAAACAAACAATCCCAACTAATAATTGCAAACATAACGAACTTTAACAATAACAAAGATTAATAATTATTTTGGATATAATAAGGATAAAATGTCAATTATCTAACAAGAAATATATATTTCGCAAACGAAACTTTTCCCAATACTCTCAATTTATAGATGAAAATTTATGTGAGAAGATGGGAGTGATGGAAGCGCGCTTCGTGAATCAGACAAATTTAATGGAACAATTTGAAAAGGAAGATTAAAAAGCAATAATTAAAAGTAAATATTGAATTGGAGTTAAGTGGAAATAATAACTCTTGGCAACTTTTATTTATGTAAGATTTTTGAAAATTTTACATATTTGAAAAATTGTACTTTCTGGGTCTATTAAAAAAGAGCATTTTAAATTTTCAAAAAGTAAATTCTACCTTTGTCGTATTGCAAATTTTAAGCAAAAGAGATACGAAATTGGAATAAAAATATCGCTAGCATAGGCTGGAAAAATTAATTTCATCCTCATCAGAGATTTCAATCGGTACTTTGTACTGTAACAAATTATTCATACTAAAAACAAATAAGGACCGTCCAAAGTCGGGCGGGGCCGACTATATTATACCCTCTACCACTTTGTAGATCTTCATTTTCGATACCATCTGAAACCCTTCAAATTTGTTGGTTGCTACACCCTCAACAAAAATCGCTTCTGTAATATATATTTTCAGGATTGGTCCAAATAAAATATTGTTTGTATTGTTCAAACATATTATGTTTCACCTTTGGGCATACACTGGTAGTAAAAAATTTTAATGAAATTTTCTTTGTGTGGATATATTTCTAAGGTGCCAATTGGTTACTTCCATTATTTTACTTGCAGCATACTCTCTAGGTCTCTCATTCTAAACACATATATGTTTATAGGCTATTTCCAAATTAATATATGTTTGCATCTAAGAATATTATATTTACAAACATTTTATGTCCCAAACATAATATGTTCTAACATATTAACATATATGTACCAAACATGTTATGATAGTTTATGAACATTAAATGCTTGCACTCAAAAATATTGTGTTACAAATGTTACATGGTCACCATCCAAAATTAATATTTTGCTCTTGAAACATGTTTGCGGTGATCATATTCATTCTCTGGGTGTTCCTTCACGCCAACAATGCTATACTCAAAATTATATATCACTTCTAAGCAATACTTCTATTAAAATGAGCAATTATATCAGCGTTATGTAGAAGCTGCTCTAAATCGGGACATCACCCACAGAAATCAGCGCAGATTCGGTTGTTATGTAAGCAGTTGCTACTGCCTCTCTCCCTTACAATCCTGCTGAAATAGTGCTCCATTTTTTGCTGGGTTATTTGCTACATCTAATTCGATGGAAGAAACACTATCTTCCTATAAATCTTGTCCTCCACATATCTCCACCCATTGCAATAATCTCTTATTGTTAACATTAGCTATTTAATAACTGTGATTAAATATTAAATTTTAAACTAATGCGATCGTTATAAACATTTGGAAAGTTAACGAATTCATAGAGAATACGAAAAAAAAACTATTTCTTATATGATTTCATAAAAAAAAACATGATAATATTATAACTAACGGCGTTTCAAACTACATAGATAATTAAAGGTTATAAAGAAAATCAATATTCATTATATGTTGCACAAACAAAAGACCGAATACTGAATTTATTTCTTGGACATTTTAGAGTTAATAGCCAGTTAACCGGTGATCTTATGTGATTGCTGGTGGAGATGGTGGTGGTGACATACATAAGTCGGCTATAAAATGACATCTATAATTATAGATTGTACACGGGCAACTTGCAATATAGACTCCTACGTATTAACCTGAAAATAACACCTGTTGACTACGAGAGTCTAAAGAGCCAGAGCCAGAGCGGAATTGAACACAGAACAAAAATCACGAAAAGTTTTCCAATTAAAGTCTTAATTGAGTTTTAAAAAATATTCAATTAAAAATTTAAATGATTCCACAAATTTTTTAATTGAAACAAAAATCAATCACAAACATTAATAGTATCAATTAATTTTTTATACCCTCCACCATAGGATGGGGGTATATTAACTTTGCCATTCCGTTTGTAACATATCAAAAAATTGCTCTAAGACCCCATAAAGTATATATATTTTGGGTCGTGGTGAAATTCTGAGTCGATCTGAGCATGTCCGTCCGTCCGTCTGTTGAAATCACGCTAACTTCCGAACGAAACAAGCTATCGACTTTAAACTTGGCACAAGTAGTTGTTATTGATGTAAGTCGGATGGTATTGCAAATGGGCCATATCGGTCCACTTTTACGTATAGCCCCCATATAAACGGACCCCCAAATTTGTCTTGCGATTGCTCTAAAAGAAGCAAATTTCTTCCGATCCGGCTGAAATTTGGTACATGGTGTTAGTATATGGTCTCTAACAACCATGAAAAAATTGGTCCATATCGGTCCACTTTTACGTATAGCCCCCATATAAACGGACCCCCAAATTTGGCGTGCGATTGCTCTAAGAGAAGCAAATCTCATCCGATCCGGATGAAATTTGGTACATGGTGTTAGTATATGGTCTCTAACAACCATGCAAAAATTAGTCCATATCGGTCCACTTTTACGTATAGCCCCCATATAAACGGACCCCCAAATTTGGCTTGCGATTGTTCTAAAAGAAGCAAATTTCATCCGATCCGGCTGAAATTTGGTAAATGGTGTTAGTATATGGTCTCTAATAACCATGCAAAAATTGGTCCATATCGGTCCATAATTATATATAGCCCCCATATAAATCGATCCCCAGATTTGTCCTCCGGAGCCTTTTGGAGGAGCAAAATTCATCCGATCCGGTTGAAATTTGGAACATGGTGTTAGAATGTGGTCTCTAACAAACACGCAAGAATTGGTCCATATCGGTCCATAATAAACCGTTCCCCAGATTTGATCTCCGGAGCCTCTTGGAGGAGCAAAATTCATCCGATCCTGTTAAAATTTGCAACGTCCCAGCAAAAAAATTTGGAAGTTCTTCCAAAGGCACAACTTTAAAAGCACTTCCAGAAGATGCACTCCCAATGATGTTCTTTATTTAACTACCCAGGAAGTTCTTTTAATTCAATATTTTATAACTTCGTTTTTCCATACTTTTAATGGGTAATTTTAACTTTTTTTGTTTCAACGAGGTTAAAAACAGAGTAAGAATTCATAAAATGGTACAAATCATTTAAATTTTGTCGAAAAAAATGCTAAATCCAATCTGAGAAAATTGTGAATTTTTGAAAATATTTGAGGTCAAACGATTCCGACAAGCGTTAGAATCCATTAAAAATTAAAAAAATATATATAAAAATTATTTATTTGACATAATATCACAGAACTTTTTAATTTACATCCAAATCATTGAATTCGGATCATACCTAAAGAAGTGATGAAAATTCAGTGCATCGGCTGTTGAAATGGAGAACTTCCGTCCTATGACAAGCCCATGTTAAATTCATCGCTTCTGCGTCAATTTTGCACCACTTCCGGATCCACAAAGAACATTTTCATTACTTTTTGGGCGACGCTTTTTTTGCTGGGGTGGTGTTAGTATAAGGCCGCTAATAACCATGCCAAAATTGGTCCATATCGGTCTGTAGTTATATATAGCCGATACCCAATCACACAAAAATTGGTCCATATCGGTTCATAATCATTCAAATCGAGCCAAAAATAATCTACCAAAATTTTATTTTTATAGAAAACATTGCCAAAATGTTATTTCTATAGAAAATTTTGTCAAAATTTTATTTCTATAGAAAACTTTGTCAAAATTTTACTTCTATAGAAAATGTTGTCAAATTTTTATTTTGTCAAAATTTTATTTCTATAGAAACTTTAAACTTAATTATATACGTATTTAATCGACCTTTTTTTTAGTTTAATATATACCACGTATGGACTATGTGGTATAGGAAGTTTTAAGATGCCTTGCCATTGACTTCAGTAGAAGTTTCTACGTAATCCATGGTGGAGGGTACATAAGCTTCGGCCTGGTCGAACTTACAGCCGTATAATAATAGATACTATCATTTTCGTGATTGAAGATCTTTCAATTAAAAAATTAATCATTATGTGTAAGACATACGAATGATAAAACTGAGACCGAATTAATTTAATTTCATTTAATCAAAATTAAGGAATCGAAAATGTTATCAACATAATAAACGTTCTAGAGAAAGCTTTCGACACTGTAAAGCATAAAGGACTTATTTACAAATTAATACGAGGAAATGTGCCGAAAGACCTCAGCAAAACTATATTAGATTTTTTTTTTTGATAATAGATCATTTATAATTTCCGTCAATAATTTGAAATCTGGGAAAAAAATTCCAACGGCTTACCGCAAGGATCAGTTCTCTCTCCTTTGCTTTATGCAATATATACATCTGATTTCCGTCTGCCGTCGCAAATTATGCAGATGACACAGCTCTCATAATATGTAGTAAAGAAATTAAGGAGCTGATGAAGAATCTGGAGAAAGGTCTAGTAATTTGTAATAAGTTCTTTACAAAAGCAAAATACAGGCGATAATATTACCCTACAACAAATCTCCTGAAAGAAAACTTAATCGAATGAAATTGCGGATAATGTTAAATTTGTTAACAATTGACAGAAAAACGAATCTTTGCAAACCACATCGAAGACATTCCAAATAAGTCCTTGAATACGCTGAGAGCTCTATGGCCGCTACTTTGTACAAAATCTTTTATTGATCACAGAAACAAGAATTTACTATTCGAAGGCATTATAAGACCTATTTTAATCTATATTCCTGTCCGATTTGGTTTAAAGCCGCTAAAGCTGCAATTTATTCAGAACAAATGTTTAAAAATAATAAATCAAAAGCATTAAAGGTATCTTATTCACGGTTGCCACAGTTGGTAGCCAAAAATGGTAGATTTTTTACTGTTCGGTAGATTGGTAGAATTCTTTCTTAAAACGTAATAATTTCATGAACTAAAATGGAATTTAATGGGCTTTAGTGAAATAAAGGGTTCACTTTTTCTTTGAGTGTAGAAATAAAATTTTGTCAAATTTTGAAAATTTTCTACAGAAATACGATTTTTTCAACATTTTTATAGAAATACAATTTTGACAAAATATTCTATAGAAATACAATTTCGACAAAATATTTTTTTTCTGATTGCAAAATATAATTTAATTTACGCGACAAAAATATTGTTGTTCCTTTGATAAATACCATTGACAATAACTTGTTAACCGACGTCCAATAACAAAACAAGATAACAATTATTACTTTTTTTTTGTCAAAAAAAAAAAAAGTTTCAAAAAATTTTGCCGAATTTATGTACATAAAACAATGTCCACGATGGAGTTATTATGATGGCAATTTATAGTCTTAACCGCTATGTCGGTATGTCGCCTTGTTCCGTACGCATTTTAACTGTGTTCTTATTCATTCTTCCATTAAAACTTCTATAGTTGCAGAGCACGCATATGTTTATGGCTACGTGTAATGATTTCACTATGGAAATTTAGCGGCTTACAAAACAATTTATGAATTATTTAAACAATTTTGCAGTTTATCATAATAACAAGACAGCGAAGTTTTTCGCCAACAAGTATTCTCATATGTGACCAAAGCTTAATATCCTCCAGTTCCAGTCTATTGTATCATATTCAACAGCAAAATGCAGCCATTATTTTAATACTGTGCAGTGTTCTTGTTCTCTGTAGGTATGTGTAAGTGTGGCAAGAGTTAAGCCGATTTATGGAAATTCTAGTTAAATGAAAAGTTACAATGGCTGTGGAGATATAGTATTAGGGTAATGCGCCGTTCACACTATCAGTTTATCTGTACGAAATGTCTGTGTGGTAACACAGACAAACAAATGTCGACAATAAGTAAAAAATCGATATATATGTAATCGATTATATTAATAAGCTCCAATATTGATAATGTCGTTGAAAATAAATTATTGTGTGGCCAACATCTGGGATATGTCTCCAAAAATTTGGACACGTATATTATCGTACGGATAAACTGACAGTGTGAACGCAAACTAAAATGAGAGATTACGCTAATTTTTTGTTTTACTCCTTGTAAAACTTTCTTTATGTATTAGGGTAATATGCCGTTCATACTATCAGTTTATCTGTACGAAATGTCTGTGTGTTATAAAAAGCGTTAACAATTGTCGTTGATAAGTAAAAAATCGATATATATGTAATCGATTACATTAATAAGCTGCAATATTGATAATGTCGTTGAACATAAATTATTGTGTTGCCAACATCTGGGATATGTCTCGAAAAGTTGGACACGGGTATTATCGTACGGATAAACTGACAGTGTGACCGCAAACTAAAATGAGAGATTACGCTAATTTTTTGTTTTACTCCTTGTAAAACTCTCTTTATGTTTCTTTGTATTAAATTTAGTTACCTATAAGCCAGCTTGGTTAAAGTTTACTCGTTTCACCCTAATGTCATACATTTTGCTTATGCATGAGGAATATAAGTTCTAGTTCAGTGTTATCATCCCGCCATAAAATTCATTAACTTTATCGCTCCCCCCTTTAAGAAAATTCAGTTCACTGCATGTGTCAACCGCCCACCAAATTACAATGGCCTTATTTGACCCTCTCGCCCTACAGTACCGCTCTCTGTCCCTCTCTCACTCTTTCTCAACAACCACCAGCTCGTGACTGGAAAGTACTTGAAAGCTGCTTATCAAACTAAACCAAAAACTATTTCTTGTGAATACTAGTAGCTAGTTCAGGCTGTAATAAAGTTTTACAAAATTTTCCCACTGTTTTAATTCTTCCGCCCATAGTGCGGTCAGAGATATGGTTGTGAGAGAGCGCCATCGTCAACATATTATCCACTAATCAGAGACACACGACTCCGCTGCTCTTACCCAAGTTTTCAAACAATCACCAGTAATGGCGTTCTTTAGTCAACACCACCCGCCCTCTGGTTAGTGATCATAGATATGAGTGCCATAACAGTATGACCAGCATCATTTGTTGGATATTTATTTGCCGGTCTCAGTATGTTTGAGTTTTGTCGGTTTTCTGGAGATAGCAAATGTTTGTTTGTCGCTTTGCTTGACTTATAGAGAGATGTCTTTTAGTTTAATTAGAATTTGTTTCGACTTAATTTAAGTTCAATTTACTTTCAAAATTAAATAAAACACCATTAAGGGTAGAAGAATATGGTATTTAGATATTGTTTCAGTGGTGGGAATATATAGATAATGTATGGATGTGATCAGTGTTACCGTTGTGTCATTTTTGTGGCAAAATTTTCACTTTTTTTAATTGCAGACACCTGTGGCAACAATAACTCTTGTGTAGAGTGATCAAAAAACCGGTTTTTTTTTTAAGTCGGGGTTTCTCGGTTTTAAACCCCCGGATTTTTTTCCATAGCCGTTGGACGGTACTTTTTGAAACAAATAACCGACATAACCGGTTCAACTGGTTTTCTTAAAAACGCGTAATTTTGAAGGGAAAATCTGATTTTATTGTCATAATAAAATCAACGAAAAAATAATTCATTAATTTTTATACCCTCCATCATAGGATGGGGGTATATTAACTTTGTCATTCCGTTTGTAACACATCGAAATATTGCTCTAAGACCCCATACAGTATATATATTCTGGGCCGTGGTGAAATTCTGAGTCGATCTGAGCATGTCCGTCCGTCCGTCTGTTGAAATCACGCTAACTTCCGAACGAAACAAGCTATCGACTTGAAACTTGGCACAAGTAGTTGTTATTGATGTAGGTCGGATGGTATTGCAAATGGGCCATATCGGTCCACTTTTACGTATAGCCCCCATACAAACAGACCCCCAAATTTGGCTTGCAGATGCTCTAAGAGAAGCAAATTTCATCCGATCCGGATGAAATTTGGTACATGTTGTTAGTATATGATCTCTAACAACCATGCAACAATTGGTCCACTTCGGTCCATAATTATATATAGCCCCCATATAAACCGATCCCCCGATTTGGCTTGCGGAGCCTCTAAGAGAAGCAAATTTCATCCGATCCGGTTTAAATTTGGTCCATAATTATATATAGCCCCCATATAAACCGATCACCAAATTTGACCTCCGGAGCCTCTTGGGAGACCAAAATTCATCTGATTCAGTTGAAATTTGGTACGTGGTATTAATATATGGCCTCAAACACCCATGCAAGAATTGGTCGAAATCGGTCCATTATTATATATAGGCCCCATATAAACCGATCCCCATATTTGACCTCCGGAGCCCCTTGGAAGAGCAAACTTCATCCTATTCGGTTGAAATTTGGTACGTGATGTTAGTATATGGTATCCAGCAACCATGCAGGAATTGGTTCATATCAGTCCACATATATATATAGCCCCCATATAAACCGATCCCCAGACTTGACCTCTGGTGCCTTTTGGATAAGCAAAATTCATCCGATCTGGTTGAAATTTGGTACGTGGTGGTAGTATATTTAACAACCTTACCAAAATTGGTCCATATCAGTCCATAATCATATATAGCCCCCATATAAACCGATCCCAAAATTTGGAAGCGATAAATTTAACATGCGCTTGTCATAGGACGGATGTCAACCATTTCAGCATCACAAAAATTGTTTGTCTTCAATTCATTGAAATGTCTTCAATCACAGAAATGATGGTTAGGTTAGGTTAGGTTAGGTGGCAGCTCGATGTATCAGGCTCACTTAGACTATTCAGTCCATTGTGATATCACATTGGTGAAATTCTCTCTTATCACTGAGTGCTGCCCGATTCCATGTTAAGCTCAATGACAAGAGACCTCCTTTTTATAACCGAGTCCGAACGGCTTTCCACATTGCAGTGAAACCACTTAGAGAAGTTTTGAAACCCTCAGAAATGTCACCAGCATTACTGAAGTGGGATAATCCACCGCTGAAAAACTTTTTGGTGTTCGGTCGAAGCAGGCTCCCACAGAAATGATAGCAATTAAAAAATTAATTGAAAGTCAATTAAAAAAATCAATTGATCCAATTAAAAAATTAATTGATATTATTAATTTTTGTTTCAATTAAAAAATTTGTTGAATCAATTAAATTTTTTATTGAATATTTTTTAAAACTCAATTAAACTTTAATTGGAAAAATTTTCGTGAAAAATTTTCTGTGTTGCACTGAATTTGCATCACTTCTTAAGGTGTGATCCGATTTCAGTGTTTTGGATGTGAATTAAAAATCTTTGTGTTATTTTGTCATATAAATAATTTTTATTTTTGTTTATAATTTTTAATGCATCCTATGGATTGTCTGAAACGTTTGACTTTAAAAAATTTTCAAAAATTCGCTATTTTTCTAGAACGGATTTAGCATTTTTGTTTCGACAAAAATTGAATAATTTTTACCATTTTATTAATTCTTACTATATTCCTATCGTATTTGTATAAAAAATAAGTCAAAATTACCCATTAAAAACATGAATAAAACGATTTATAAAGGTAAAAAAAAAAAAAAACGATTTATGAGTTAAAATAATTTCCTGTGAAGTTAAAATAAAGAAAATCTTCGGGAGGACATATTTGAAAGTGCTATTAAAGTCGTGCCTTTAGAGGAACTTCCAAGCATACATTAAAATAGGCCTTATAATGCCTTTGAATAGTAAATTCGTGTTTCTGTGATCAAGAAAATTTTTTCTACAAAGTAGCGGCCATAGAGCCCTCAGCGTTTTCAAGGACTTTTTTCGTATGTCTTCGATGTCTTTTGCAAAGTTTAGTTAGTTTTTTTTTGTCAATTTTTACCTCTAGGTACTTGACATCATCCGCATTTTCTATAGTTTCATCTCCCAGTTTGAGCCGCCGATTAGGTTTTCTTTTAGGGGATATTATCGCCTGTATTTTTCTTGGATTCATTATAATCCTCCATTTGGTTAAGTACTTATTACAAATTGCTTGACCTTTCTCCATTTTCTTCATCAGTACCTTAGTTACTTCACTAGATGTTATGAGAGCTGTGTCACCTGCACCTGTCACCTGTTACCTTCATGTACGAAGGCGCCCGGAAATCAGATGTATATATTGCATAAAGCAAATGAGAGAGAACTGATCCTTGAAGTAAGCCGGTGGAAAGAAATTTTTTCCCAAAGTTAAATTGACTGAAACTATAAATGATCTATTATCATACAACTAGAACGTAGAACAATCAATTCTGAGTGGTACATATCCATTTGTTTGCCAGTTGTCTTCCAAGAAATCAGTAAAACCAACCAGCGAAGACGGATCACCCTTCACCACGACAATGCGAAATGTTAAACATCGGCTCAAACAACTGTAACTTTGAGCATTCAAAACATCGATTTGATGAGCCATCCGCAGTATAATCCTTACCTGGCACAGAATGATTTCTTTTTATTCTCATAGGTAAAAATAAAAAATACAATCAGAGGTCCACGTTTTTCGACAGAAGCGGTTAATAAGTTCAGAATGCATGTTTTGGAGATAGCGCAAATAGAGTGGCAAAAATGTTATCATAATTGGGAATATTTTGAAAAAACAATAAAGCGATTTTCGCTGATTAATAAACTTTTCCCGACTTCGGTAATTCCGCCACTTAAGGCAGCCGAGAATAAAAGTCAATTCATTGATCAATAGTCATAATTATAGAGACTCTATTTCTCCTTCATCAATGCCCTCTGGATATCGACAGAGTGTCTCCTAAAAATTTAATAAAATTAATTAATTTGAGGAAATATTCAATTCCAGTCTACGCCATATATAATTCCAATACCATATTAAATTCGTCCATCTTCATTGTTTGACATTGAGACCAAATTTTACCATTATTCTTAGCTTGTTTTTAGAGTTATAGTATGTATGACCAAATGTATCTGTTGATATATGACATTTTCCGATATATGTATACGAACACTATGCATTGTATTATTGTTACAGGATTCCATGGTATTTTGGTTCTGGTTCTTATCAATATTTGATGTGTTGTTAAGAACTGAATGAATTTCGCTTTACAAGTTCTTTATTTTTGTTGTTGTTCACTTATTTATTATCAGTTTAACACAAATATCCGACAAGTACCATAAAACGTCCAATAACAGAATTTATCTCGAGTAAGTGGGGGGAGGAGGAAAAATGCTTTTATTGTCATTTATTGTGAACGATTGAGGCTTATTATTCATGGATTTTCCACCATTTGTTTAAGTTGTACGGCATGAAGTTTGCTTGGTATGAGTTGTATTTCTGGAGCAGATTCATTATTTATTAAACAAACTTTTATGGTTGATTATACCATGGGTATGATGATGGTAAATGTAGGTTATCAGCGTAGAAGTTGTGAATAATATATTCTATATCGAGAAAATTCTGCTTTTATTTATTGTTTTATTTTTTTACATTAGTGAGAATATAAATATATTAATAAATTTTCCGGTTTAAAAACTGGCAGCATTTGGCAAAATCTCTTTATAAGGATCAGTGACCAATTTCACGTTGCTATTATTCCCAGGAAAAAATTTGGAAGTTCTTCCAAAGGCACATCTCTAAAATCACTACCAGAAGATGTACTCCCAATGATGTTCTTTATTTTAACTACAAAGGAAGTTTTTTTATAACATGCTTTTTTCATATTTTAAATAGGTAATTTTAACTTTTTTTGTTTAAAATTGGTTAAAGACAGTTTAACAATTCTTAAAATGGTACAATTTATATAAATTTTGTCGAAAAAAATGCCAAATCCAATCTGAAAAAAATTGTGAAGTTTTGAAAATATTTGAAGTCAAACGTTTCAGACAAGCGTTAGAATCCATTAAAAATTATAAAAAAATTATAAAAATTATTTATTTAACAAAATATCACAGAATTTTTTTAACTTACATTCAAAACATTGAATTCGGATCACACCTAAAGAAGTGATGCAAATTCAGTGCACCGGCTGTTGAAATGGAGGACTTCCGTCCTATGATAAGTCCATGTTAAATTCATCGTTTCTGCGTCAATTTTGCACCATTTCCGGATCCAAAAAGAGCATTTTCATTACTTTTTTGGCGACGCTTTTTTTGCTGGGTTTCTAAACTCCTCGTGCGACACCAGATAGATTTATTTCAAAGACAGTTCATTTTACTGTTTACAAGCTTATAAAAGCATTTTCATCTATTGCATTCAGAAATAAAGTTATTCGCAATCAACGCCACAGTTATGATCGCAATCTACTCCGCAGCTGTAGAAAACTTGCTCGTGAGACGACCCTATCGCGAGAAAGGATGTAACACCTATTGAAAATCAAGTAAGTAAAGTAGAAAGTCGGGCGGGGCCGACCAGGGTGGTTTAGGGTATGATATAGACGGCTGAATTAGTAAACATAAGCATTTTTTGGGTTCACTGAAATAGGGGTGGGAGATAAAGTGTATTTCCATATTTAACTAAATTAAGGGGTACATGGTTATGGGAGTTGTATCACGATCTGAACAGAAATGTCTGATATTATGATCTATAGTTGATTCTGAACCAACAGAGTTAGTATGCCACTATTATCGCTAAATTAGTGTGGGTAATAAATCAAAATTTGTGAAACTTGGGAAATATATGTATGTAAGAGCTACATGTTAGTCTAACTAAGAGCAGCTAATAGTTCAATATTAGAAATTTGAATAATATTAGTAAATAAATAAGAGTCTTATGGTCAAATTTGGGAAAATCTAGCGATGTATATGGATGAAATTTTCCACGTTTGGTTGATAAATTAGAGTAAGATCGGTAATAAGGCTATTATGGTCAGAAATAAAGTTATATGGGGTAAATTTTTGAAAAACGTGCGATACATATATATGGGAGCTATATCTAAAACTGAACAGATTTAGCCAGTTTGGTTGATCGGGTAATAAATGAGGCCACTATGGTCAAAAATAACATTATAAGCGTGAAAATTTTCAAAATCGGGCGATACATATATATGGGAGCTATAGCTAAATCTGAACCGATTTGGATAATATTTTGCATATATATAAATCTTAAATCTGAGTCGATCGGTATATATTTTATGGGGTCTAAGATCAATATTTCTGGTAGGCACATTTTTTGCCAGATCAAAGTTATTGTACACTGACCACTAACAGGTTGGCTGATAAGTCCCCGATCTGACACATAGATGGCGTCGCTAGTATTAAATGCATATTATTTTTATATAGTACCAACCTTCAAATGATTCGTGTCACAATTAGTTTGTGAGATAGAGCGTCTTTTGTGAGGCAACTTTTGTTATTGTGAAAAAAAAATGGAAAAAAAGGAATTTCGTGTTTTGATAAAATACTGTTTTCTGAAGGGAAAAAAATACGGTGGAAGCAAAAACTTGGCTTGATAATAAGTTTCCGGACTCTGCCCCAGGGAAATCAAAAATAATTGATTGGTATGCAAAATTCAAGCATGAAATGAGCACGGTGGACGGTGAACGCAGTGGACGCCCGAAAGAGGTGGTTACCGACGAAAACATCAAAAAAAACCACAAAATGATTTTGAATGACCGTAAAATGAAGTTGATCGAGATAGCAGAGGCCTTAAAGATATCAAAGGAACGTGTTGGTCATATCATTCATCAATAATTGGATATGCGGAAGCTCTGTGCAAAATGGGTGCCGCGCGAGCTCACGTTTGACCAAAAACAACAACGTGTTGATGATTCTGAGTGGGGTTTGCAGCTACTATTAACTCGTAATACACCCGAGTTTTTCCGTCGATATGTGACAATGGATGGAACATGGCTACATCACTACACTCCTGAGTCCAATCAACAGTCGGCTAAGTGGACAGCGACCGGTGAACCGTCTCCGAAGCGTGGAAAGACTCAAAAGTCCGCTGGTAAAGTAATGGCCTCTGTTTTTTGGGATGCGCATGGAATAATTTTTATCGATTATCTTGAGAAGGGAAAAACCATCAACAGTGACTATTATATGGCGTTATTGGAGAGTTTGAAGGTCGAAATCGCGGCAAAACGGTCCTATATGAAGTAGAAAAAAAGTGTTGTTCCACCAAGACAATGCACCGTGCCACAAGTCATTGAGAACGATGGCAAAATTTCATGAATTGGGCTTCGAATTGCTTCGCCACCCACCGTATTCTCCAGATCTGACCCCCAGCGACTTTTTCTTGTTCTCAGACCTCAAAAGGATGCTCGCAGGGAAAAAATTTGGCAGCAATGAAGAGGTGATCGCCGAAACTGAGGCCTATTTTGAGGCAAAACCGAAGGAGTACTACCAAAAAATTGGAAGGTCGTTATAATCGTTGTATCGCTCTTGAAGGGAACTATGTTGAATAATAAAAACGAATGTTGACAAAAAAAATATGTTTTTCTTTGTTAGACCGGGGACTTATCAGCCAACCTGTTACAATTTGCAGGTTTGGTTTATATTAAAGGATATTACCTTGTGCTAAATTTGAGAAAGATCGGGTACTAAATGAGGCCACTATTGTCAAAAATAAGATTATAAGCGGGAAATTTTTCAAAATCGGGCGCTATATATATATTGGAGCTATATGTAAATCTGAACCGATTTGGATGATATTTTGCACATACAGTAAATACTATAGAATATTAGAGTAAGCCAAATTTGAGTAAGATCAGTTGATAAATAAGGGTTTTATGGGCAAATTTGTGAAAATCGGATGATACATATATATGGGAGCTATAGGTAAATGTGAACCGATTTCGATGATTTTTTTGCACATATAGTAAGTACTATAGAAACTTGGATTTGGCTAACGTTGATTAAGATCGGTAGCTAAACAAGACTTTTAGTGCAAAATTTGTGAAAATTGGGCGATACATATATATGGGAGCTATAGCTAAATCTGAACCGATTTCGATGATTTTTTACACACTTAAGGGGTAATCAATAAGAATACTTTGTGGAAAATTTGACGACGATCGGTTAGAAAATTAACGCAATTTGACCCCATTTATCGAAATCGGGCAATACATATATATGGGAGCAATATCTAAATTTGGTCCGATTCTTTCCAAATTCAATAGGATTCGTCCTTGTACAAAAAAAATGCCCTATACCAAATTTCATCAAAATCGGATAACAATTGCGACCGGAATCCTACGAACAACAAATACATGGACGGACGGACACCAAGGGCTAGATCGACTCAGGAGGTGATGCTGAATCGATTGGTATATATTTTATGGGGTCTAAGATCAATATTTCTGGTAGGCACATTTTTTGCCAGTTCAAAGTTATTATACACTGACCACTATGTGGTTTAGGGTATAAATACAGCGTTTTACTTTGTTACATTTGATATCAGCCACCCTGTATATGTCAGCAGTCATCTGTTAGATACATGCAATGACAATTATTACTATTTTAACGAGTGTAAGTACACTGCAATCACTATCTTATGGATATATAGGCCTAATTGCTTTCTTTTCTCGTTTTATGTGGTATGCATCAAAGCTTGTCTTCTTTACTAAATAAAAAAACGACTTTAATGATGTTGTTATTTGTTATTGTTGTTGTTGTTGGTACTGTTATAAAGTGTTGTAATGTTGACATTTAAACAATATAATTTCTTCTCTGTGTATTTAACAAAGCTGATATTTACATTTTTTTATTGTCGCTCTTGTTGCCATCATCGTCATCAAAGCACGATGTAATTTTTAAATCATGTTTGTCATACCCCCAAAAAATACAAAAAAAAAAATAAAAAACATATTTTTGTATATATGCCATGATGCCAGGGATGTTAGACATTTACAACCATAGAAGAGATTGTGAACATTAAGGTGGACCTCCTCCTAAGGGGGTCTCTAAAACATATTGCACAGGGAGCTGGCAGGTGGTTGTGCTTTGTGTTACCACCATCAGCAGATCAGATAGTGGGTGTGTATACGATTTTAATTAGTCCCATTTTTGGGAACAGCAGACATAATTAAAACAAGCCAATATGTCGCAATAACTATGCATGCGGCGGTATTTCTTGTTAAATAGTTTTTAGTATTTTTTCCCCACTTTAAATGTTCGCTTTAAGCTTGTGAACTATTTCATTGGGTTTTGGTGTGAGCATTTTTGTTAATGGGAATTTGGTAATGATTTGTTCTTTTATTTATGGGCTCTTTGCTTTTTATACTCTAAATCACATAGTGGTCAGGATATAATAACTTTGATTTGCCAAAAAATTTGCCTACAAGAAATATTGATTTTAGACCCCATAAAATATATACCGATCGACTCACAATCACCTCCTGAGTCGATCTAGCGCATGGTGACCGTCTGTCCATGTATTTGTTGTTCTCAGGATTCCGCACTGAAAAAAATATTGTCGTGAAGTCAAAGATTTCATGTCTTTAAAATACGAATGCAAATTTTGCTTAGTATAGAAGACGCATTTCTCTAATATAAAGTTTTTCCGAAAAATTCTTTAAATTTAATGAAATTGTCTTTAAATTTGTTGTATTTTTACTTCTTGACTACAAAGCAAAAAATCGTTCAAATATAAGACATGTTTTTCAACACTTTATTTTAAAGACGTTTTTACTTGAAACATAGCATAATTTCTACTAGAAGTCGAGTCTCAATTTGGAAAATAAAGTTGTCGTTAACTCGTTTTTAAAGGACTTTGATAGCATATGAAGATAAAAAGCTGAAAAAACGAAAACTTAAAATTTGCTTACTAGAAGCAAGTACACAAAACCTAAATTTAAAAGAGAATTGTGTCTTAAAAGTATCCTAACTTGTATTATCCGCTTCTTTGGCTCGGAATCAATACCAAAATTTTTAAAGTAAAGTCAAAATCTTTGGAACCGGGCATGCTTTTTTTCAATGCGGTCGAAATTATTAACAGATTTTGATGAAATTTGGTTTATGGAGTTTGTTTAGCCCAAGGACGAACGCTATTGAATTTGGAAAAAATCGAATGAAATTTAGATAAAGCTCCCATACATATGTATCGCCCGATTGCGATAAATGGAGTCAGATTGCGCTCATATACTAACCGATCAGCGTCAAATTTGCTACATACTAATCGAATTTGCCACTGTTTCAGTGTGCAAAATTTCATCGAAATCGGTTCAGATTTAACCATATATATGTATCGCCCGATTTTCTGAAATTTAGTCATAAAACCCCTAATTTATCAACTGATCTTACTCAAACTTGGCTTACTCTAATCTTCTATAGTAGTAACAATATCTGCAAAAAATCATCGAAAATGGTACAGATTTAACTATAGCTCCCATATAAATGTATCGCCCGATTATGGAAAATTTGGTCTTAATAGCCTCATTTATTAACCGATCTTACCGATTTGGAAAAAATCGAATGAAATTTAGATAAAGCTCCCATACATATGTATCGCCCGATTGCGATAAATGGAGTCAGATTGCGCTCATATACTAACCGATCAGCGTCAAATTTGCTACATACTAATCGAATTTGCCACTGTTTCAGTGTGCAAAATTTCATCGAAATCGGTTCAGATTTAACCATATATATGTATCGCCCGATTTTCTGAAATTTAGTCATAAAACCCCTAATTTATCAACTGATCTTACTCAAACTTGGCTTACTCTAATCTTCTATAGTAGTAACAATATCTGCAAAAAATCATCGAAAATGGTACAGATTTAACTATAGCTCCCATATAAATGTATCGCCCGATTATGGAAAATTTGGTCTTAATAGCCTCATTTATTAACCGATCTTACTGGTATTTAACACAAGAGAACCCACTGTGGTATTAACCAAACTTGCAAAATATCATCCAAATCGGTTGAGATTTAGATATAGCTTCCATATATATGCATCGCCTGATTTTGAAAAATTTGTCCCTAATAACCTTATTATGACCATAGTGGCCGCATTTATAAACAGATCTTCCTCAAATTTAGCACAAGGTAATCTTATGTAGTTTCAGCCAAACCTGGAAAATATCATCCAAATCGTTTAAGATTTAGATATAGCTCCCATATATATGTATCGCCCAATTTTCAAAAAAAAAAAAAATAAAATTCCTTTAATAACCTTCCCAGCAAAAAAATTTGGAAGTTCTTCCAAAGCACTTCCAGAAGATGTACTCCCAATGATATTCTTCCATTATTTATTGACAAAATTATTTATTTGACAAAATATCACAGAATTTTTTTAATTTACAACCAAAACATTTAATTCGAATCACACCTAAAGATGTGATGCAAATTCAGTGCAACGGCTGTTGAAATGGAGGACTTCCGTCGTATGTTAAGTCCATGTTAAATTCACCGCTTCTGCGTCAATTTTGCACCACTTCGGGATCCAAAAAGAAATTTTCATTACTTTTTTGGCAACGGATCGTTCGGATCGTTTCATATCTATACATCGCTCGATTGATTATCCCAAAATAATTTAATTATACCCTGCTTCACGCTGTGGAACAGGGTATTATAAGTTAGTGCATATGTTTGCAACACCCAGAAGGAGACTAGAAAGACACATGGTGTTTTTGGCAAAAATCCTCAGAGTGGGCTCTTGTTTTTATTATACCCTCCACCATAGGATGTAACACATCGAAATATTGCTCTATGTATATAATATTGCCCATAAAGTATATATATTCTGGGTCGTGGTGAAATTCTGAGTCGATCTAAGCATGTCCGTCCGTGTGTTGAAAGCACGCTAACTTCCGAACGAAATAAGCTATCGACCTGAAACTTGGCACAAGTAACAGGTTGGCTGATAAGTCCCCGGTCTGACACATTGATGGCGTCGCTAGTATTAAATGAATATTATTTTTATACAGTACCAACCTTCAAATGATTCGTGTCAAAATTTGACGTCTGTAAGTCAATTAGTTTGTGAGATAGAGCGTCTTTTGTGAAGCAACTTTTGTTATTGTGAAAAAAATGGAAAAAAAGGAATTTCGTGTTTGGATAAAATACTGTTGTTTGAAGGGAAAAAATACGGTGGAAGCAAAAACTTGGCTTGATAATGAGTTTCCGGACTCTGCCCCAGGGAAATCAACAATAATTGATTGGTATGCAAAATTCAAGCGTGGTGAAATGAGCACGGAGGACGGTGAATGCAGTGGACGCCCGAAAGAGGTGGTTACCGACGAAAACATCAAAAAAATCCATTTTTGAAAAATGATTTTGAATGACCGTAAAATGAAGTTGATCGAGATAGCAGAGGCTTTAAAGATATCAAAGGAACGTGTTGGTCATATCATTCATCAATATTTGGATATGCGAAAGCTCTGTGCAAAATGGGTGCCGCGCGAGCTCACATTTGACCAAAAACAACAACGTGTTTATGATTCTGAGAGGTGTTTGCAGCTGTTAACTCGTAATATACCCGAGTTTTTCCGTCGATATGTGACAATGAATGAAACATGGCTCCATCACTACACTCCTGAGTCCAATCGACAGTCGGCTGAGTGGACAGCGACCGGTGAACCGTCTCCGAAGCGTGGAAAGACTCAAAAGTCCGCTGGCAAAGTAATGGCCTCTGTTTTTTGGGATGCGCATGGAATAATTTTTATCGATTATCTTGAGAAGGGAAAAACCATCAACAGTGACTATTATATAGCGTTATTGGAGCGTTTGAAGGTCGAAATCGCGGCAAAACGGCCCCATATGAAGAAGAAAAAAGTGTTGTTCCACCAAGATAACGCACCGTGCCACAAGTCATTGAGAACGATGGCAAAAATTCATGAATTGGGCTTCGACTTGCTTCCCCACCCACCGTATTCTCCAGATCTGGCCCCCAGCGACTTTTTCTTGTTCTCAGACCTCAAAAGGATGCTCGCAGGGAAAAAATTTGGCTGCAATGAAGAGGTGATCGCCGAAACTGAGGCCTATTTTGAGGCAAAACCGAAGGAGTACTACCAAAATGGTATCAAAAAATTGGAACGTCGTTATAATCGTTGTATCGCACTTGAAGGGAACTATGTTGGAAAATAAAAACGAATTTTTACAAAAAAATGTGTTATTCTTTGTTAGACCGGGGCCTTATCAGCCAACCTCATAATTGATATTGATCGAATGGTATTGCAAATTGGCCATATCGGTCCACTTTTACGTATAGACCCCATATAAATGGACCCCCAGATTTGGCATGCGGAGCCTTTAAGATAAGCATATTTCATCCAATCTGCCTGAAAATTGGTACGTGGTGTTAGTATATGGTCTTTAAAAACCATGCAAAAATTGGTCCCATAATTATATATAGCCCCCATATAAACCGATCCCCAGATTTGGCTCGCGGAGCCTCTAAAAGAAACAAATTTCATTCTATCCGGCTGAATTTTGGTACATGGTGTTAGAATATGGTCTCTAACAACCATGCCAAAATTGGTCCATATCGGTCCATAATTATATATAGTCCCCATATAAACCGATCCCCAGATATGACCCCCAGAGCCTCTAAAAGAAGCAATTTTCATCCTATCAGGCTGAATTTTTGTACATGGTGTTAGAATATGGTCTCTAACAACCATGCGAAAATTGGTCAATATCGGTCCATAATTATATATAGTCCCCATATAAACCGATCCCCAGATTTCACCCCCGGAGCCTCTTGGAGGAGTAAAATTCATCCAGTCCGGTTGAAATTTGGTACGTAGATTTAGAATATGGTCCCTACCAACCGAGCAAACATTTATCCATATCGGTCCAAAATTATATATAGTCCCCATATAAACCGATCCCCAGATTTGACCTCTGGAGCCTATTGGAGTAGTAAATTTCATCCGAGCCGTTTGAAATTTGGTGCGTGGTCTAAGTATTTAAGTCTTTAAAAACCATGCAAAAATACGTCCATATCAGTCCAATTATATATAGCCCCCATATAAGCCGATCCCCCAGATTTGACCACCGGAGCCTCTTGGAGGAGCAAAATTCATCCGATCCGGTTGAAATTTTTACATTATGCTAGTATATGGCCGCTAACAACCATGCCAAAATTGGTCCATATCGGTCTATAGTTATATTAGAGCCCCCAGATAAACCTATCCCCAATCACACAAAAATTTGTGGTCCATATCGGTTCGTAATTGTGTATAACCACCTTATAAAGCGACCCCCATATTTCAATTCGGCTCTCTACACAGAAAAAATGCCACCAAAATATTTCCAATGAAAAAGTTAATTGAAGTTAAATTTTTTCAATTATTAAATTAATTGATACAATTAACTTTTTAATCAAAGTAGAAACATAAAGTTAATTAAGTAAATGATTGAAAATTTTTAAAATTATTAATTAAAAAATTAATTGATTTTTTTATTCGTTTTGTTTTGATTTGTTATTGTCGGTTTTGTTCTTTAAGCATTGTTGTTGTTTTTTGATTTCAGCTTAAAACCATGCATTGACTAAACACAAGTGTAGCTTAACCAACAGAGGAAAAGAAGTTTTTTTATTTTACAATTAAAAATGTATTTCAAACAATCATTTGTTATTCCAAATAAAAACTATAAGCCAGTTCAGAAAGTAGTTGAAAATATTGACCTTTTTTAATTAAAAAATTAATTGAGTTTTGCAATCAACACCAATTAAATTTTTAATTGAATCAATTAAAAAATTAATTGAAATTTGCTAATGACATGAATTATTTTTTTATTCAAGGATTTTTTCTATGCCAATTAAAACTGTGATTGATACTATTAGTTTCGTGATTGAAGGCATTTCATTTAAAAAATTAATTGGATCAATTAATTTCGTGATTGAATCAGAATTTTTTTTTGTGTGTAATTACCGCTCGAAACTTCATATCCGTTGATAGTTATTTATACACTTCCCTATATACCATATACCGGCTCAAGAACTGATTTTTTATATACGTGTTTAATCTGTTTTTTTGTTTTTTGTCTAATATATACCACGTATGGACAAGTTACAATTTAGAGGACGATGTTAAGAAGTTTTAAGATGGCAAGGTCGTCGGCTAGTATTACCACAACCCAAGTAATTCGATTGTGGATGACAGTCTACAGTAGAACTTTATACGCTATCCATGGCCAGGCCGAATCTTATGTACCCTCTACATAAGATTCGGCCTGGCCGAACTTACGGCCGTATATACTTGTTTTAGATTTTAGTTTTGTTTTTAATTCAATTGCAATTACTATTAATTGACGAGCTAAATAGATTTATATTAACTATATAATAATTTAATATTAGATACATTTTCATTTATTATTATTTCAATCAGTACATAGTCTGCAAAAAAAATATAATTCACACAACCTCTTTTTATTTGCACAAATAAAACTCAGAGATACCATATCTTAATTAGTCCTGGTTTTTCTTTAATTATTCTTTCTTTCATCAGATCTCTTATAACGACTTTCCCAATATTGTAAAAGCTTTTCATAGGCACCTAATGAAACATTTTCAAGGTTTCCCCAATCAACAATTGTGGAAATTATAACACTGCTCTTTGTCCGTCCGTCCGAACGCTTGGTTGCTTGCTTGCGCATAGTATAACAAAAGCAAAGAACTTACTGAGAATGAATATCATGTGGTCATATTCCATTCAATGAGGAGAACAAAAATTTATTTTATTTTTCGTGTAGGCTCATGCCGTGATGTGACGATGAAAACACTTACCTAAAAAGATAAAAAGAAAGAAAAAAAAAAAAACGGAATCAGTAAAAGAAGAAAAGAATATTAATAATTTATTAGATATAAAATTACATACTGAACACATAAAAATAAAAAGAAAACAAAAAAAAACAACAATTGTAAGTCATTACACATTAATGCATTTATGTGAGTGGTGAAAGAAAGGTATTCGTCTCTGTGTGTTGTGTGGAATGTGGAAGGAATAATCTGAGTAGTAGTGCAATTTGTAATTCAAAGCTCTCATCAAGGGCATGACAAAAACACGTACTGTAATCTTTGTAAAACATGAATAATTTCTTTTTTTTTTTTTTCAAGAAAGTAGTCCATAGTGCAACAGCAACATGTTGCTTTTATCTTAAAATCTTCAATAAGCAGGTACTTTGAAAATGGCATTGAATCTAAGACAATGTTGTTATACTAGAATAAATAATAAATGTCTTACCGAAAAGGGTCATGAGAAGTTTATAAATTAATTACAGATTAAATATGAATGAGTTATTTCTATGAATCTAGGGGAATTTTGTAAAATGGAACTAGGACAAGTAAAGTGAGATCTATTTGAGTGAAATTGACTAGGGGAAACAAAGTTCGAGGTACTTAATTATTAATTAATTTTAAAATATAAAAATCAGATTTGGGCTAGTGGAAACTGCTTTAGTTTTAGTTTGATAAAGTTGACACTTTTGTGCTTTTGATTGATACATTTCGACTGTCAAAAGCACCGTAGCACGACCGTTTGGTACTTTTTCATCA
The DNA here is from genome assembly GCF_050003625.1 of Haematobia irritans. Lineage (NCBI taxonomy): Eukaryota > Metazoa > Arthropoda > Insecta > Diptera > Muscidae > Haematobia > Haematobia irritans. Next base: position 95,429,509 of record NC_134399.1, read on the forward strand.
CAATTACTCCATAGAGTTATACTGCCCAAATATGAACTTTTCTCAGATACCAACTCAACTCTAAAAATTATTAATAGTGGACATCGAAGAAATAAACCTACTCCAAAATGAGGATATTTTAATTTTTATTACAAGATCTCAATATTTTTGAGAGAAATATTGTCTATACCACATTCGCCCGCAAATGTGAAATGTGAAATGTGATTTTTTCCGCCACACTGAGGAACAGAGTATTATAAGATAGTGCATAAATATATTTGAAACGTCCAGAAGAACACGAATTACACACATGGTGAACCAGCAAAAAAAATTGGAAGTACTTCTAAAGACGCAACTATAAAAGCACTTCCAAAAATGTCCTTCCATAGATGTTCTTTATTTTAACTGCTCAGGAAGTTCTTTTAATTCAATTTTTTATAACTCGCTTTTTTCATACTTTTAAAAGGCAATTTCAACATTTTTTGTTTCAAATGTGTTAAAAACAGGGTAAGGATTAATAAAATGGTATAAATTATTTAAATTTTTGTCGAAAAAAATTCTAAATTCATTCTAGAAAAATTGTGAAATGTTGAAAATATTTGAGGTCAAGGGTTTCACACAAGCGTTAGATTGCATTCAAAATAAAAAAATTATAAACATTAGTTATTTGTCAAAATACCACAAAATTCTTTAATTCACATCCAAAACACTGAATTAGGATCATATCTAAAGAAGTGATGTATATTCAGTGCTACGGCTTTTGAAATGGTGGACATCCGTCCTATGACAAGCCCATGTTAAATTCATCACTTCTGCGCCAATTTTGCACCAATTCCGGATCCAAAATGAAAATTTTCACTACTTTTCTGGCGACGCTTTTGTTTTTTTTTTTTTGCTGGGGACTTTAGCAATAATGGTTAGAGCTGGCCCCTGAGCCTGGTAGAATTCTACAAAAAATGGTAAATTTTTTACTGTTTTGTAAATTGGTAGAATTCTTGAATATGGTGGATTTTGTAAAGAGGTGCTTCTTCATAAATTTGGGAGCCACCGTGGTGCAATGGTTAGCATGCCCGCCTTGGGTTCGATTCCTGCTTCGACCGAACACCAAAAAGTTTTTCAACGGTGGATTATCCCACCTCAATAATGCTGGTGACATTTCTGAGGATTTCAAAGCTTCTCTAAGTGGTTTCACTGCAATGTGGAACGCCGTTCGGACTCGACTATAAAAAGGAGGTCCCTTGTCATTGAGCTTAACATGGAATCGGGCAGCACTCAGTGATAAGAGAGAAGTTCACCAATGTGGTATCATAATGGACTGAATAGTCTAAGTGAGCCTGGTACATCGGGCTGCCACCTAACCTAACCTAACTTAACCTTCATAAATTTCCTATTGAAATGAACTTTTGAGAAAAAACAAAATTTTGTCAAAATTTCCTATAGAAATGAAATTTTGAAAACTTTTTCTATAGAAATAAAATTTTGACAAAATCTTCTATAGAAATAAAATTTTTACAAAATTTTCTATAAAGAAAAATTTTTGACAAAATTTAATATAAAACAATTTTTGTCAAAATTTTTATAAAAACAAAATTTTGTCAAAATTTTCTATAGAAACAAAATTTTGTCAAAATTTTCTATAGAAACAAAATTTTGTCAAAATTTTCTATAGAAACAAAATTTTGTCAAAATTTTCTATTGAAAGAAGCTTTTGTCAAAATTTTCTATAGAAATAAAATTTTGACAAAATCTTCTATAGAAATAAAATTTTTATACAATTTTTTATAAAAAAAAATTTTGATAATATTTTGACAAAATTTTCTACTAAAATAAAATTTTGAGAAAATTTTCTATAGAAAGAAAATTTTGGCAAAATTTTCTATAGAAATAAAATTTTGACAAAATCTTCTATAGAAATAAAATTTTGACAAAATTTTCTATAGAAATAAAATTTTGACAAAATTTAATATAGAAAAAAACTTGACAAAATTTAATATAAAAAATTTTTTGAAAAAATTTTCTATTGAAAGAAAATTTTGTCAAAATTTTCTATAGAAATAAAATTTTGACAAAATCTTCTATAGAAATTAAATTTTAATACAATTTTTTATAGGAAAAAATTTTTGACAAAATTTTCTATAGAAATAAAATTTTCACAAAATTTCCTATAGAAATAAACTTTTGATAAAATTTCCTATAGAAATAATTTTTTGACAAAATTTTCTATAGAAATAAAATGTTGATAACAGTTTCTATAGAAATAAATTTTTGACAAAATTTTCTATAGAAAATTTTATTTCTATAGAAAATTTTATCAAAATTTTATTTCTATAGAAAATTTTGTCAAAATTTTATTTCTATAGAAAATTTTGTAAAAATTTTATTTCTATAGAAAATTTTGTAAAAATATTTTTTCCATAAAAAATTGTATCAATATTTTATTTCTATAGAAGATTTTGTCAAAATTTTGCAAAATACGATTTTTTTTAGAATATCTAAAAAGAAATTGTCCAAATCGGTCTAGATAAATTTGATATTATGTAATTTTAGCACATTTTGACTTTGAAAAGTACATTTTTAGTACTTTTTCATCAACATCATTTAACATCCCTGATTGAGGGGTCATGTAATAATAAAACTATATATATATATTTTAATTCAAAAATTAATTTTCATATTTAAGAATTTCATATTGATTCCGAGTCAAAGATGCTGTATCGTTAAAGAATGAAATAAATATCAACAAAATATTTTCAACTAACATATATTACAATAAAATATTTCATTTCATAGAAGAACAATTATAAATTAATAAACAATAGCACAGTAAATAATTGAATGGCTGAATTAAAAAATAATTGAATTTTTCCATACAATGGAAAAAAAGCATGCCCGGAATCTTTGGCCTCACGACAATATTTTTTCAGTGTAGAAAATGTTTGTCAACATTTTATTTCCATTGTAAAATTTGACAAATTGTATTTCTACAACGAAAAAAAAGTGAACGGTTTTATAGGAGGAATGAACTATCACGCACGAAAATTGAACTAAATTTTACTCCACATTTTGAGATTTCCACAAAGCGTTGTTAAAACCAGGAAATTTTAATGCCCCGTTGTAATTTTTAACTGCACTTCACGAAATTACATCATCTCATAGAAGAAAAAATTACCTCATTGGGGCCAAATCATGACCATTTTAACCATACAGTAGTTCATTCCTACTATTTTTGGGAATCGTACGAAAATTTTCATTTGTTTTAGTTCATATTGAACTTATAAGTACGGTCATTGAACTTTATACTCACGTTTAGCTCATAAAATTTTTAATACATACTTAAAAAAAAGTAAGATTTCATTAAACTATGGAAAATTTCGATAAAAATAATAAAATTTAACTACAAGCAAATAATTTTTTTCCAATAAAAATAAGTTAAATTTAGCGTTAGTTTAACTACGGAATTTTTTTCTGTGTATAAGAAATTTTGTTAAATTTTTATTTCTACAAAAAATTGAAAATCTACTCTTGATAGATTCTAACCAAGATTCTATCAATCTACCAAACAGTAAAACATCTACCAACTATAGCAATCGTTTCGAAAGAGGCTTTGCGGTATTTTTGCTCATTCTTGGAGAAAAAAAAATCATTTAGAGTTTTGATGGAAAAACCGAACATAGTAAATTTAATGGCTTCAGATATAGGTTGAGTAGCCTATTAGGTTAATATTACTTTCAGCCAAATTTTTGTACCTCTTCACTTCCTACAGCATATATTTTTCTTTTCTCTTAAATAATGTTTCCAGTCATTCATCATTAAAGTCTTTTTTGTAATATCAATATTCAATGTTTTTTTTCTTGAGTTTTGAGTTTCTATATCTCATACTACATGGATTTTTTTGGTCTTCCTTTAAAATAATTTATGAATTTATTTTTAATTCTTTTTTTTTTTAATTTTCTCTATGTAACAAAAATTCAAAATCCCCTCACTTTCTTCTTTTTCCCAGAAAAACTGAACAAGAAACATTTTTCACAATCTCTTAATGGCTGTTTTCTCACGCAATCATTAGGGCGTCATTAAAAATTTAACGAATAGTTATTAGGTCCCCGATGACATACTTAAAAAAAATATGTATTTACAAACTTTAACGCATTCTTAAAAGTCAAAGTTGAAGAGCACCAACAACAACACCAGCAACAAATCTCAATGTAATCGCATTAACTATGAAGCACATGAGACCCCCCCCCACACACAACAAGCGATAACATCGAAATTAATCTTATTAACAAAACTATTTGAACGAAACGCAGAAATTGTTGTGGAAAAAATTAATACGAATTTTAAACATCACCACTCACTCACATTCACTCATGTGGACTTTGTCATAAGTGAATTGAATATGAATGCATTTTTGTTACACGCCTACACCTAAACACAAAAAAACGGCCAAGATTTTAGACTTTTAAATTTACTAAAGATGAAAAAAAAACACACACACAAAACAACACTAAAACATCAACATTAAACAAAATATGTGAATGATGAAAACTATGATTTTGTTAAATGTCGTAAGATATGCATATCTGTCTGTCCATTTGTCTGCTTGCGCACAACAACTTTTCTGCTTAGAAATCAATTTTGAGGAAAAAAAATTTTGCATATTAAATCATTCCGTGCATATCATGGTGAGTTGAGTTGCGTTTTGTGTTTTGTTGTTGAAAAATAATGATTTATTTCAAACTTTGATTGAAAAAAGGCGTCAAGATAACCATAATTTATGACCTTTCCCATGTTACATAATATTTGCTCCTCGCTCTGGGTTTGAAGTTTGTGCAAGTTTGACCGGAAATTCAATTGAGAACAACTTTAAATTTTCTTATTAATTTTTGTCATTAATAAATTAACCTTTTGTTATCTTATACCTTGTTTCTGTATGTCGATTGGGTTGACTGAAAAGCAGTCACTCGAATTCGAATCAATTCGGGTTTCTCTACTTTTGAAAGTTCATATCGTTTGTATGAGAGTACATTGATTATCAAAAATGAGTATTTTCAAATTTTTGGCCTATGAATTGATTCAAATTTCAAAACTGTTTTTACTTTTTTCGAGACACTTATGGTATATGTTCGTTTGCTACTCAACAACAAAATATGAAGTGATTTGCCTGTCGACATAGAGAAACCCAAATAATTTGTTTTTCATTTGAAATATTCTCGTTCGACATACAGAAACAGGGTATTAATTTATAATTTCTTTTATATAAAAAATATATTACTTTCTATTTCAAATATCGGTAATTTTTTTTTAATTTTATTATCGAAAAAAAAATAAATAAATTCTAAAATTATTAAAAAGTAATTGACAGAAGGAAACTTAGACTAGACTATAGCGTCCAAAAAGTGGACAACAAAATATCGGTAGCAAAGTTGAACTAGAATAAGCCAAGAAGTTCGCTTCGCTTGTACGAAAGCGCACTGAAAAAAAAAATATTGCCCTAATATTTACACAATATTAAGGATAAATTCCTTTAAAATTATGAAATTTTAATTAAAACACGTATATACGGCCGTAAGTTCGGCCAGGCCGAATCTTAGGTACCCTCCACTATGGATTGCATAGAAACTTCTACTAAAGATTGTCATCCACAATCGAAGTAATTGGGTTGCGGTAACACTTGCTTATGGCAAGCTATCTTAAAACTTCTTAACACCCCAGCAAAAAAAATTGGAAGTTCTTCCAAAGGCACAACTTTAAAAGCACTTCCAGAAGATGCACGCCCAGTGATGTTCTTTATTTCAACTACCCACGAAGTGCTTTTAATTCAATTATTTGTTTTTGGTTTTTTTCATACTTTTTCATAAAAACAGAGTAAAAATTCATAAAATGGTACAAATCATTAATTTTTTTTCGAAAAAAATGCTAAATCCAATCTGAAAAATTTGTGAATTTTTGAAAATATTTGAGGCCAAACGTTTCCCACAAGCGTTAGAATCCCATAAAAATTATAAAAAATTATAAAAATTATTTACTTGACAAAATATCACAATTTTTTTAATTTACATCCAAAACATTGAATTCGGATCACACCTAAAGAAGTGATGCAAATTCAGTGCAACGACTGTTGAAATGGAGGACTTCCGTCCTATGACAAGCCCATGTTAAATTCATCACTTTTGCGTCAATTTTGCACCACTTCCGGATCCAAAAAGAACATTTTCATCACTTTTTTGGCGACGCTTTTTTTTGCTGGGACCGTCTTCTCAATTGTAAGTTAGTACATACGGGGTATATATTAAACAAAAAAAGGCCGATTAAATACGCATATAATTCAGTTTGACAAAATTTCTAATAGAAATAAAATTTTGACAAAATTTTCTAAAGCAATAAAATTTTGATAAACCTTTCTACAGCAATAAAATTTTGATAAAACTATCTATAGCAATAAAATTTTGACAAAATTTTCTATAGAAATAAAATTTTGACAAAAATTTGTACAAAATATTTTGACAAAAAAAATTTCTATAGAAATAAAATTTTGACAAAATTTTCTATAGAAATAAAATGTTGACAAAATTTTGTATAGTAATAAAATTTTGACAAAATTTTCTATAATAATAAAATTTTGACAAAATTTTCTATAGTAATAAAATTTTGACAAAATTTTGTATAATAATAAAAAAAAAAAATTTGGTAGATTATTTTTGGGGATCGGCTATATATAACTATAGACCGATATCGACCAATTTTGGCATGGTTGTTAGAGACCATATACACCACGTTCCAAATTTAAACCGGATCGGGTGAATTTTACTCTTCCAAAGGGCTCCGCAAGCCAAATCTGGGGATCGGTTTAAATTGGGGTTATATATAATTAAGACCGGTATTGAGCAATTTTTGCATGGTTGTTAGAGACCATATACTAACACCATGTACCAAATTGCAGTCGGATCGGATGAAATTTGCTCCTCCAAGAGGCTCTGCAAGCCAAATCTGAGCGTAGGTTTATATGGGGGCTATACATAAAAGTGGTCCGATATGGCCCATTTTCAATACCATCCGACCTACATCAATAACAACTACTTGTGCCAAATTTCACGTCGTGATTTCAACAAACGGACGGACGGACATGCTTAGATCGACTCAGAATTTCATCACGACCTAGGTTAGGTTAGGTTAGGTTATGTGGCAGCCCGATGTATCAGGCTCACTTAGACTATTCCGTCCATTGTGATACCACAGTGGTAAACTTCTCTCTTATCACTGAGTGCTGCCCGATTCCATGTTAAGCTCAATGACAAGGGACCTCCTTTTTATAGCCGAGTCCGAACGGCGTTCCACATTCCAGTGAAACCACTTAGAGAAGCTTTGAAACCCTCAGAAATGTCACCAGCATTACTGAGGTGGGATAATCCACCGCTGAAAAACTTTTTGGTGTTCGGTCGTAGCAAGAATCGAACCCACGACCTTGTAGCAAGAATCGAACCCACGACCTTGTGTATGCAAGGCGGGCATGCTAACCATTGCACCACGGTGGCTCCCTAGAATATATATATTTTATGGGGTCTAAGAGCAATATTTATATGTGTTACAGACGGATTGAAAACGTTAATATACCCCCCAACCTATGGTGGAGGGTATAAAAAGTTTCTAATCATAGCTTAACATTTTTTTTCATTAAATATAGGACAAAAATTTTGGAAATTTGCATCCCTCCGTTAAAGTCATAAGACTTTGAAGTAAGGCAAATTTTCTTTAAAGTAAAGAAACACATTTTTAATTTAAAGAAATCGTCTTTAAATTAAATTATATATTGAATCGTTCGATTTAAAATAAAAACACCTCAAATATAGTCTATATCACCTGAAGAAAAAAGCTGGAAAAACGAATTAATTAAAATTTCTTACCTAGAATCAAGTATGTAATTTTAAAGGAATCCTTACTTCATTTCTCCGCTTCTTTGGCAAAATCTTTGGAACCGGGCATGCTTTATTTATTTATTTATAACTAATACTAAAATTATAGTAAATACAAAATTAGTATAAAAATAAGATAAGCATTGGCAACTGAGGCCATCAGCTAATACGTGCTTTTTTTAGTGTAGCATAAGCTAATGTAACGTTGGCTTCAAATATTCTCTGGAAATTTATTAATTAAGGTCCAAAAGTATGAGAACATTTTCCCCAAATCAATAGCTAGTGTTTCAGTTCAATTATGTTGGTCATCAAAAAGTTGACCTCTACTTCCTATTATACTTTCTATGTCTTTTTAACCCATTTATTTATTCTATATAATAACAAGTACATACGGCCGCAAGTTCGGCCAGGCCGAATCTTATGTACCCACCACCATGGATTGCGTAGAAACTTCTACGAAAGACTGTGTTGGACCACTTTTGGCATGGTTGTTAAATATCATATACTACCACCACGTACCAAATTTCAAGCAGATCGGATGAATTTTGCTTCTCCAAAAGGCACCGGAGGTCAAATCTGGGGATCGGTTTATATGGGAGCTATATATAATTATGGACTGATAGGAACCAATTCCTGCATGGTTGCTGGATACCATATACTAACATCACGTACCAAATTTCAACCGAATGGCAAGAATTTTGCTCTTCCAAGGGGCTCTGGAGGTCAAATCTGGGGATCGGTTTATATGGGGCCTATATATAATTATGGACCGATATGGACCAATTTTTGCATGGGAGTTTGAGGCCATATATTAACACCACATACCAAATTTCAACTGAATCAGATGAATTTTGGCCTTCCAATAGGTTCCGGAAGTCAAATCTGGTGATCGGTTTATATGGGGGTTATATATAATTATGAACCGATGTGGACCAATTTTTGCATGGTGGTTATAGACCATATACTAACATCACGTACAAAATTTCAGCCGGATCGGATGAAATTTGCTTCTCTTAGCGGCCTCGCAAGCCAAATCGGGGGATCGGTTTATATGGGGGCTATATATAATTATGGACCGATGTGGACCAATTTTTGCATGGTTGTTAGAGACCATACACTGACACGATGTACCAAATTTCAGCCGGATCGGATGAAATTTGCTTCTCTTAGGGGCCTCGCAAGCCAAATCGGGGGATCGGTTTATATGGGGGCTATATATAATTATGGACCGATGTGGACCAATTTTTGCATGGTTGTTAGAGACCATATACTAACACCATGTACCAAATTTCAGCCGGATTGGATGAAATTTGCTTCTCTTAGAGGCCTCGCAAGCCAAATTTTGGCGTCCGTTTATATGGGGGCTATACGTAAAAGTGGACCGATATGGCCCATTTGCAATACCATCCGACCTACATCAATAACAACTACTTGTGCCAAGTTTCAAGTCGATAGCTTGTTTCGTTCGGAAGTTAGCGTGATTTCAACAGACGGACGGACGGACGGACATGCTCAGATCGACTCAGAATTTCACCACGACCCAGAATATATATACTTTATGGGGTCTTAGAGCAATATTTCGATGTGTTACAAACGGAATGACAAAGTTAATATACCCCCCATCCTATGGTGGTGGGTATAAAAAATATTTTTTATTAATACTTGCAGTATTACTCTTTCAATTTATTTTTGTGGCCATCATATGGCCACCGGTATTTATTTGCCCGTAAATGTTTGTTCTTTCATCATCTAAGTAAAACCATTTTGCCATAACAACAATCAATAATGAGCAATTTATTTTTATTGTTTCTTGTTAAACAAAATAATTTGAAAACAACAAATTTAGAAAGAACAATTTTTGTTTTAACAAAAAACCCTCAATGGTTTAATGATACACATTTGTTATGATCCCAAAGAGATATTAATATGGACCATTGTTTATGAATGGTAAACAGCGATAAAGGGGGTTTCTAAGTATAACACAAAATTTCTTCAAATTAAGAAAGAAAACAACATACCGCAAATTTTATGAGTGGGAAAAAAGAACAAAAACTTATTTTTAATGTACAAAATATTTTTTGTTTTGTAGTTCAAAGAAAAAGGAAACAATCTTCAGCATCATTAACATGACTGAATGAAATAATCCAATAAATATAGTCGTTGTATGTATCTATTGAACAAGTGTATCTGTTCTCTGCCTTAGTATTATTAACAGACATTAATCGATCATAATGTCCAAAAATGACGTTAACTTCTTTCCCATAGAACCTAAAGCCTATTATAGGGTTTTGGAAAAATGCTAACAATTAAAGAAGACCAACCAAAGAAATCGAAAGAAAGAAAAAAAAAACAAAAACAATAGTCAATTGTAGTGAGAATCACGTACCATAAGAGAAGTTTTTTATGTTGACTTCATTCAATATGGCACTGCTGTTTTTGTTGTTGTTTTTTTTTTCTATTTTCTTTCTAAATAAAAGTATTTTCTATTCGAGAAAATCCCTTCATTCACCTCCCACTCATGGTCGATGGTGAAAAACATGTCACTGGCTACTGTCATTCATAGCTCACTCTCTCTCACACACGCACATTTGGCATCAGTGAACACCATGTGGAGTTTAAGCTTGCTTGGTTTATCAGATATGTATGGTGATGTCAGTAGAGCCGTTTTGTTGAATATATTCATACTCCGATCATCAGTGTACGTTGCCCCTTTGTTGTATGTGTGCATGTGTGACCAGCTGGGCGAGAGTAAACGACCATGTTTTCTTGATTTTTTTAACATAAAGGAAATTGCCTGGAATTGGGAAACAAAAGTTTTAACAACTTTGACAGTTTTACTTCAGCCTGTCAGCGGCAACATAAAACGTCAAATTAATGTCAAGCACTGGCTTAAACACCATTGTTTTTTTGCTTATTATAAATTATTGGTAATAATAATGAAATATATCACCTTTTTGCCTTTAACATTGGGTCATGCAACTGCTCTCCCTCTCTCGTTCTCGTTCTCTTTCTCTTTGATGATATACAATTTGTGGTGTGTACTCAGTGGTGGAGTGGTAAGAAATTTACATCCGGCTTTACACACAATAGAAACAAAGATTCATTTCTTTTGAATTAATAAGAAGTACTAAACTTTTTTTCGTCTTAGCTTTTATTTTATAAATTTATTATAATAAAAGTTTTAGTAAAACGACAAATATGTGCTTTTTTTAATTTGTGGAACTTCATGAGTATTACTACACTTGATTTAATTAAAAAAAAAAGAAATTTAATTTGGGATTTTTTTTTAATTTTTTAAATATTTAAATTAACAGACATTTTGAAACATTAAAAAATAAAAATTAATAACAATTTAAAAATCCTACAATATAGACTATGTTATATAATTTAATATATTGAATTATATATTACTTATACTGAAAAACAATCATAAATATTTTTTAATTAAAAAAATCTTCCTCCTAAATTTTTAAAACTGTTCGAAATCGAAAATTTTTACTAGCATTGGTAAAAATATCACGTAAATCGAGGTGAGTATAATTTCACTAGCCCAGAGGGCTAGTAAGAAATTTGACATTTGTTGAAAATGTTTGACATTTACGACATCACTAGGCTTGGCATGTTTTGATTATATCAAAACAAACAAAAAGTAGTTTTATTTTTAAAGAAATGAGTACACCAAATTAGCAATTGTTTTTCACGATAGTAAATTGAGATCTCACCATAGTAAAAAGTTTCGGTTTCGAACAGGCCCTTAGTGGAACTTCATGAGTACTTTTTCACTTGATGTAATATAAATTTTATTAGGGTTTTATTAAGTATTTAAATACCTAAAATTTTAATATTAAAAATAATAAAAAAAAATATTAATAAAAATCCCTCAACATAGACTATGTTATATAAGTAGAAAATTTTAAATATTAAAAAACTTAAAAAAATGAATAACAATTTAAAAATCCCACAATATAAATTAATTGAATAATTTAATGCATCGTTTTTTTTAGGATTTTGGAGTTGAACATGTCTGCATATGCTACTAAAAATCACAAAAAAATTAAAAACCAAATTAAAATAAATCATATAAATAATAAATATTCGTTTTATTTTTTAATTAATGTAACTTCATGAATACTATTTCTTGATCTAATATACGAGTAAAAGAAATTGCACTTGGGATTTCTTACAAGTTATTTAGTATTTAAAGTAATAGAAATTCATAAATATTAAATAAAAAATAAAAATTTAAAAATCCCTCGATATAGACTACATACACTCTTAAAAAAAAAACGGTGAACCCACCAGGAAGAAAAATTTTGGTTAATTTTATAAAATTTAGATTAGTTTTAAAACTTTTTAACTATTTTGAAAAAAATTTCAATGGAAATAAAATTTTCAAAACAAAAAAAAATTAGAGAAATAATATTTTCAAAAAATTTTCTATAAAATTAAAAAATTCAAAAATGTTTTAGAAATAAGATCTTCAACAAATTTTCTATAATAATAAAATGTTTAAAACATTGTGTATATAAAAAAATGTTGACAAAATTTTCAATAGAAATAAAATTTTGACAACTCTTGCTAAAAATTTTCTATATAAAAGAAATTTTGACAGCGTTTTTCTATATAAATAAAATTTTGAAAATATTTTCCATAGAAATAAATTTTGACACAATTTTCTATAGAAATATAATTGTGACAAAATTTTCTATAGAAATAAAATTTTTACAAAATTTTCTATAGAAATAAAATTTTGACAAAATTTTCTATAGAAATAAAATTTTGACAAAATTTTCTATAGAAATAAAATTTTGATAAAATGTTATATAGAAATAATATTTTCAAAAAATTTTCTATAAAACTAAAAACTTCAAAAAAATGTTTTAGAAATACGATTTTCAACAAATTTTCTATAAAAATTAAATGTTTAAAACATTTTGTATATAAAAAATGTTTTGTATATAAAAATAAAATTTTGACAACTCTTGCTAAAAATTTTTCTGTATAAAAGAAATTTTGACATTTTTCTCTAGAAATAAATTGCCACAAAATTTTCTATAGAAATAAAATTTTGACAAAATTTTCTATAGAAATAAAATTTTGACAAAATTTTATATAGAAATAAAATTTTGACAAAATTTTATATAGAAATAAAATTTTCACAAATTTTTCTATAGAAATAAAATTTTGAAAAATTTTTCTATAGAAATAAAATTTTGATAAAATTTTATATAGAAATAAAATTGTGACAAAATTTTCGAAAAAATAAAAATTATTTATTATTTATTTATTACAAGATTAACAATCATAATAAATTACGAAAATAAATCTAAAAAATTAGGTGCTAACAACAAAGGTTTTTGACCAACAAAAAAATGTATAAAAATAAGATTTTCAAAAAATTTACTATAAGAATAAAAATTGCAAAAAAAAATTATAGAAATAAGATTTTCAAAAAATTGTCTATAAAAATAAAATGTAAATAAAATGTATATAAAAAAATGTTGACAAAATTTTCAATAGAAATAAAATCTTGACAACTCTTGCTAAAAATTTTTCTATATAAAAGAAATTTTGACATTTTTCTATATAAATAAAATTTTGACAAAATTTTCTATAGAAATATAATTGTGACAAAATTTCCATAAAAATATAATTTTGTATCTGTTCTCTGCCTTAGTATTATTAACAGACATTAATCGATCATAATGTCAAAAATGACTTTAACTTCTTTCCCATAGAACCTAAAGCCTATTATAGGGTTTTGGAAAAATGCTAACAATTAAAGAAGACCAACCAAAGAAATCGAAAGAAAGAAAAAAAAAAAACAAAAACAATAGTCAATTGTTTTGAGAATCACGTACCATAAAAATTTACTATAAGAATAAAAATTGCAAAAAAAAAATTATAGAAATAAGATTTTCAAAAAATTGTCTATAAAAATAAAATGTAAATAAAATGTATATAAAAAAATGTTGACAAAATTTTCAATAGAAATAAAATCTTGACAACTCTTGCTAAAAATTTTTCTATATAAAAGAAATTTTGACATTTTTCTATATAAATAAAATTTTGACAAAATTTTCTATAGAAATATAATTGTGACAAAATTTCCATAAAAATATAATTTTGACAAAATTTTCTATAGAAATAAAATGTTGACAAAATTTTATATAGAAATAAAATTTTGACAAATTTTTCTATAAAAATAAAATTTTGACAAATTTTTCTATAGAAATAAAATTTTGATAAAATTTTATATAGAAATATAATTTTGACAAAATTTTCTATAGAAATAAATTTGTGACAATACTTTCTATAGAAATAAAATTTTGACAAATTTTTCTATAAAAATAAAATTTTGACAAATTTTTCTATAGAAATAAAATTTTGATAAAATTTTATATAGAAATAAAATTGTAACAAAATTTTCGAAAAAATAAAAGTTTGACAAAATTTTCTATAGAAATAAAAGTTTGACAAAATTTTCTATAGAAATATAATTTTGACAAAATTTTCTATAGAAATAAATTTGTGACAATACTTTCTATAGAAATAAAATTTTGACAAAATTTTCTATAAAAATAAAATTTTGACAAAATTCTATATAGAAATAAAATTTTGACAAAATTTTCTATAGAAATAAAATTTTAACAAAATTTTCTATAGAAATATAATTTTGACAAAATTTTCTATAGAAATAAAATTTTGACAAATTTTCTATAGAAATATAATTTTAAAATTTGACAACATTTTCTATTGATCTAAAATTTTATATTTCTGGTTGATCATCGTTAATTTTAGTATTATAAACATCAGGTCAATATCACAAAAATAAGTAAATTAATTTTTTCGACAAATTCAAGAAAATTTATTAGACATAATTATTTTTTTTTTCATTTGTTAAAGACAATTTTGTTGTTTAAAGGAAAAAATTGGATTTCAAAATTGCAAGAATGTCTTTACGAAGTTCAAGATGGGTGCATTTGTGGTAAAATTTATAAATTTTAAGAAATGATGAATTATTTTGTGCGAATTTATTAAATCTTTATGCTTCATTTTGCGTATATTGTTTTCCAGTTTTTTACTTAATTTAACTAACGTAACGTAAAAAAAACTATTAGAGTAAAGGAAACTTTCTCCAAATATAATAATTCCATGAACTAAAATAAAGTTAAATTGGCTTTAGTGAATGTATGTTATGTTAAATAAGTTTTTGAATGTCAGCACCTGCTATTTAAACTAAATATCAGAAATATTTTGTTATTTAAAATAATATTCTATTTAAAAAAATTTTAACAATACTAAAATAAATCTCATAAATTATATTATCAATATCAGTTATCAAAAAAATATCAAAAATTAAAATTTTATCGCTTCAGATTATTTGTGTGTTTGAGCAATTAATTAATTAATTAATTTTAATTAATTTTTGTTTAATTAATTTTAATTAATTGTTTTCAATCGACGGCTTTGATGAATGACATGAAAATTTCATTTCGATTAAGATGTAATTGTTAGTTTTTGTAATTTTTTTAAATAAATAAAATTTAATAAGGTTTGTTAGAATTTAATCAAAATATTTAGGGTTTTTTATTTTGGCTTAAACCACGAGATAATTGATCCGAATTAATTTTAATTTAAGTCAAAGGCTGAAAAATTAATTGCTCAAAAATCAATAAAATTCAATTTCTTCAAATAAATTTGTAAATTTGATATTTTATTGAAAAATTTCAATTTTATATAAAAATCCCCTCTTCAATTAAATTCTCCTTATCTCATCGCCCTCTCCTAATGCATATTGCCAATATCATTTATATAACAGGACACCGTTAAAGATTACCATGATATTTCAATTTCATATTCCATTCCAATCGATATACTTTTTAAATAAATTTTCATAATCCTCCAGTTTCAATGACCGCCTTTGGTCAGGGAGGGATTTGCAATGCCCCACAGTCCATTTTCGTTTCTGGCATGGCTTAAATTGAAAATGCCAATAACATGAAATGTAAACTCAGCATGAAGAAGACTCAATATTGGCGCCAACGGGAAGTTAATGCAAACAGGAAGGAAGTTGAATACATGCCAACAAACCAGCAGCATTCTTAAGTGACCTATGGGGCGACAGAGATGGCTAAAAAACTCAATTTACATTATATAGTCGCAAAGAGAGAGAGAGAGAGAGATGAAGCAAATGATGAGTTGCGTTCGAAAAGCTCATGGTCCCCAATGGCAAAAAAGCAGTAATTAATGTAAGACCAGGTCTATATCTTATTCTGTTATACGGAAGAAAGAATCCAAGCTAAACTCTATAGAGTTTATGTGTGTGTCTGTGTCTGTGAGTGTTTGGAGTTCATAGGACAGTAAATCTGAATGATAAAATCCAATAAGCGGTATAATCAAAGATTCAATCTTGGTCGTAAGTTCAGTAACTAACAACAAGTGGAACTCACCAAGGCCAAGGAAAAATCTAATAAGCAATAGCCATGAGAGAGAATTCCAGCACACAGCTACCATTTTCTCTCTACTTTTTCATCCTACTCCCAATTTCTAACAACTGTGCAGCCCAGATACCAGTGGGGGGTTTAGGGCGGCAGATGACAATACCCTACGACCATATTGTCAAGTGACACCAAAGAAATATTGTTGAACATTTTCCCTGCCGTCATTTGTGTCACATAAAGAAATGAAAGAAATTAATTATTAAACTAAAAAGGGAACTGAATGAAAAAGAAATGGAAAAAATTACCATAAATATCCAATGGAGCAAACCTGAGGCAATGACAACATGTAAAGCTTAAGATTGCGCAACAAAAACGAAAACTTTCAAAAAAATTTCAAAATTTTTTGAAAAATGTTCTAAAATTCGAGTAAATGCAGGCAGATGGATTTCGCATATGAAACGTATAAAGTTCGCACAGAAAAATTATAGCAACAACTATCATAACAATAATTTTGAGTATAATTTAACCATCAATTTTTCTATTATGCCATTGTTCGAGTGTAGGTTTAAATCCAACAGACATAAGAAAAGATACCAAGCTTCACATTTTTGGTGGGTGTAAAATTTTGTATAGGTAATTGATCTAAAGACTTCAAAAAATATTCTCCATAGCACATTTGATGATGGTGATAAACTTAGACGTAATTATTTCTCTCCAAGCATACTTTCAATGCTTGGATAATTTAATGTAGCGATTCTGTGGAGGTGTTTAAAGACAAACAATTAGATGTTGATGAACGGTCAATGTCCAAGAATAATAGAGTATTAAAAAATTTCTATAGTCTTAAACTTGAATAGATTGATGTATGCGTTTGACCAAGATTTATTTCCATTAAATATTTAATTATATTCGATTTACGACAATTGCTTATTTCCATCATAGGATGACTCAGAATGAGACCATTTAAACTGGTAGAATGACTCAAATTCATGTTGGAATTAAAAAAAAAAAATCATTTCTACCTATCTATCCACTGTACAAGCACAGTGGATATGTTTCTTTTCATAAATATTTGACAAGCTTAATTATCTAATTTATATGACATTAAATTGTTTCACTTATTGAATTTAAATTAATTATTACAAAATAATAATAAACTAAAAATGATAATCAATAGAAGTGTTATCTTCATATCAACAAGAATAAAACACCAAAATGAGTCGAAATTTAATTTAATTAATTTTTGTTTGCGGGTGAGGATGGGAAAATGCTTTAAGCGTCCATATATCGTATTCCGGACTCCGTCAGAATTGACGATACCTGCTAAAAACTTATCGTACCTCACTCAGGGGTATACTTTCCACCTCGGAACCGCTGTCGCATTAATTCGACCATGTCCATCCCTTCTTAGTCTGCGTCCAGACTCCCGCTTTCGTTTATCGCATCGCTACATCCATGTCGGCCTTCTTCTTGTGAAAAACGTATTCTGCATATCTAACATACTTACAACCTCCCAGTGCCTCTATTTAGTAACATTTTGTTGTATATGTTTCGGGGGGAGATACGACCGATCTCATTCTCCACTTCCCTGCGTCGTTCTCTCCATCGGTTACATTTGCAAAAAGTGTGTTCGGCATCATCGACAATCTCCTATTCCTCGTATATGTACGTATTTGTGCTGCATATGATTCAAATATTTACGATAAAAGCCGTGACCAGATATCATCTGTGTTATGTAGTAGTTCACTTCACCGTGTTTTCTGTCTCGCCATATTCGGATATCTGTTATAAGCCGATGTGTCCACCTCTACTCTACTTTCGTTTCTCCAGCGTTCTTACCATTTCTCCATCGTGTCTCGCTGGATGTCTTCTGCCGGGGTTGTTGCGCCCTGTTGGTTGGCAAGACAAATCTTTCTCCGCTCAAATACCTGAAAGTCTATTGGGGCCATTCCCGCTATCACCAGTACAGCTTCTCCTGATACTTTGTGGTACGCTGATGTAAACCGGTACGCTGGTATATAACACAGATGCCGTCACCGGATAGCATCTGTGTTATATAGTAGTTCATTTCACCATGTTTTCTGTCTCGCCATATTCGGATATCTGTTATAAGCCGATGTGTCCACCTCTACTCTACTTTCGTTTCTCCAGCGTTCTTGCCATTTCTCTATCGTTTCTCGCTGGATGTCTTCTACAGGGGTTGTCGTGCCCTGTTGGTTGGCAAGAAAAACCTTCCTCCGCTCAAATACCAGAAAGTCTATTGCGAAGAACGTATTCTGCATATCTAACATACTTACAACCTCCCAGTGACTCTCATTCAGTAACATTTTGTTGTCTATGTTTCGGAGGTAGAGATACGACCGATATCATTCTCCACTTCCCTGTGTCGTTCTCTCCATCGATTGCATTTGCAAAAAGTGTTTTTGGCATAATCGACAATCTCCTATTCCTCGTATATGCACCTCTACTCTACTTTCGTTTCCCCAGCGTTCTTGTCATTTCTCTATCGTTTCTCGCTGGATGTCTTCTGTAGGGGTTGTCGTGCCCTGTTGGTTGGCAAGAAAAAATCCTCCGCTCAAATGCCTGAAAGTCTATAGGGACCATTCCCGCTATCACCAGTACGGCTTCTCCCGATACTGTGCGGGACGCTGATGTAGCCCTCAGAGCTACTGTCCTCTGCACAGAGAGAAGTTTATTGGCTTGGGTCTGTCGTATTTCAGTACGGGGTCCTTTAGTTAATTTCTTAGGATCGTCATTAGGTATTTCGGTATACGGAATATACTTTCCAGCGTGTTTATAACATCTGTCTCACGATATGGAGTGCGTTTTTGATGTCCAGAATCGACAGTAGGATGATATGTCTCGATGATTGTACGGTATCTACAACTTATTTTAGTGCTCCTAGTGTCGACTTTCCAAGTCTGAATCCATATTGTCCGACTGACAGACCTCCACGCTTAAATAGTTTCCCAGCTGTGTCCACCATACACAAGGGTCTCTATGACGATGGAGATGTTAGGTCCCCATTCCCTTTGCTAATAAACACTAATCTTTGTTCCTTCCATGCTTTCGGGAAAATGCCTGCTTTTAGACAGCTATTGGACATGGCATGTAATGTACAGGGCCGTCTGATTCCCATCTCTTTCTCTCTGACCTCTGTGGGTAATCCATCAGGGCCGGGAGCTTTCTTATCCTTAAGGCTCTTTACGGCAGATTGCAATTCGTCCATTGTGAACAGCGGTATGTAGGGAGCCACCTGGGTTCGATCCCAGATTCGACCAAAACACCAAAAACAACCAAAAGACGTTTTTTATATAAAAATTTTTTTTTTTTATGATTTAGGCGGATTTTTCACTTTTTTGGGGGTAGTCACGAATTAAAGTTCTTTTCGCTCTAGGACGCTTAGTTAAGGAGATATGGACAAAAGAAGTTTTTCACATAATTTTTTTTTTTGGATTGGGTGGATCTTTAAATTGTTTGAGGGTGTTCAACATCGAATCGGGCAGCACTCACAATGGACTGAATAGTATAAGTGAGCCTGAAATATCGGGCTGCCACCTAACCCGACAGCTCTGCTCTCAAGTATAGGAAATAGCGTATACACAATATTTAGCATTGTATTCTCGTCCATCTTATCTACGAACTTCTTATGCTAAGTTTCTGAATTACAATTTTATATCCCAGTCCCCAGAGTTTATTGTTAATGTCAAGCTTGATCTGTTCCAATTAATATCTTTTGATCCTACTTATGCTGTATTTTCGCGCAGTAGCCTGTCTAACTCGGAGATAAGTACCTCTCTGTCAAGCTTGTTAACATTCCATCGTATGGAGGTATCGCATTGCCCTCTTGACTGTATAGTAGCATAGCTTTCCAAATGGCGAAATATATACTGATGGCCACCCTCGGTGTATGTTTCCAGTACCTTCCACTCCTTCGTGTCCCGTACGACAATTTAATTCAATTTTCTTTTATTTAAATAATTAAATAAAGGTTTAAACAAATTTTAAAGATTAGACTTCTGGACTTGAAATGAAATCATTTTCTGTCGGGGAATTAGATTTTGTTTTTATAAAAATCCAATTGATTACTGTGTAAAATTGATATTCACATTTCTGTGGAATCAATCACCATATGCTCTTCTTATCAATTATTCAACTCTTTTTTTATGGCAATTTTTTAATGTCATTTTAGTGTTGGCAACTTTTCAAAAAACTTAATTGATTGGTTTTCATTGTTTGCATTTCATTACAAATCGTTGTAAAATGTTATTGCGCCTCGCACATATAATAACAGAAGAACAAAATAGAAAGAAAAAAAATTAAATATTTATACATATACATATCAATTTAATATTATAATAAAAGTAATCTGTCCGACTACAATGCCCCAGCAAAACAAGACAACTGTATTGTAGTGAAGCCAGAAATGAATATGTAATAAAAATAAATTTAATCAATTTTATTTTATGTCAAATAAACGAGAAGAAAGAAGCCGTCTGCCAGTTTACTACCCTCACTGGGAAAGTGAGTGGGCTGGTCGATACTAAACCCCATCCATTTACATATTTATGGACGAATGTACATTTATGCTCTCACTGACATGCTGTAATGCACTTGATATAGCAGCCCCCTAGTGTAGCAAAAAACAAAAACTTTAATTTAAATTTATTCCCCTGAATCCCATAAAATTGCGGCTATGAAACATTCACAAATGTACGAAAACATAAGGTGGCCGAGACTTTGGACATATTTCAATTACCTAGTGTGACAAAAATCATCAATTCATTGCAAAAAAAAAAAAAATCACACAATATAAATAAAAAGAACTGTAAAAAATAGGTATAGTAAAACGAAGGTTGGAGATCAAATCCAAGATGAGAAAAATGTATAAAATAATAAAAATGCCAGTCATGTGGTGGGAACTATAGAGGCGAAGCATTAACCCGCATTTAAAACTATTTGGCATGGAGCGAACGCATGCGCAAATGGGGTAAAAGTTTTCACCTTGATATTGTCATCATTAAGCCTAATAGATACAAGGGTCGTCCGAAAGCAAGTGGAGTTGTAATACACAGCGTAATCAATGGAAACTGAATTTGGCAGCACTATATGACAGAGTGCAGCCAAATTCAACTACCATTGTTAACGAAGAACTGTGATGTCAACTCTAGACGTTATTTTAACCCCTTACAGTGTCGACCCACTGGCCAGCGAAATGATAACACAGAAGTACAGTAATGCCAACTCTCAGGTTTTTAAATTTTAATTGGTAATTCATAACACATACAGACAATGATTAGTGATGCCTCCTAACCCCTAAAATGGTTGACTAAAGGCAAGTGAAATAATAACACAAACGTATAATGCAACACTGATGCCAACTCCAATACATTTTTAAGTGTCTTGTCATTAAATTGTTAAACGAATCTTCGTTAAACATTTTGATTATATCACATTTTGATAATAAGACAAATAGACAATAAATAGTGTAAAATTTTATTCCTATAGAAAATTTTTTAAACATTTTATTTCTATAGAAGATTATGTCAAACTTTTATTTCTATAGCAAATTTTGTTAAAATTTTATTTTTTAGAAAATTTTGTCAAAATTTTATTTCTATAGAAAATTTTTTCAAAATTTTGTCAAAATTTTATTTCTATAGAAAATTTTGTTAAAATTTTATTTCTATAGAAAGTTTTGTCAAAATTTTATTTCTATAGAAAATGTTGTCAAAATTTTATTCTATATTCTATATAGAATTTTGTCAAAAGTTAATTTCTATATAGAATTTTGTTAAAATTTTATTTCTATGGAAAATTTTGTTAAAAATTTATATCTATAGAAAATTTTTCCAAAATTTTGTTTTTATAGAAAATTTTGTCAAAATTTTATTTCTATACAAAATTTTGTCAAAATTTTATTTTTATATAAAAATTTGTCACAATTTTATTTCTATTGAAAATTTTGTTAAAATTTTATATCTATAGAAAATTTTGTAAAAATTTTATTTCTATAGAAAATTTTGTCAAAATTTTATTTTTTTAGAAAATTTTATTTCTATAGAAATTTTTGTAGAATTTTTTTTTCTATAGAAAATTTTGCCAAAATTTTATTTCTATAGAAAATTTTGTCGAAATGTTATTTCGATAGAAAAATTTGTCAAAATTTTATTTCTATAGAAAATGTTGTGCAGATTTTATTTCTATGCAAAATTTTGTGCAAAATGTATTTCTATAGAAAATTTTGTTAAAATTGTATTTCTATAGTAAATTTTATCAAAATTTTATATCTATAGACAATTTTTCAAAATTTTATTTCTTTATAGAATTTTCTTGAAATTTTATTTTTATATAAAATTTTGTCAAAATTTTATTTCTATGGAAAATTTTGTTAAAATTTTATATCTATAGAAAATTTTGTCAAAATTTTACTTCTATAGAAAATTTTGTCAAAATTTTATTTTTTTAGAAAATTATGTCAAAATTTAATTTCTATACAAATTTTTGTCAAAATTTTATTCTATAGAAAGTTTTCTCAAAATTTTATTTCTATAGAAAATTTTATTTCTATATAGAATTTTGTCAAAATTTTAGTTTTATAGAAAATTTTGTCAACATTTTATTTTTATAGAAAATTTTGTCAACATTTTATTTCTATAGTAAATTTTTTTGTAAAAATTTTATTTCTATAGAAAAATTTGTCAAAATTTTATTTCTATTTTGTCAAATTTTATTTCTATAGAAAATTTTGTCAAAATTTTATTTCTATATAGAATTTTATCAAAATTTTAATTCTATGGAAATATTTGTTAAAATTTTATATCTATAGAAAATTTTGTCAAAATTTTATTTTTTTTTTTTAGAAAATTTTATAAAAATTTTATTTCTATAGAAACTTTTGTCAAAATTTCATTTTTATATAAAATTTTGTCAACATTTTATTTCTTTGAAAATTTTGTTAAAATTTTATATCTATAGAAAATTTTGTCCAAATTTTATTTCTATAGAAACTTTTGTCAAAATTTTATATCTGTCGAAAATTTTTCAAAATTTTATATCTATAGAAAATTTTTCAAAATTTTATTTCTTTATAGAATTTTCTCGAAATTTTATTTCTATAGAAAATTTTGTTAAAATTTTATTTCTATAGTAAATTTTATCAAAATTTTATATCTATAGAAATTTTTTCAAAATTTTATTTCTTTATAGAATTTTCTCGAAATTTTATTTCTATATAAAATTTTGTCAAAATTTTATTTCTATAGATAATTTTGTCAAAATTTTATTTCTATAGAAAATTTTGTCAAAATTTTTTTTCTATAGAAAATTTTATTTCTATATAGAATTTTGTCAAAATTTTAGTTTTATCGAAAATTTTGTCAACATTTTATTTTTATAGAAAATTTTGTCAACATTTTATTTCTATAGAAAATTTTGTCAAAATTTTATATGTATAGAAAATGTTGTCAAAATTTTATTTTTATAGAAAATTTTGTCAAAATTTTATTTCTATAGAAAATTTTGTCAAAATTTTATTTCTATAGAAAATTTTATCAAAATTTTATTTCTATAGGAAATTTTATCAAAATTTTATTTTTTTAGAAAATTTTGTAAAAATTTTATTTTTATAGACAAGTTTGTCAAAATTTTATTTCCATAAAAATATTTGTCAAAATGTTATTTCTATGGAAAATTTTGTCGAAATTTTCTTTCTATAGAAAATTTGGTCGAAATTTTATTTCTATAGAAAATTTTGTCAAAATGTTATTTCCATAGAAAATTTTGTCAAAATTTTATTTTTATCGAAAATTTTGTCAAAATTTTATTTCTATAGAAAGTTTTATCAAAATTTTATTTCTATGTAAAATTTTGCCAAAATTTTATTTCTATAGAAAGTTTTTTCAAAATTTTATTTCTATAGAAAATTTTCTTAAAATTTTATTTCTATAGAATTTTTTTTTTCAACATTTTATTTCTATAGAAAATTTAGTCAAAATATTATCTCCATAGAACATTAAAAATCGTAAAACGAAAATTTTGCGGCTATATACAAAAAATAAATGGTAAATCTAGCTGCGAAAGTGCTAAAATGGCCACACTGAAGACAAATGAAGTGATAACACAAACTATAATAAAACAGGGTTGTGGATTCAATCGCGAAATTAATTGATCCAATTAAATTTTAATTGAAATGTCTTCAATCACAGAAATGCTCCAATTAAAAAATTAATTGATACTTTTAACTTTCGTGATTGTTTTTTGTTTTAATTAAAAAAAATTGTTGAATCAATTAAAATTTTAATTGAATATTTTTGAAAATTCAATTAAATTTTAATTGGACATATTTTGGTGAAAAAATTTTTTTGGACGAAATATTTTTTTTTACGTCTTCATACATTGATTGGTAGCATATTCTCTTTTTTGGTTGATATGAAAAACTTCCGTAAAAAAATGGTTGATCTACATTTCATTGCCAAGCAACATAATATAATGTACTTTGGAACTACCAAAATGTTAAACTTTGCCATCGGTATACTCTATTATACATATCGTCTTATCGACTTTACTACTTACGGTGCTCTTTGAATGCCGGTGTAATTTTTAAGTAATTTTAACGCAATTTTCATTTTTTATACGTACGTGTGTTAAGAAAAAGGGCAAATCTGCAATAATTTTCAACCTTGATTGGAGAAGTGAATTTGAAATTTGTTTACAAAATAAACATATAAAAACATAAACACTTTGAAATGAATTAGTTTATATTATTGCAAATGTGAATATAGGCATTTGTTGAAGGAAAAAGAACGAAGCATATATTAACATAGCTGAAATTCGTGTATAAAACTGGTATATTTTTTACATTTTATTATTTTGGCTTTGATTTCATGGTCAAATGCAGTACTAGGGGTAAATATAAGAAAAATCAATAAAACAACTGGATGTTTTTTTTTTTTTTAAATAGCATTGAGTTTTATTTCTTACCATACCTCCAGTGATTAAAATTTGTAAAAATAATTGCAAATTCAACATTTTCTTTTAAGGTGGGTTAACTTTTTTTTTGGCTGTGCTATCCGGTTTATTTTCAATGGCAATTTTAATTAATTTAATTGTAGTGGTATCAAATAATAGAACTATTGATTCAAATAAAAATTGTTACATCCAAATTATACGTATTGTAAAACCTTTTGACCTAATTGTGGAAATTATTCAAACAAAAATAATTGCTTAATTCAGTATGAGTATTAGAACATTAACCTTAACGATAAGCATTAAAGTAACTAATGGATAAATGTTATTATTAGGAATAAATTAATTATGATGGGTTTTTGTTTGCACTAAAGTGCAGGTAAAAGACATTATTCTGCATCACGCATACATGACATAGTCCTCTTATTTAGGAAGTCGAACATTTTCTACATTTAGTATCGAATTATTGCTTTAGATTGAAGTCAATTGGATAATGCAATCGTATGCCGGTAAAAAAAAATTAATAAATAAACAATTCATTGTTTGTCACTAGAATACAATTTGAATAACATTTGAAGTCAAATACAATTTCAAACAAGTATATACGGCCTAATATTATGTAGTAAAGACTTTCATCTTAACTTTGTCTTCTTAATTGTATGTTAGTTCGTATGGAGTTAATGTTAGATAATATATTAACTATCTTCATAAGCCTCTTTGGTTATTGATCGGTATTGTAGCGAGGAGTTTAAAAATAATTTTGAACCAATTTCCAAATGGTATTTAAAAAGTCAAATTCAACCAGATCGAATTTTCATTCCTACTCCAAGAGAACCCGCAAATCAAACCCGGGTATCGGTTTATATAAGGGCTATAAACAATATGAAGCATGGTTGTTGGAGGACATATAATAAATAATATCCCGCACCGAATTTTAATCGGATCGGAAAACATTTGCTACTTTATGAGTCTATGGAATGCAAATCTTGGAGTCGGTTTATATGGGGGCTATACCTAAAAGTGGGACTATATGGATAAGTTTCAAAACGATAGGTTGTTTCGCGTCATTTCAACAGACCGTCGGACATCGCTAGATCGACTCAAAATTTCTCCGTCAGCAAATATTTATTTTATGGGATCTGAGACTAGTATTTCGATGTGTTACATGGTTCCTATCAAAGCCTTTGTATAAGGCCTATAGTACACTGATATCGTTCTCAAAATACGAATGCGCGTTGTGCTTAGCATAGAAGACGTATTTCTCTGACGTAAAGTTTTTTCCTAATCCAAAATTCGATCAATTTTTCAATGACGTCATTGCATTCATAAAACAAAGTGAAACGATTTATGGGAAAAATTAACAAACTTGTAGGAAAATTGAACTAAATTTTATTCCATATTTGAGATTTTTGATGCGTTATTAAATGTGGAGAATTTACAGCTATAATGCTAATTTCACTCCCTGTGCAAAATTTTAACTAAATCGGAGTTAAAATTGGACTCTGTGGTCATATGAGTGTAAATCAGGCAAAAGCTATATATTGGAGCTATATCTAAATCTGAACCGACTTCAACCAAATTTGGTACAGACAGTTGGAATGTTAATTCTACTTCCTGTGCCAAATTTCAAGTAAATCGGAGTAAAAGATTGGCCACTCTGGTCACATTAGTGTAAATCGGGCGAACGATATATATGGGAGCTATATCTAAATTTGAACCGATTTCAATCAAATTTGGCACACTTGACTATAGTACTAATTTTCCTTCTTGTGCAAAATTTTAGGCAAATTAGGGTAAAACACTGGCTTCTGCGACCATATTACTCCATATCGGCCGAAAGATATATATGGGAGCTATATCTAAATCTGAACCGATTTCAATAAAATTTGGCACACTTGACTATAGTACTAATTGTCCTTCTTGTGCTAAATTTTAAGCAAATCAGGGTAAAACTCTGGCTTCTGGGGCCATTTAAGTCCATATCGGGTGAAAGATATATATGGGAGCTATATCTAAATCAAAACCGATTTCTTCCAAAATCAATAGGGTTCTATTCTGATCAAAAACACATACTTGTGCCAAATTTGAAGTCGATTGGACTTAAACTGCGACCTAGACTTTGATCACAAAAATGTTATCACAGACAGACGGACATGGCTATATCGACTCAGGAGACCACCCTGAGCATTTTTGCCAAAGACACCATTTGTCTACACGCATAGAAGGAATATGATCACTTCAAACATGTTTCAAGAGCAAAATGTTATTTTTATAGGGTGACCATGTAACATGTTTGTCACTAAAATGTTATTTTCTCGTCAAATATAACCTGCTTGCCGAAATCAGATACATGATTTCCTCGAAAATAATATGGTTGCGAAAACCATGTTACATGGTCACCACCCAAAAATAACATTTTGCTCTTAAAACATGTTTGAGGTGATCATATTCCTTCTCTGGGTGTATCTCGTCTCCTTCTGGGTGTTGCAAACATATGCACTAACTTATAATACCCTGTTCCACAGTGTGGTGCGGGGTATACAAATGGGAGATGCCTGTTAAGACTTTATTTTAAAGACGCTTTTTACTTATAAGATGGTATTATTTTATACTTTAAGTCGAGTCTGAATTTGGAAATTTCTGTAGTGATTAACTCAATTTTAAAGGACTTTCATACCATATGAAGAAAAACAGAAAAAAAGAGTTGATTAAAATTTAAAAGAATTCGATCTCCTCATTCCAGAGTACGCAAAGTCAACTTAGCATTTTTTGATAGAGTTCGTTGTTTTTTATTCGGATTGATGTGAATTGCATCCTGTCAAAAGTTTGAATTTATTGGACACTTCTATCAAAAATTATGGTTAATACTGTACGTCAAAGCTTCTCCAAATGGTTTTACTGCAATGTTAGAACACAGTTCGGACTCGGCTATAGAAAGGAGGTCCCTTCACTGACTGTTTTTCATATGTTTGGGTGTAAAAATTATTGGAACTCAAATTTGTTAACACAATATTTTTAAGTGCAAGTATATAATGTTCATAAACTAGCATAACATGTTTGGAACATATACGTTAATATGTTAGAACATATTATGTTTGGGATATAAAATGTTTGTAAATATAATATGCTTAGATGCAAACATATATTAATTTAGAAATAGCTTATAAACATATATGTGTTTAGAAAGAGATGGAAGTACCAATTGGCGCCTTAAAAATATTTTTTTCTACCAGTGTATGCCCTAAGGTGAAACATAATATGTTAGAACAATACAAAAATATTTTGTTTGGACCAATCTTGAATATATATATATGCTTGAAGCAAAATGTGTTTGGGGTATATGTTACAGAAGCGATTTTTTTAAGGGTGTTGTCATTGAGTTTAACATGGAATCGGGCAGCACTCAATGATAAGAGAGATGTTCACTAATGTGGTATCACAATGGACTGAATAGTCTAAATGAGACTGATACATCGGGCTGCCAACTAACCTAATATTGTACGTCGCCTGTGACTAAAGTTTTACAAATTTCCAATCCAAAGGGCTTTGTTCGTTCTAAAGTGGCCTAAGTTATTTTTAGTCATGTTCTATTATCAATATTTTGAATTTGTACATACTAAAAATCTACAATAAACATTATTTTAAGACCGAAAAAAGTGAATTTATATCTTATAAGGTTTTTGAGAAATTTCAAAAAAAAAACTTTGAACTTGTTTCCAGTAAAATTCACTTTTTAGACTTTAGCGTACTTTGGAATGAAGACATCGAATTGCTTCTTAAATGTATATCCCTTTTTGGCTCGTAATCTATACCGAAATCATTAGTATACAGTCAACCTATTTGGAACAGGTCAAGCTTTTTTCCCCGGTGTATATATACATAATACATGTCAAGCAATTATTGTGACTATAATTTAAAATATTCTTATAGATCAATTAGAATTGATAATTTACAATTTCCACTTAAAAATCATTTATCGATATGTCATTGTTTGGACAATAAATTACATGTTTGTAAAATTTATGTTTTGTATTTCTGCAACAATTTCGATTTAGTGTTTGAACAATGAAATAAATTAAACGGTAACTGCAACAGGCTTTTGCAAAAAAAACTCCCAATTGTATTTTACATACCTTCCTACCCATGTACATACCTACATCCAATGTTTTATGAGATCAACCCAATTTTGTTGTTTTTTGTTGTTGCTGTGCCCTCTACTACTACAAAATTGATTTCCTTTGAAAATATCAACAGTTTGCTGTTGCTTGTAATTGAACCTCCAGTTTTGTTTTTTTTTACGAATTTAAAGCGAAAGAATTGTAAGGCTGGAAGAAATCGAACCGAACCGAGCTTGAAACATGTTGCATTGAATTTATCACACCCACAAAATGTTTATGCAAAACAATAACAAACAGGGGGGATAAAAATTTTAATGAAATGAAAAAAAGTTTAACGTTGAATATAATCGTGTTCACTATTCTGTAGTACATTTTCATGAGCACCTAGAAAATAATTAAATTTTTATACGTTTGTATTTTGGTATCACAGAGGTTTAATATTTACTCAATATAAGCAAAGAAGTGGTAGTAATACCCAGTAAACAATTTGTGTAATGATAATTATGAGTGATATAGAAAAGAAAACTTGTTCACATTTTATAATAAATAATTATAACATATTCATTTTATCGCATAGAAAAATTTTTTTTCTGAGACAATTACGAAATTTATTGATCCTATTAATGTTCTAATTGAAATTCTTCAATCGCGAAGATAATAGTATTAATCACAGAAAAATGTGCAAATTAAAAATATTTTTGATTAAAATTTTTTTGTTTTTTTTTTATTTATTTATTATTATTTAAACACAATATAAGAACAATAAGAACAAAATAATTTTTTTCTGATACAATGACGAAATTAATTGATACAATTAATTTTTTAATTGAAATGTCTTCAATCACAGAAATTATAGTATCAAGTAAAAAATTAATTGAAAGTCAATTCAAAAATTAATTGATCCAATTAAAAACTTAATTGATACTATTGATTGACAAACGATAAAAATATCGTTTGTCACAAATTCGGCTTTATTTGCTCTTACAGAGAATAGTTTACGCTAAAGAGGAATTTCGTTTGGCAAAAATTTCGTTCCGGATGAAAGTATTTTTTGTAAATATCTCAGATTTTAAAATTTATTTATTTATTATTTGTTTTAATCATACAGTAAGTGTATGATAGAAAAAAAGGTAAAAACGCAGGCTGCTATGACATCAGCTAAATTTTACATTAATTTGTATATTTAATTGAATTTGAATATTTGTGTACACAACGGACAGAGAAAAAGAATTATATAGAAAATTAATAAAATTTTCTAGCAAATTTCATTACAAAAAATTATAAAGTTTACTGGAATAGTCTTTTAAGTTAGGATCTATAAAACGAATCAAAAAATCAACTCAAGTTTTTGTTTTTAATTTTCAAAAGTCAATCTTACGATTTTTTAAAATGTTTTCAAGTCGACTTTTAGAGTTTGTTGCCCTTTGAAAATTTATCCAAAATTTTCTTTGAAAGTTTTAGACTTTCCAATGCCGTATTGTCGATTTTTTAAAACTGTTTAAGCTGCTGTTAAGGTGGAATTACATACCATGCGGTCATGCGTGCGTACGTTATATGCTTTTGTCAAAAAAAGTGAAAATGTTATAACTACAATTGTTTGAGTCACACGACAAAAGTAACGTATGCATATGACGCATAAAGTTGACGAACTTTTAACTTTTCAATGCGTCGGGTGCGCTGACAACATTAAACAACATGTAAACAAATCAAGAAACGAAAAACAATTTAAAATATTGACTAAAAATTATTGATTGAATTTAAAATACATAAAGTCCTATACATTAAAAAGTGTGTGGAATCCAAAAACATAACAAGAAGCGCAGAGGCAAGGAATGTAATCAGCAAATTCATTGGTATTCCGACGCATGCTGTGTAATTCAATTGAAGAATCGTATTCGTCAACGCATTCGAGTACAACGTACGCACGCATGATCGCATGGTATGTAATTCCACCTTTAAACCTGATAATTTTAAATGCATATTCACCCTACGTCAGTACATACATGTCCCTTTAAAAATGTATATGGTTACCATGGAAATATTTGCATCATATCCACGGTTGCCACAGTTGGTAGCATTCTATCAAAAATGGTAGATTTTTACAGTTTGGTAGATTGGTAAATTCCTGATAATTTGGTAGATTTTGCGAAATATCCCCTTAAAGTAAAATTTTAATATATTTATTTTCCTATAGAAATAAAATTTTGGCAAAACTTTCTATAGAAATAAAATTCTGAAAAATATTTTCGATAGAAATAAAATTTTGACAAAATGTTCTATAGAAATAAATTTTTGACAAAATTTTCTATAGAAATAAATTTTTGGCAAAATTTTCTATAGAAATAAAATTTTGACAAAATTTTCTATAGAAATAAAACTGTGACAAAATTTTCTATAGAAATAAAATTTTTACAAAATTTTCTATAGAAATAAAATTTTGACAAAATTTTATATAGAAACAAAATTTTGACAAAATTTTCTATAGAAATAAAATTTTGACAAAATTTTCTATGGTATTAAAATTTTGACAAAATTTTCTATGGACATAAAATTTTGACAAAAATTTTCTATAGAAATGAAATTTTTACGAAATTTTCTATAGAAATAAAATTTTGACAAAACTTTCTATAGAAATAAATTTTTGACAAAATTTTCTATAGAAATAAAATTTTTACGAAATTTTCTATAGAAATAAAATATTGACGAAATTTTCTATGAAAATAACATTTCGACAAAATTTTCTATCGAAATAAAATTTTGACAAAATTTTCTATAGAAATAAAATTTTGACAAAATCTATAGAAATAAAATTTTGAGAAAATTTTCTAAAGAAATAAAATTTTGACAAAATTCTCTATAGAAATAAAATTTTGACAAAATTTTGTATAGAAATAAAATTTTGATAAAATTTTCTATGGGCATAAAATTTTGACAAAATTTTCTATAGAAAAAAAATCTCGACAAAATTTTCTATAGAAAAAAATCTTGACAAATTTTTCTATATAAAAAAAATCTTGACAAAATTTTCTATAGAAATAAAATTTGGCAAAATTTTCTATAGAAATAAAATTTTGACAAAATTTTTTATAGAAATAAAATTTTGACAAAATTTTCTATGGACATAAAATTTTGACAAAATTTTCTGTAGAAATAAAATTTTGAAAAAATTTTCTATAGAAATAAAATTTTAACAAAATTTTATATAGGAATAAAATTTTGACAAAATTTTCTATAGAAATAAAATTGTGAAAAATATTATATAAAAATAAAATTTTGACAAAATTTGCTATAGAAATTTAATTTTTACTAAATTTTCTATACAAATTTTCTATAGAAATAAAATTTTGACAAAATTTTCTATGGAAATAAAATTTTGACAAAATTTTCTATAGAAATAAAATTTTGACAAAATTTTCTATAGAAATAAAATTTTGACAAAATTTTCTATGGACAAAAAATTTTGACAAAATTTTCTGTAGAAATACAATTTTGACAAAATTTTCTATAAAAATAAAATTTTGACAAAATTTTCTATGGAAATAAAATTTTGACAAAATTTTCTATAGAAATAAAATTTTGACAAAATTTTCTATAGAAATAAAATTTTGACAAAATTTTCTATGGTATTAAAATTTTGACAAAATTTTCTATGGACATAAAATTTTGACAAAAATTTTCTATAGAAATGAAATTTTTACGAAATTTTCTATAGAAATAAAATTTTGACAAAACTTTCTATAGAAATAAATTTTTGACAAAATTTTCTATAGAAATAAAATTTTTACGAAATTTTCTATAGAAATAAAATATTGACGAAATTTTCTATGAAAATAACATTTCGACAAAATTTTCTATCGAAATAAAATTTTGACAAAATTTTCTATAGAAATAAAATTTTGACAAAATCTATAGAAATAAAATTTTGAGAAAATTTTCTATAGAAATAAAATTTTGACAAAATTCTCTATAGAAATAAAATTTTGACAAAATTTTGTATAGAAATAAAATTTTGATAAAATTTTCTATAGAAATAAAATTTTAACAAAATTTTATATAGGAATAAAATTTTGACAAAATTTTCTATAGGAATAAAATTTTGACAAAATTTTCTATAGAAATAAAATTGTGAAAAATATTATATAAAAATAAAATTTTGACAAAATTTGCTATAGAAATTTAATTTTTACTAAATTTTCTATACAAATTTTCTATAGAAATAAAATTTTGACAACATTTTCTATGGAAATAAAATTTTGACAAAATTTTCTGTAGAAATCAAATTTTGACAAAATTTTCTATGAACAAAAAATTTTGAGAACATTTTCTATAGAAATAAAATTTTGATAAAATTCTCTATAGAAATAAAATTTTGATAAAATTTTCTATAGAAATACAATTTTGACAAAATTTTATATAGAAATAAAATTTCGACAAAATTTTCTATAGAAATAAAATTTTGACAAAATTTTCTATAGAAATAAAATTTTGACAAAATTTTCTATAGAAATACAATTTTGACAAAACTTTATATAGAAATAAAATTTTGACAAAATTTTCTATAGAAATAAAATTTTGACAAAATTTTCTATAGAAATAAAATTTTGACAAAATTTTCTATGGTATTAAAATTTTGACAAAATTTTCTATGGACATAAAATTTTGACAAAAATTTTCTATAGAAATGAAATTTTTACGAAATTTTCTATAGAAATAAAATTTTGACAAAACTTTCTATAGAAATAAATTTTTGACAAAATTTTCTATAGAAATAAAATTTTTACGAAATTTTCTATAGAAATAAAATATTGACGAAATTTTCTATGAAAATAACATTTCGACAAAATTTTCTATCGAAATAAAATTTTGACAAAATTTTCTATAGAAATAAAATTTTGACAAAATCTATAGAAATAAAATTTTGAGAAAATTTTCTATAGAAATAAAATTTTGACAAAATTCTCTATAGAAATAAAATTTTGACAAAATTTTGTATAGAAATAAAATTTTGATAAAATTTTCTATGGGCATAAAATTTTGACAAAATTTTCTATAGAAAAAAAATCTCGACAAAATTTTCTATAGAAAAAAATCTTGACAAATTTTTCTATATAAAAAAAATCTTGACAAAATTTTCTATAGAAATAAAATTTGGCAAAATTTTCTATAGAAATAAAATTTTGACAAAATTTTTTATAGAAATAAAATTTTGACAAAATTTTCTATAGAAATACAATTTTGGCAAAATTTTCTATAAAAATAAAATTTTGACAAAATTTTCTATGGAAATAAAATTTTGACAAAATTTTCTATAGAAATCAAATTTTGACAAAATTTTCTATGGACATAAAATTTTGACAAAATTTTCTGTAGAAATAAAATTTTGAAAAAATTTTCTATAGAAATAAAATTTTAACAAAATTTTATATAGGAATAAAATTTTGACAAAATTTTCTATAGGAATAAAATTTTGACAAAATTTTCTATAGAAATAAAATTGTGAAAAATATTATATAAAAATAAAATTTTGACAAAATTTGCTATAGAAATTTAATTTTTACTAAATTTTCTATACAAATTTTCTATAGAAATAAAATTTTGACAAAATTTGCTATAAAAATAAAATTTTGACAAAATTTTCTATGGAAATAAAATTTTGACAAAATTTTCTATAGAAATAAAATTTTGACAAAATTTTTTATGGACAAAAAAATTTGACAAAATTTTCTGTAGAAATACAATTTTGACATAATTTTCTATAAAAATAAAATTTTGACAAAATTTTCTATGGAAATAAAATTTTGACAAAATTTTCTATAGAAATAAAATTTTGACAAAATTTTCTATGCAGAAAAAATTTTGACAAAATTTTCTATATATATACAATTTTGACAAAATATTCTCTAGAAATAAAATTTTCACATAATTTTTAAGAAATACAATTTTGACAATTTTTTAAGAAATAACAGTTTGCAAAACAATATTTCTTGGTTTGGTAGTTTTTGGTAAAATGTTCTTCAAAATTTGGTAGAATATTTTTGATCCCAACAAAAACTCTCATTAATCTTAAACATCAATTAATCTTGTAGGTAATATAGTTCAAAACTGTTAAGCAATTACTTTTGAATAGAGCCCTTGCTCTATTTTGTACCAATTCCCTCTTTGTTTACTGGGTATCGTTCCATCCTGACTACAGGAAAAAGGGTTCTTATGACTATAGATTTTTTTTTATTCTATGTTTTTTGAGAGCACTTCGTTGGGCTCAGTGGTCCGTTACAAGTTCGAGTATCGAAAAATTTATTTATTTGGTTGGCCTCATTTTAGTACGACTTTATTGATAGTTGTCGCGCAATGGCTTGATGGCGACCAGTCATATACACAACAACTCATGCAACGAAGTTAGAACCCTCGCCCTCACCATCCCACTGCTGTCCAGGCTAATATCATATATAAAGAATTTCAGTTGGCATGGCGGTTACCATGGGCGAGTGTGTGTAAATATGTTGTTAATGCTTTTGCATTTTGTAGCGTGCAAGTGTCATTCATTTTAAGTGCTTTGTGAAAAATAAAATAAGAAGAAAAAAACTCTGAAACAAAGCCTAAAGTGATGAAGAAAAATTGGTAGATAACCAACAAACCAAATAAATTCTGTTCAGGTTCTGTATGGACAATAGTATGAGGCAGTCAGTCAGCCAGATAGACAGTCATTGCAAGAGCCATTGAATGTGCTTTCCATGCATTTATCCATTGGGATTTACACAAAACGATAGTGGGAGTGTCACCTTACCGTTAGGCCTCATTCGTCATTGCATTTTATATGTTAAGAGACCAAATAATTGGGTGGGTTTTTGGAGACCGCCCGTATAGTAATGGTTTGTTCCATTGGATTCATTAAACAATTGGAATTTAGAACAATTAAATGGCTATTCAATTAAAATTTTATTAGTGTTGTGAAAATAAATATAATGAACTTCAATTTAAAGAAAAGTATTGAATCCAAGACTAGATTCATGACTACACAGAAAATAATATATTTTTGTTTCAATTATGAAATTAATTAATCCAAACTGGAATTGATTCATAAAATTTAGGTGATTGATTTTTTAAATAATAAATGAAATCAAATCGACTCTTAAATACCCATCACCATGAATGAAAATATAATTCTTTCCGTAGAAAACTCTTCGCCAGGTTACTTGAGGCAAATCACATAAAAATTGGGAGGTCTTCACACTTAAGAGGTCAAATCTGGAGAGGCAAATACCAAAACATGAACCGATACACACCCTATTCGGCGTACTTATGCGTAGACGCAAAATATCTCCAGTTTTGAATTTCAGGTAAATCGGATAAAAATTGCGGTGTCTGAAAGTCCAAGAAATGAAATCGGGAGATCGGGCTATATGGGGGCTATACCAAAACATGAACCGATACACACCATTGTCCTAAAATACCTTTAGATTTCCAATTTCAGGCTAATCGTATAGAAAATACGGTTTCTAGAAGCCCAAGACGTAAACTCGGGAAATCGGTCTATATTGGGGCTATACCAAAACATGGACCGATACACACCATTTTCGACTCACCTCTTTTTGGTCCTAAAATACCTCTAGATTTCCAATTTCAGACAAATCGCATAAAATCTACGGTTTCTAGAAGCCCAAGAAGTAAAATCGGGAGATCGGTCTATATGGGGGCTATACCAAAACATGAACCGATACACACCATTTTCGGCACACCTATTTGTGGTCCTGAATTGCCTCTAAATTTCCAATTTGAGACAAATCGGATAAAAATTGCGGTGTCTGGAAGCCCAAGAAGTAAAATCGGGAGATCGGTCTATATGGTGACTATACCAAAACATGGACCGATACAAACCATTTTCGACACACCCATTTTTGGTCCGAAAATACCTTTCGATTCCCAATTTCAGACAAATCGCATAAAAACTACGGTTTCTAGAAGCCCAAGAAGTAAAATCGGGAGATCGGTCTATATGGGGGCTATAGCAAAACATGGACCGATACACACCATTTTCGACACACCTATTTGTGGTCCTGAAATGCCTATAGGTTTCCAATTTCAGGCAAACCGAATAGAAAATACGGTTTCTAGAAGCCCAAGACGTAAACTCGAGAAATCGGTATATATGGGGGCTATACCAAAACATGGACCGATACACACCATTATCGACACACCTATTTGTGGTCCTGAATTGCCTCCAAATTTCCAATTTGAGACAAATCGGATAAAAATTGCCGTGTCTGGAAGCCCAAGAAGTAAAATCGGGAGATCGGTCTATATGGTGACTATACCAAAACATGGACCGATACAAACCATTTTCGACACGCCCATTTTTGGTCCTAAAATACCTTTCGATTCCCAATTTCCGACAAATCGAAGTAAAATCGGGAGATCGGTCTATATGGGGGCTATACCAAAACATGGACCGATACACACCATTTTCGACACACCTCTTTTTAGCCCTAAAAAACCTGAATATTTTCAATTTCAGACAAATCGGATAAAAACTACGGTTTCTAGAAGCCCAAGAAGTAAAATCGGGAGATCGGTCTATATGGGGGCTATGCCAAAACATGGACTGATATACTCCATTTTCGACACACCTCGTTTTGGTCCTAAATTACCTCTAGGTTTTTTCAGATAATTTCAGATAAATCGGTAAAAATTACGGTTTCTAGAAGCTCAAGACCCCAAATCGGGGGATCGGTTTATATGGGAGCTATATCAAAACTTGGACCGATATAGCACATCTTCGAACTTGGCCTGCATGCAGACAGTAAATAATTCTGTGCAAAATTTCAGAACGATAGCGCCATTATTGAAGACTTTAGCGTGATAACAACAGAAAGACGGCCAGGCGGACATGCTTATATCGTCTTAGAATTTCTCCGTGATCAAGAATATACATATATATCCTCAAAAAGAAAAACAAATTATGTTAATTTAAATTAATATTTTTTAAAGTAAATAAAGTTAATTCTAATTAAATTAACAAAAAGTATTTAAATTTAATTTGTTTTTATACTATTTCATTCTTGCGAATTCTTGCGAAACATCAAAACAAAAATTTTATTTGATTGAATTGAAAAATAAATAAATTTGAAAGAAATGTAATTAATTTAATTTTATTTTACTTCATCTCATGAATTTAATTTAAATAATTTTAGTTAAATTAATTAATTAACTAGTGTAATTGTTTATATTCATAACACAGGAAGAAATTTCCAGCTATAGTTTTCTTCAACTGACCAATTCCAATATTATCATTATCGAATTTTCTTATATGAATTAAATTATCTAAAATGTAAAGTTCAAAGCTCTTCTTCGCGCTGATGAAATTGAAAGTGAATAACGACCTAAGACAGACTGATCTATAAAGTTCAAAATGTGATGGTCAGTCATTCATTATGAAGCTAATTTTTATTGGAACCCTTTTAATTTGTTATACAGTTAACGTTTTAATTTCGTTTTGTTTTTTTTATTTTCACCCTCCTGCATTTTTTCGTTTTATTTTGAAATAATCATAAAATATCATTTAGAGACGTTGATAATTCAATCGATTTATCATCAAATCATTTTGAATTGCATTACGACTGCTACTTACATGTTTGAGTATGAGATGACTGTCTTCAATGTGCGTTTGTTGTGGGGGGGGGGAGAGGAGAGCGTTCGTCGTAACTGGCAAATTAATGAAAATTGATTTTATGACAGGAAATTGTTTATTATACAAAACGAGTTGACCAAACTCTCGATTTGTGAATTTCAAATCATTTCAACGTTTTGTTGTTGTTACTTTCAAATTCTTTTGCATAATTTAATTATACAGAAAATAAATCCGGCAAAAGAAAGAGAATGCTTTTTTCGAAAAAAAATTATAATAGTTTTTATTCATATTTCATTAGAGAAAAATGTCGTTAAAGCAAAAAAAAAAATAATAAAAATGACATAATGGCATCACTTGAACTGCCAGACATTAATGGTCATAATGAATGGTAGGCAATGGACGCCTCTACTACCACTTAATAAATACCACTTAAAAGGTAGCTGCAAAGCAATGGCTAAATTCGATGTTGAATTCAGATGAATTAAAATATCATAAGATTTCATGATGAATCAAGTGTTGATAACCCCCACGTAAAAATATGAGTTGGAATACAGTGCTTTGAAAGTGGACAAAATCTAAGGATGACTTCATAAAAATCTCAGAAAACGATAAGATGTTCGGAGAAAAGGATGTCCATAATACTTTCAATCCATTGTAAAATGCACAAGATGTCAAACAGGACTGAACTGAGAAAAGTCTCTGACTATATTTAATTGCAAAAAGTATTAAACAGGACTGAATTGAGAAAAGTCTCTGACTTTATTTAAGTTTCGTAGTATAGTTTGTCTTACATGTCCTTGGAATTATCTGTGGACACCAATCGGCCGAGATACCTTCCAAAGACTCAAACTTCCTTCCTTGGAATAGACTCTGCTTTGCAATTCCATGGCAGCAGTTTGCCTTCATTTTCTAGGACGAGTTCTGTTCCATAGGATCATAGCAAACTTGTTCATTTAAATATTTCCAAAAAATTCCAATATCCAGTCTATATCACTCTGATATCACTGACGTTATGGGCGAAGTTGGAACAGGCTCAATAACTACTCAAGAACCCTCTTCTAACCGCAAGTTCGAGAGTTCAAATTCTATGGTATCACATAGTTTTAGACCCTAATATAATTTCTCTACAGCAAATTCAAATTATATATAACTCAATCTAGCAACCAAATTGATCGGGGGACTACATAAATTGATTATTATATTTGCATACTTTCAGGCGATTTTTTTAAATTGAAAATTTTGTAAAATTAATTTAAAATTGTAACTGGGAAATTTTCAATTATATTTCAATTTCTAAGCAATTAAATATAGAGAAAAAATATCAACAAAATTTTTCCAATTAAAATTTTAATTGAATTTCAAAAAAGTTTTAATAAAAAATTTTATTTCTATAGAATATTTTGTCAAAATATTATTTCTATAGAAAATTTTGTGAAAATTTTATTTCTATAGAAAATTTTGTCAATATTTTATTTCTATAGAAATTTTTTTCAAAATTTTATTTCTATGGAAAATTTTGACAAAATATTATTTCTATAGAAAATTTTCTCAAAATTTTATTTCTATTGAAAATTTTGTCACAATTTTATTTCTATAGAAAATTTTGTCAAAACATTATTTCTATAGAAAATTTTGTCAAAATTTTATTTCTATAGAAAATTTTGTCAAAATTTTATTTCTATAGAAAATTTTGTCAAAATTTTATTTCTATAGAAAATTTTGGCAAAATTTTATTTCTATAGAAAATTTTGTCAAAATTTTATTTCTGTAGAAAATTTTGTCAAAATTTTATTTCTATAGAAAATTTTGTCAAAATTTTATTTCTATAGAAAATTTTGTCAAAATTTTATTTCAATAAAAAATTTTTTCAAAATATTATTTCTGTAGAAAATTTTGTCAAAATATTATTTATGTAGAAAATTTTGTCCAAATTTTATTTCTATAGAAAATTTTGTCAAAATATTATTTATGTAGAAAATTTTGTCAAAATTTTATTTCTATAGAAAATTTGGTGAAAATTTATCAAAATAATATATTTTTTGTCTTCAATCATGAAATTAATTGATTCAATTAATTTTTAATACATATGACTTCAATCACAAAAATGATAATATCAATCACCAACGCCAATTAAAAAATTTATTGATTCTATTAGAAAATTAATCACCATAATTTTTATGTTTGATTATTATTTTAAATTAAAGAATTTTTTGAATCAATTTCATTTGTAATTGAACATTTTTTAAAATTCATTAAAAATTTTAACTGGGAAATTTTCGGTTATATTTCAATTTCTAAGCAATTACGTACAGAGAAAAATATCAACAAAATTTTTCCAATTTAAAATTTAATTGAATTTTAAAAAATTTTTAAATAAAAATTTAATTTCGATAGAAAATTTTGTCAAAATTTTATTTCTATGAAAATGTTGTCAAAATTATATTTAATTGAAATTTTTGTCATAATTTTATTTCTATAGAAAATTTTGTCAAAATTTTATTTTTATAGAAAATTTTGTCAAAATATTATTTCTATAGAAAATTTTGTCAAAATTTTATTTCTATGAAAATGTTGTCGAAATTATATTTAATTGAAATTTTTGTCAAAATGTTATTTCTATAGAAAATTTTGTAAAAATTTTATTTCTATAGAAAATTTTGTCAACATTTTATTTCTGTAGAAAATTTTGTCAAAATTATATTCATATAAAAAAATTTTGTCGAAATTTTATTTCTATAGAAAATTTTGTTAAAATTTTATTTCTATAGAAAATTTTTTTTTAAATTTTATTTCTATAGAAAATTTTGTCAAAATTTTATTTCTATAGAAAATTTTGTCAAAATTGATCAAAATAATATATTTTTTGTCTTCAATAATGAAATTAATTGATTCAATTAATTTTTAATTCAGATGTCTTCAATCACAAAAATGATAATATCAATCACCATCGCCAATTAAACAATTTATTGATTCTATTAGAAAATTAATCAACATAATTGATTTTTATGTTTGATTATTATTTTAAATTAAAGAATTTTTTGAATCAATTTCATTTTTAATTGAAAATTTTTTAAAATTCATTTAAAATTTTAACTGGGAAATTTTCGATTATATTTCAATTCCTAAGCAATTACATACAGAGAAAAATATCAAAAAAAATCCAATTTAAAATTTAATTGAATTACATAAAAGTTTTAATTAAAATTTTAATTGATTCAAATTTTTTAATAAAAATTGAAATCAATCACAAAAATTAATTACATCAATTTTGAGCCAAATGCCTATCGCACATTTTAAGAATTTACGGCTCAAATTTCGGACAAAATCAAAACTTGAGATTAACAAAAATGAAAACAATTTATTTTTAAAATCCCATTTGAATAATTTATAGGTAGATGAAAGAAATAATGATAAATGTTCCACTGAAAATCAAATCATTTCAATTAAAAATATTTATATAGAGTTCACCCAATATATCATTCTACATCACCGTGGTGCAATGGTTAGCATGCCCGCCTTGCATACACAAGGTCGTGGGTTCGATTCCTGCTTCGACCGAACACCAAAAAGTTTTTCAGCGGTGGATTATCCCACCTCAGTAATGCTGGTGACATTTTTGAGGTTTTCAAAGCTTCTATAAGTGGTTTCACTGCAATGTGCAACGCCGTTCGCACTCGGCTATAAAAAGGAGGCCCCTTGTCATTGAGCTTAACATGGAATCGGGCAGCACTCAGTGATAAGAGAGAAGTTCACCAATGTGGTATCACAATGGACTGAATAGTCTAAGTGAGCCTGATACATCGGGCTGCCACCAAACCTAACCTAACCATCATTGAGCATTCTGAAAAATTACAAACAAATAAACTGGCAGTAATTGACTTAAAAAAAATAAAATAAAATAAATAAAAACTATCCATTAGATGGATTGCATAAACGACATAACAACATCCATGAAAAGTGTCACATTAAATAAAGAAATCACTTTTGACAGGTAAAAATTCCAGTAGTGGCATTGCCGCCTTTTCAAATTACAATTTTATACGCCAAAATGCCAAAAGTTGTAAACTACAAAACCCCTTAGAGTATGGCAGACGACGAATGATTGACGTTGGTTTCACATAAAGACAATTGGTTCGGCTCACAGCACAAACATTAAATATAGAAATATTATTTTGTTTTTATATAATAAATATAAGACAAAAAAATATAAATAATAGTAATCATAATAAAATGTTATATGAAACCATTTGAAACGTAAATTGAGCTTAAGCGCGGAAATGCATTTGAGCAAATAATTGGAATTATGAGTTTTCAATTTTACTCTTTCGGTCGGTCAGTCACACAAATCGATTGGGAAATATTTTGGTATGGTCACCAAAGGTGTCAAAAATGACAAACAACACTTTAAAATTATTTTTGAAAGCTTAAATCAATGAGACAAATATATAAAACTAAAATATGGGGAAATTGTGAAATGTGAGCAGACAAGGCAATCATATCGAATGGCTTGATTTATTTGTAATTTAAAGTATTTTTATGGTATGCTTCAAAGAAATGTTTTTGGAAATTGATATTATGGAAAGAAAGAACAAAAATTAGCACTGAAGAAAAATAAGAAAAACATTAGCGATATATTTTTAAATTTATAAAAAAATCGAAAGCATTTATTT
Organism: Haematobia irritans; assembly: GCF_050003625.1. Lineage (NCBI taxonomy): Eukaryota > Metazoa > Arthropoda > Insecta > Diptera > Muscidae > Haematobia > Haematobia irritans. Next base: position 95,473,219 of record NC_134399.1, read on the forward strand.
TTAAATTCTCTTGTATTTTAAATGTTAGGTACAATGTACAGTTTTACTTACATAATTGAGAACCACTATTTAGTGTTTTGGAAACTTACCTAAAAAAGAAGAAAAAATATAAATATTAATAAGAATTGAAAATTTTCATTCATATAAGTAGCAAAAAATAAATAAATAAAATGTTTTTATTGAATTAAAGAATATTTATAAAATAACAATTTAAATTTGAATTTGCATTGCTTTTTCAAAACAATTATCGAATAAATAATGTACTCGTAATTTATTAACCAGGTAATAAACTAATATAATGTATACAAAAGTAAATGAAGAACCAATAACAAGACAAATTGCTAGACGAAAATGGAAATGGATTGGGCATACATTACGAAAACCGGCAAACACCGTCTCTAGAATGGCCCCCCAGGGATCGAGAAGACCAGGACGACCCAAAAACACATGGAGCAGAACCATACAAACTGACTTATTAAGAATAAACAAGACACTTAATGATATTAAAATTATATGTATCGATAAAAGCAGATACAAAATTCTTGTAGAATCCCTATGCTCCCAAGAGGAACAATAAAGGAACAAAAAAAAAAAAACTAATATAAAATTTTCTTATTACTGTGTTATGAAAATTTCGAAAAAAAATTTATTTCTATAGAAAATTTTGTCAAAATTTTATTTCTATGGAAAAGTTTGTCAAAATTTAATTTCTATAGAATTTATAGAATATAGAAAATTTTGACAACATTTTATTTCTATAGAAAATTTTGTCAAAATTTTATTTAATAGAAAATTTTGTCAACATTTTATTTCTACAGAACTATTTTGCAAAATTTTATTCTATAGAAAATTCTGTCAAAATTGTATTTCTATAGAAAATTTTTTCAAAATTTTATTTCTGTAGAAAATTTTCTCAAAATTTTATTTCTCTAGAAACTTTTGTCCAAATTTTATTTCTATAGAAAATTTTAGCAAAATTTTATTTATATAGAAAATTTTGCCAGATTTTTATTTCTGTAGACAATTTTGTCACAATTTTATTTCTTTAGAAAATTTTGTCACAATTTTATTTTATCAACATTTTATTTTATGGAAAATTTTGGCAAAACTTTATTTCTGTAGAAATTATAGTATATAGAAAATTTCGACAACATTTTATTTCTATAGAAAATTTTGTCAAAATTTTATTTAATAGAAAATTTTGTCAACATTTTATTTCTACAGAACTATTTTGCAAAATTTTATTCTATAGAAAATTCTGTCAAAATTGTATTTCAATAGAACATTTTTTCAAAATTTTATTTCTATAGAAAATTTTCTCAAAATTTTATTTCTCTAGAAACTTTTGTCCAAATTTTATTTCTATAGAAAATTTTAGCAAAATTTTATTTATATAGAAAATTTTGCCAGATATTTATTTCTGTAGACAATTTTGTCACAATTTTATTTCTTTAGAAAATTTTGTCAAAATTTTATTTTTATAGAAAATTTTATTAGAATTTTATTTCTATAGAATATTTTGTCAAAATTATATTTCTATAGAATTTTTTTTTTTTAATTTTTATTTCTATAGAATATTTTGTCAAAATTTTATTTCTATAGAAAATTTTGTCAACATTTTATTTCTATAGATAATTTTGTCAAAATTTTATTTTACAGAAAATTTTGTCAACATTTTATTTGTACAGAACTATTTTGCAAAATTTTATTCTATAGAAAATTTTATCAAAATTTTATTTCTATAGAAAATTTTGTCAAAATTATATTTCTATAGAAAATTTTCTCAAAATTTTAGTTCTCTAGAAAATTTTGTCCAAATTTTATTTCTATAGAAAATTTTAGCAACATTTTATTTCTATAGAAAATTTTAGCAAAATTTTATTTCTATAGAAAATTTTCTCAAAATTTTATTTCTATTGAAAATTTTGTCAAAATTTTATTTCCATTGAAAATGTTGTCAGAATTTTATTTCTATAAAAAACTTTGTCAGAATTTATTTCTATAGAAAATTTTGTTACAATTTTATTTTTATAGAAAATTTTGTCAAAATTTTATTTCTATAGAAAATTTTGTCAAAAAATTTTATTTATACAGAAAATTTTATCAAAAATTGTATTTCTCTAGAAAATTTTGTCAAAATTTTATTTCTATAGAAAATTTTGTCAAAATTTTATTTCTAAAGAAAATTTTTTCAAAATTGTATTTCAAAAGAAAATTTTGTCAAACGTGTATTTCTAAAGAAAATTTTGTCAAAATTGTATTTCTGTAGAAAGTATTTTTGCCAGTCTACCAATCGGTAAAAAATCTAACATTTTTGGTAGAATTGTACCAACCGTAGTTATATAGGATCCTTTTAATGACATCCCTTTATATTTTTCAAAAAAGTAACTTTCTTTCGCATGGGTTTCAGTGACCTAATGGTATCCTCGTTTGAAAGTTATCTGACAAAACGCACTCAATGTGTAGTATTTGATAAAATTATTTCGGAATCGATACATGTGCCTTCTGGTGTTCCTCACGGCAGTCATCTTAGACCTTTATTGTTCTGTTTATTTATAAATGGCCTTCCATCAGCAATTCGATTTGGTAATACACTTATGTATACTGACGATGTTAAAATTATGAAAATTATCCAGAATAGTGATGACCAAGCATTACTTCAATCTGATCTAAATGGCATGTACAACTGGTGTTCTCTAACTATGATGGAACTGAACATAAGAAAATGCAAGCACATCTCTTTTTATATATTGAACTACATACAAACTTGATACAAATTACTGTATTAATAACGACATGCTTGAAACTGTTGAATCCTTTAAGGATCTCGGAATACTGTTGGATCGGAGGCAAGATTTTAGATCTCACATATCTATGACCGTCAATAAATCATATGGATCACTTGGATTCGTCAAACGCTGGAGTAAGGAGTTTGCTGATCCATTTGTAACAAGGAATTTGTACACTTCACTTGTGCGTCCAATCCTTGAATATGGATCTGTAATATGGGACCCACAGTATCAAATTCATTGCTACCGTGTTGAATCTGTACAAAAGCAATTTCTACTGTTTTGTTTACATCGGAACCACTGGACTCCTCAAACCATGCCATCTTACAAGTTTCACTTGTCAAATTGACTACACTGAAAAGTAGACGTACTATTCTGAATATCTGATTTATTGTTGATGTAATTAATGGTAGATTTATATCTTAGTTCCTTCTTAACAGTATCTCATTCAGTATACCGTGTCAAGACCTACTCGTAATTTTGAACTGCTTCGCATTCAGTACTTTTGCACAAACTTTGAATTATGTGCCAATGATGTTTTCCTTGATTTCTTTAATTGTTTACCATATGTATACAAATACTATTGTATTAGTTATATTTTATTACAAAAATTGGTATGTTTATCTATTTTCGAAAAATTTATTACATTGTTCAAAAGATTTCGATATTCTAATAAATAATACTGTACATTATAGGAACTTTCCATTGCACGTGTAGGACCAATCGTTTGAAAATATTTATTTTATATATATATATATATATATATATATATATATATATATATATATATATATATATATATATATATATATATATATATATATATATATATATATATATATATATATATATATATATATATATATATATATATATATATATATATATATATATATATATATATATATATATACATATATATCAGAAAATATTTCCAACTATAAACAATCCTTATTGTTCTTTTGTTCGTTTTGTTTATTTCTGCATTTAGAACGTAGAATTGAATTAAAGTGCATACATTTAATGGGGAGATAGATTTTCGTTGTAGTTTTTACAGCGATAATTGATTTTTCATCTACTCTCAAAAATAATGAATAGAAATATGCAGAGGCTTAATGAAAACCACAAAACATTTGAAATAAGCAAATTTTCCAAAATTTTATGAAATTGTGTAATTTATGACATAAATTGTATTACTGAATGTAAATATTTATTATATTATTTTTCTGCATGTGGTGAACATTTTCCACAGAATTTGGTGGTCATTTCTACCGCACAATGACCACCAAAATCTCTGGATGTCTTGCTGTTGGACTTTTCAATCTGGTACCAAAGTGTCCATCATTCAAGAGAAAAGTGTTATTTTTGTACAGGGAACACGGACAATTTTTGTCGCAAAAATATTGATTTTTTTCGGCAAGCACAAACATCCTTTGCGAAATAAGATAGATAATTTCCGTTGCATATTCCCTGTCCACAAATAACAAAATGCTCTTGAAACATGTTTGCGGTGATCCTTTTCTGAGTCACTTTCGTGCAGCGTGTGATGACTTTGCCGACCGTTTGAAGGTCATACAGTTTTTCAGCGGTGGCTTATCCCCTCTCAGTAATACTGGTGACATTTCTGAGTGTGCCAAAGCTTCTCTTAAGTGGTTTAATCGTAATGCGAAATGCCGTTTGGATACGGCTATAAGAAGAAAGGTCCTTGTCAATGGGCTTAGCATGAAATCTGGCAGTCCTCATTGATAAGAAAGAAGTTCACCACTTTTGGTTGCCAGTATTGGGGATTTTTCCCTAAATTGGGGATACTTTTCGTGCATGGGGACGAAATTTCTGAGTTGGGGACTTTTGCGGGGTTTTTGCGGGGATTTTTTGAAAAATCGGTTTAATCATTTTTAACATTTTACTAAAATTTTATTTCTATAGCAAATTTTGTCAAAATATTATTTTTTTTTGTTTGTTTTGTTATTGTTGGTTTATTCGTCAATCATTATTGTTGTTTTTGATTTCAGCTTAAAACCATTCGTTGACTTCACTACAAGTATAGCTTAACCAACAGAGGAAAAGAATGTTTGTCAAATTTATTTGGGCAAAGCCCTATAGACTGCAAGATGGTTGGATGGACGCACGTTTCGGAATTACAACATTCCTCATCAGCATCCACTACTTGCAGTAAAAGTATCAACCAATTATCAGAATAAATTCAGGCAGTTCACTAAACCCAAAGTGAACCACACTTGAACCTTCCGAAAAAAGGTTTACGATAGACGGCTTATGCCGAAATAAATTCGTACAAACATATCTCTTTATTTCTATAGAAAATTTTGTCAAAATTTTATTTCTATAGAAAATTTTGTCAAATTTTATTTCTATAGAAAATTGTATTTCTATAGAAAATTTTGTTAGAATTTTTTTTCTATAGAAAATTTTATCAAAATTTTATTTCTATAGAAAATTTTGTCAAAATTTTATTTCTATAGAAAATTTTGTCAGAATTTTATTTCTATAGAAAATGTCAGAATTTTATTTCTATAGAAAATTTTGCCAGAATTTTATTTCTATAGAAAATTTTGTCAAAATTTTATTTCTATAGAAAATTTTGTCAACATTTTATTTCTATAGGAAATTTTGTCAAAATGTTATTTCTATAGAAAATTTTGTCAAAATTTTACTTCTATAGAAAATATTATCAAAATTGTATTTCTCTAGAAAATTTTGTCTGAATTTTATTTCTATAGAAAATTTTGCCAGAATTTTATTTCTATTGAAAATTTTGTCAAAATTTTATTTCTATTGAAATTTTTTTTTTAAAATTTTTTTTTGTTAGAATTCTTTTTCAATAGAAAATTTTGTCGAAAAAAATTTTATTTCTATAGAAAATTTTGTCAAAACTTGATTTCTATAGAAAATTTTGTTAGAATTTGTTTCTATAGAAAATTTTGCCAACATTTTATTTCTATAGAAAATTTTGCCAAAATTTTTTTTCTATAGAAAATTTTTGTCAGAATTTTATTTCTATAGAAAATTTTGTTAAAATTTATTTCTATAGAATATTTTGCCAGAATTTTATTTCTTTAGAAAATTTTGTCAAAATTTTATTTCTATAGAAAATTTTGTCAAAATTTTATTTCTATAGAAAATTTTGTCAGAATTTTATTTCTATAGAAAATTTTGTCAAAAAAAATTTTATTTCTATAGAAAATTTTGCCAAAATTGTATTTCAATCGACAATTTTGTCAAAATTTTATTCCTACAGAAAATTTTGTCAAAATTTTATTTCTATAGAAAATTTTGTCAAAATATTATTTCTTTAGAAACTTTTGTCACAATTTTATTTCTATAGAAAATTTTGTCAAAATTTTATTTCTATAGAAAATTTTGTCAGAATTTTATTTCTATAAAGAAAATTTTCTCAAAAAATTTTTTTTTCCATATACAAAGTTTTCTCGAAATTTTACTTCTTATTTAGAAGTAAATTTTCGTTTGTAAATACAAGGTGACCGACATCCCATTTTCATACCTCCAGCATTTGGAAGACGATCACCAGTCTCTTGGTATTGTGGTTCGAAATCGTGATCTTACACTGTTAGAAAAATATGTTTTTCATATGTTCCGATATAAACAAAATGTGTTTCGGGCACGATTTTAAACCACAATATATTTAAGTGCGAACATGTAATTTTCCTAAACTAACACTAAATGTTTGGGACATCTATGTTAATATGTTAGAATATATTATGTTTGGGGCATGAATGTTTCATAAAAATCATATGTGTGAATACAAACATATATAAATTTACAAATTTCAACTAAACATACATATGTTGTGATATTTTATTCAAAGCGACAGAGAGAGTATAGAGAGAAATAGAGATGGAAACCGGGAGAGTTGACGAAAGATATCAATATAACACAGCAAAAGAGTCAAAAGAGAACAATTTCTGTGAAACCGCTTGTATGTTGTTTCGGAAAACTGTTTTATGATAAGGCCAAAAATTTGATATGTTTAAGTCTAAATATTATTTAATTTGAATAAAGAGAATATACATTCTGAACCAAGAGAATAGACATTTGAAAAACAAACAGCTTATGTTTTCGCCTTGAGAGCAGCATTTTATGTATGTGTGGACATGTGTTTTGTTTATCATTTTGGCATTATTTTTTTCTTGGTTCGTTAAAAGAAATCAGGGGTCTTCATAAAAATAACGAAAGGGCACTATACTCTTTTTAGAGTTGGGACGGTATAATGAAATAAGGAGGAAATAGTGAAAAATTACACAGTAAGATGTAAAAAAACAAAGTTTAGTTTCTCTTTATTAAAATGTAGTCCACGAGGAGTTGACGGACACCATCAAATATAAAAGCGGGCATTAAGTTCGACTTTTACAGCTAAAACAATTTAAAAAGTTTATTTTCTTTAAAATGAATTATTAAAGAAAAATAAAAGGAATTTTAGAGCGATGGTGTTAAATGCAAGTAAAAAACTGTTCACTCCTAAATAAATTTATGTTTATATTATAAAATTATGTATGTATGTTTATACTCGACTCCACGTTCTTCTTTTGTTAGTTTTTGAATTCCTTCCAAATTTTAAAGTTTTGTACAAAAACAGTTTTTTATTACAAGATTGTTATTTTTGCAATAAAAAATAATATTTTATCCAAAAATCATTCAATTTCGTTTATATCAAGCACTGTTACTGACTATAAATCTTTAATAACGCACATTTCGATGTTTCATTTAAAAAAATAATATAGTATAAATATAAATGTGTAAATTAAAAAAAAAAAAAAAAAAAAAAAAAAATGTTCGGTCGGAGCAGGGATTGAACCCACGACCCTTTGCATGCAAGGCAGACATGCTAACCACTGCTCCACGTGGCAAACAAATGTATGTTTCTGTTAAATATTGTTATGTTTGCATGGGCTCGTGGGCGCTGCAAACTATGCTATATAAATGTAACTTAAAACGATAATTATCTACTGGTGACTATAACAGCTACGTAGCCCAGTGGATAGTGTGTTGGCTTACAAACTGTATGGTCCTCGGTTCGATTCTCCGTGCAGGCGAAAGGTAAAATTTAAAAAATTTATAAAAGTGAATAATTTCTTCAACATTATTTGTATTACAGAGAAAGGTGCCAATAACTAAAAAATTTCGTAGAAATGAAAATTACGAGTATGTTAGGGAATGAGCACAATCGTGTTTGGGAAAAATTCTTCCAAGCATATAATATTTTTGGCTCAAAATGCTTCCAAACATATAATATGTTCACATAAAACAAACATATTAATGTTTCGGCAGTATGCAATAATATATGTGCTTCCTGCAAAATATGTTTGGAACATATGTTAAAGAAGCGATTTTTTTTGAGGGTGTATTGTAACTTTTTGGATTTGACAAAATTTGAATTTTTAAGTTATTTTTGATTTTCTACAGCAGAGCTTTTTGCTTTATTTTTTTTTTTTTCAAAAAAACTTATATTGGGGATTTTTGTGAGGAATTTAAGTTTAAATTGGAGAAAACGAAAACTCCATAATTTAGGGACAAGAGCCAGAAAAATACTGGCAACACTACTTGTGGTTTTACCAGAGAAAATAAAATTACAAGAGTACGAACATTTCTCTTCTACAAAAACAACAAATGTCAACCGTATAGATGTCGCACTATGCCTGCAGTTTTGATATTACCGACGTTGCGGTCGAAGCGCTGTTTTGATAAATTGGTTATAAAGGCATCGGCAGTTACAATTTCAAAATGTCTGCCAAAATATTTATAATATTTATTTGTTACTACGAAGTAGTAATTTGGATATTTATTTTAAATATTTGCCATTTAATAACTACCTTCAGGTCTAACATACAGGAAATTGACATTTTCATAATAATTACCTAATTAGAACTTAAACTTCATTTAACCAGGGGAGTAACTCAAAGACATAGTTCAACTTTTGCTATACTATACTAGCAAACTATGCATTTAAAAAATGTTGGAATTTTTGCCAATAATTATATTTAATTTATTGAAATATACAAACATTTGTGATTTTGCAAAACAACATCATAAAAATAGCATACGAGACTAATATGCGGTTGGCATTGAAATTGAATGAAAATCCAAACTAACAAAAGTTCGAAATGCAAAATCTGGCTCTGGTCTCGTGTTATGCTTTATTTATAAACTGTGATGTTTGTATTATGGAGATTAAAATACTAGCAAAAGGTGAAGCGAGTTAAATATAAAGTTCAAATTTTTTCTATATGGATGCTATGCTATTCAAAATAAAAGGTGTTAAATGACCAAATGGTTAATTTTAGGTATTCAAAACTTTGGATAAAATTTAACAAATCAAAGAGATGGCAATAACAACAAAATTCAATTTGTTTGTTTAATTTTTTTGAACTCACTCTTTAGGCCTGTCAAACCTCAGAGTTCAGGGAGAAAAACAAAGGCTTAATATGTAAAAGTTTTTGACATTTTAACATTTGGATGATTCAGGTGGAAAAAAAAACAATAAATAAAAACATCAACTCACAAAGTGCTGACACTTAAATAAATCTCATGAAAAATTATCTAAAACTTTACCAAGTGAATTACTAAAGAGATTTGTTCTCCCCCTTTTTCAATGAATTGTCATCAGAACTCTCAGAGGTTTTTAAACTCTGTAAAGCCTTGAAAGTATCATCTTTTAGTATTTGAACTCTTTGACCAAACTAAGATGTTTCAGATCAAAGAGTTTCTCTAAAAGAAACCGGAAATTGTTATGAGACCATAGCCAAGTGTTTTGATTTTTTTTTAAATTTTTATGAACAATACCCTATGGTAATGGATAAATGTTTATGCCGGCTTTATGCGTTCGCTTTGTATTGAAATGTTAATTTTTTTGGAGATTTCTTTTCTTGTTGGTTTTGTTTTCCTTTTTTTCAAGTAATCTTCTATTTATTGTAGTTGAGTTTGTGTAATCAAATAAATGTTTGGTATAGGTGACACTAAAATTATGTTAATAATATTTTATGACTTTTTTGGTTTTATTATTATTATCAACCTTGGTAGTTGTTTGTTTAAAATAAATATTTTTTTTTCTTTTACTGGATATGCATTTTTATTGAATTTTATTTTATATGGATTTGTTATGATATTGTGTCATCATTGATTGCTATTTTTTATATTTTTAATTTCTCACCATTGAATTCGGTGAGGCTTTACGACAAATTGGTCATTGACCATTTAAGTGCATTATGTGGGAGTTCTGTGGGTCAATGCACATTGTTTTCAATGAATAAAATTCACACTTATAATTTTTTTTTTTAGATTTTTTTAATAATGTCGATGATAAAATGATTTTTATATAACAATTATAAAAAATTACACATTATATAAAAATGAATTAATAAAACTTTATCTACGTCCCAGAATCTTGGGTCATACAATTCTATTTTAATCGGCAAATTCATAAGAAAATTTCAAATCGTGTAATATTTCAAGGAAATTATTTAATTTAAAGGGAAATTTCTAATAAAAAATTGACAAAATTTTCTATAGAAATAAAATTTTGACAAAATTGTCTATAAAAATAAAATTTTGACAAAATTTTCTATAGAAATAAAAATTTTGACAAAATTTTCTAAAGAAATAAAAATTTAACAAAATTGTCTATGGAAATAAAAATTTGACATAATTTTCTATGGAAATAAAATTTTGACAAAATTTTCTATAGAAAAAAAATTTGACATAATTTTCTATAGAAATAAAATTTTTACGAAATTTTCGATAGAAATAAAATTTTGACACAACTTTCGATAGAAATAAAATTTTGACAAAATTTTCTAAAGAACTAACAATTTGACAAAATTTTTCTATAGAAATACAATTTTGACGAAATTTTCGATAGAAATAAAATTTTGACAAAATTTTCTTTAGAAATATAAATTTAACAAAATTTTCTATAAAAATATAGTTTTGACCAAATTTTCTATAGAAATAAAAATTTGACCAAATTTTCTATAGAAATAAAAATTTGACAAATTTTCTATAGAAATAAAATTTTGACAAAATTTTCTATAGAAATAAAATTTTTACGAAATTTTCGATAGAAATAAAATTTTGACACAACTTTCGATAGAAATAAAATTTTGACAAAATTTTTTAAAAAAATAAAAATTTGACAAAATTTTTCTATAGAAATAAAATTTTGACAAAATTTTCGATAGAAATAAAATGTTGACAAAATTTTCTTTAGAAATATAAATTTAACAAAATTTTCTATACACATAAATTTTTGACCAAATTTTCTATAGAAATAAAATTTTGACCAAATTTTCTATAGAAATAAAAATTTTACATAATTTTCTATAGAAATAAAATTTTGACAAAATTTTCTATAGAAATACAATTTTTACGAAATTTTCGATAGAAATAAAATTTTTATATAACTTTCGATAGCAATAAAATTTTGACAAAATTTTCTAAAGAAATAAAAATTTGACAAAATTTTCTGTAGAAATAAAATTTTGACCAAAGTTTCTATAGAAATCAAATTTTGAGAAAATTTTCTATAGAAATTAAATTTTCTATAGAAATAAAAATTTTACATAATTTTCTATAGAAATAAAATTTTGACAAAATTTTCTATAGAAATAAAAATTTGAGAAAATTTTCTATAGAAATAACAGTTTCCAAAATTTTCTATAGAAATAACAGTTTCCAAAATTTTCTATAGAAATATAATTTTGATAAAATTTTCTATAGAAATAAAAATTTGACATAATTTTCTATAGAAATAAAATTTTGATAAAATTTTCTATAGAAATAAAATTTTGACAAAATTTTCGATAGAAATAAAATTTTGACAACATTTTCTAAAAAAAATAATTTTTGACTAAATTTTCCTTAAAAATAAAATTTTGACAAAATTTTCTATAAAAATAAAATTTTGACAAAATTTTTCTATAGAAATAAAATTTTGACACAATTTTCTATAAAAATGCAATTGTGACAATATTTTCTATAGAAATAAAATTTTGACCAAATATTCTATAGAATCAAAATTTTGACAAAAATTTCTAAAGAAATAAAATTTTGAATAAATTTTTTACAGGAACAAAATTTTGATTAAATTTTCTATAGAAATAAAATTTTGAGAAAAATTTTATAGAAATAACATTTTGAGAAAAACTTTCAAGAAATAAAATTTTTACAAAATTTTCTACAGAAATACATTTTTGACAAAATTTTCTAAAGAAATAAAATTTTGACGAAATTTTCGATAGAAATAATTTAAAACAAATTTTCGATAGAAATCAAATTTGGCAAAGAAATTAAATTTTGAAAACATTTTCTATAAAAATACAATTTTGACAAAACTTTTTTTGAAATAAAATTTTGACAAAATTTTTTTTTGAAATAACATTTTGAGAAAAACTTTCAAGAAATAAAATTTTGACAAAATTTTCTACAGAAATACATTTTTGACAAAATTTTCTAAAGAAATAAAATTTTAACGAAATTTTCGATAGAAATAATTTAAAACAAATTTTCGATAGAAATAAAATTTGGCAAAGAAATTAAATTTAGAAAACATTTTCTATAAAAATACAATTTTGACAAAACTTTTTTTGAAATAAAATTTTGACAAAATTTTTTTTTAAATAAAATTTTGACAAAATTTTTTATTGAAATAAAATTTTGACAAAATTTTCGATAGAAATAAAATTTTGACAAAGAAATTAATTTTTGACAAAATTTTTATAGAAATAAAATTTTGACAAAATATTTCTATAGAAATAAATTTTGACAAATTTTTTTTTGAAATAAAATTTTGACAAAATTTTCTATAGAAATAAAATTTTGACAAAATTTTCTATAGAAATATAATTTTGACAAAATTTTCTATAGCAATAAAATTTTGACATAATTTTATATAGAAATAAAAATTTGACAAAATTTTCTATAGAAATAAAATTGTGACAAAATTTTCTATAGAAATAAAATTTTGACCAAATTTTCTATAGAAATAAAATTTTGACAAAATTTTCTAAAGAAATAAAATGTTGCAAAATTTTCTAAGAAATAAAATTTTGACAAAATTTTCTATAGAAATAAAATTTTGATAAAATTTTCTAAAGAAATAAAATGTGGCAAAATTTTCTAAAGATATAAAATTTTGACAAAATCTCTATAGATTTAAAATTTTGACAAAATTTTCTATAGAAATAAAATTTTGACAAAATTTTCTATAGAAATACAATTTTGACAAAATTTTCTATAGAAATACAATTTTGACAAAATTTTCTATAGAAATAAAATTTTGACAAAATTTCTTTAGAAATATAAATTTAACAAAATTTTCTATAAAAATAAATTTTTGACAAAATTTTTCTATAGAAATAAAATGCTGACAAAATTTTCGATAAAAATAAAATTTTGACAAAATTTTCTATAGAAAAAAAATTTGACATAATTTTCTATAGAAATAAAATTTTGACAAAATTTTCTATAGAAATAAAATTTTTACGAAATTTTCGATAGAAATAAAATTTTGACACAACTTTCGATAGAAATAAAATTTTGACAACATTTTCTAAAGAACTAACAATTTGACAAAATTTTTCTATAGAAATACAATTTTAACGAAATTTTCTGTAGAAATAAAATTTTGACAAAATTTTCTTTAGAAATACAATTTTAACGAAATTTTCTATAGAAATAAAATTTTTACAAAATTTTCTATAGAAATAAAATTTTTACGAAATTTTCGATGGAAATAAAATTTTGACAACATTGTTTTATAGAAATAAAATGTTGACCACATAAAAAAATAAAAATTTTGAGAAAATTTTCTATAGAAATAAAATTTTGACAACATTGTTTTATAGAAATAAAATTTTGACCAAATTTTCTATAGAAATAAAATTTTGACCAAATTTTCTATTAAACAAAAATTTGATAAAATTTTCTATAGAAATAAAAATTTGACAACATTTTCTTTATGTTAGAAATAAAATTTTGATAAAATATTCTATAGAAATAACAGTTTGCAAAATAAATTTTGTTCTTTCGTAGTTTTTTGGAAAAATGTTTTCCAAGTTATGGTAGATTATTTTTGGCTCTGGAACAATAATTATTAATTAAGAAATATGTAAAACGAATTTTAAATCTATTTGGTAAATTTGATGGTGATTTAATTATTTTTTAAAGATGTCATAAAATCCATTCTGTATAATATTTATGCTTTACGAGTCAAGTCGTTAACTTGAGAAAAATTAAAAAAAATCGATTTGAGTCATAATTCGTTGATATAAAACTTTCATACAGATAATTTTGTTCGAGATTATAAAAATGATTTTAATATAAAAAAATTTTTAATGTATACATTTCTTTCAAGTCCCTGTATGTGCGTTTTCTGTCACAAAACCAAATGGACGAGACATAAATTTTAGACATTGTCAACTATCAAAAAAACATTAAAATTGTATACATATGTAAAGAAAAAATTGAACATGTGTTTTTTTCGGAATAAGCATTCCAAACAATGTGGTTTGTGTTATTTTGTTTTTTAATTTTTATTATAGCTGTCGCCATAAAAATTCATTTTATTAAGTGTTGTCTCTCTACCGCTTTAACCCCCAGGAGATAGATAGCAAGTCCAACAAAACTAAAGAGGTATCTTCATTCGTTTAACTTTCATTTAAAATTCATTTTAAGTACTATTGTCGTAAAAAAATAAATTATGTATAGTCGTTTGACTATTACAAAAAACAAAAAAGAAAATTATAGAAAAGCCATAAAATATAACCAACATACAATGTCCAATGTATTTAAGAATTTTTAAATGTTGTACATAATTATGTAGTACATATATGGTTGTAGACACTATGAAGGGGTCAACGGAATAAATTAAATATTAAGTGTTAAAGATAAAAGAGATAAGGGAGAATATGTATATATATTTTAATTAATAATTTCTTACAATACACATCGCTATATTTATTCATAGTTTGGTGATAAATTGGCTTTTGAAAACGGGTTTCTAATAATGAGCTATTTATTTTTTTTTTTTTCGAGCCAAACGCATTTGCGCATTTGCACTATTTCCGGATAATAAGTTGGGGAATCTCTTCTTTATTTCAGGCGCTTAGATTATATGAATCTTACCGTGTTCATAGCCACAGATTCCTTATAGCTCGCAATTTTACTGAAAATTATTCTTATATCCAGCATAAAAATTTGGAAGTTCTTCTAAAGGCACAACTTTAATTTTCTTTTATATTTAGTCTACAAAGATTTTTCTTTTATTTCCAATTGGACTTACTTTCGATTCGAATAAAAGTTCATATCAACATATAGACCTTGTGATCTTTATTTGTTTTTTTTTTTTTTTTGGTAAACCTAGGTGGCCAGTATTCAAAAATCGTATCCTTTCACTTTTGAAAATAGAGTGCTACCTTTAATTATGATACACTATAAGAGTATGAATAAAAAACGACACCTTCTCCACAATTTGCATAACATTTTTTTTTATACATTTTAATTAATTAACATTGAAATCAGTTTGTTTGCCATTTACACAAAATATCGAGGCAATGAAATGAAAGAAATAAATTTATGTTTTCAATAATAAAACGTACAACTACCTTTTTGGGGTGTACATGGGGTCAAGAATCGTTTTGGGAGCACTTGAAACACTTTCAAGATTTGTGTTGTTACTGTTTTTAGAGTTTTTGAATTTTTTCATTGATATTGAAGTTAAAGTTTTATTCACATCATAATTCATTGATTAATTCAACTCACTTGAACTTTTGAAAATTTATTTATTAGTTTTTGTTTTCTTTATTTTGGTAAAAAACGAAGTAAATTGCTTAGGGCATTTTAAGCATGCATATGATTTTATGGAAGATTTAAGTCAAGGTAGTATTGCTGTAGGCTTTAAAAACAGTTTTTTTTTTTTTAAGGTAATGTGGCGTAGGAAAAATCTTGTACGTATTTTGAGATATTTTAACGAGCCTTAAAATATATGAGGACTTTCAGATTGCGAAAAACACACACAGAAAAAAATAAATGTTTCGTTTGCAATTGCAATTTTTGTGATTGAAAAGATCGAATAGGTCGAAAAAATTCCAACCACCGGCATCAATATAAAAATAATTTGCCTAATTAAAAATTTAGTTAGTAGTCCGTTGTAATTTATATAAATTGGCCGCTAAGTGGCTTCAAATTACACGATGAAAATAAAAATAAAAAAAAAATTAATTAATTTAACTGATTGATTTTTGTTTTCATTAAACCATCAAGCCGATATGAGTTACATACCGGAACAACTTCTTAAAAATCTTTATATAAATTATTTTATTTGACCTAGAAGAATCAGTAGACACAAATTCACCTGCGTTGGGTGGCACTAGGATTGTTCTACTAATACTGTCAGACTTTAATTTTCATCTGAATTTCTAAAATAATCACAAATATCTTATTAAAACTATGCATTGTGCTCCCAACTTCATTTCTGAATTTTCTATAAAAATGCACCAGCGTTGGGCGCCAGTTATATTACGGCTTAGTTCAATATTATTTATATAAGGAAATCATTGAACTTGCAGTGATAAATGTTTACAAACCTTAGAATAGATTGTCACCATCTAACCAATGCACCAGAGTTGGGCGCCAAAAAATCGTATTAGAACGGAATATTACACACATCAGTACTAAATAGAATAAAATTCATATGAACTTTTTGATGTGAGAAATGATATTGATTATTTGTATTTATTTTCATAATTTATTATAATTATAAATAAATATAAGGGAGAAATTATAGTTAAAGCAAAAAAACTTGGTAAGAAGACAAATTTCTGAGTTCGTAGTAGAATAATGCAAATATCAAAGAACAAGTTTAAATGCTGAATTCTTCATTTGAACCAAATTATGTACGAACTTCAGATTGCAAACCATCTGTGATTTTGTCTTTTTTTTATCGTGTAACAATTATTGAATTAATGAATTGAATTTATGAATTGCTAAAATGAATTACACCTAGATAGTTAAGTTCATATCTGCTTATTTACTGATATAGTGGTAACCCAAGCAGCTTTCCCTTTCACACAGGGAAAGCTTTCACTCAAATTCTTTTCAAATATTTGTCCTTTTCTAAAATGAATTTCCTTGTACTAATTAATTATGTCTGCCTAATGAATTTTCAATATTTCACTTGTGTTTTGTCAGTCAAACTGGTAAGAAGCCGCCATCCACAATAAATCTGAATTTTATAACGTTTATACTAAAACTGCCTCTTTTTCTTTACTCTTTGTTTTTCATACTGACTTACAATTCTGGGAGATTATTAAACTATACAGTCCATTCCAGCAAAAAGCCATTCTCGGAGTTGTACACCATCTCAGCGAGGGGCCCTGCGTTGGGCGCCAATTATGTCAAAGTTTAGTTCAAGATTATTTATATAAAATAAATCTATGAATATTGAGCCATGAATACTTATAAATTTGTGTATTTATACATTTTATTTACAGGGTAGCTGATATTTAATGCAACAAAATAAAGCATTATATATTCATAAATTTTTAATTGTATTGTTCAAAAGCAAACAAATGTCGGAAATAACATAAAATTTTAGAATTGGTTAGTATTTGTTCGAAATATGTTTTGTCTTCAATCACGAAATTAATTAATCCAATTAATTTTTAATTGAAATGTCTTCAATCAATTAAAAATATTATTGAAACTCAATTTAAAAAATTATTGAAACTCAATTAAAAAATTAATTGATACTATTTATTTTTTGTGATTATTTTTTGTTTCAATTAAAAAATTTGTTGAATCAATTAAATTTTTAATTGAATATTTTTTAAAACTCAATTAAAACTTTAATTGGACACTTTAATAGACACGAACTAAGGCCTTCAAACGACCGACAAAGTCATCACACGCGTTGTGGCTCTGGGGTATTTTGGCCCATTCCCCAGCGAAGTGTCATCTTGAGAAGATCAACACTTTGGTATGCTGTAGTGCCAACCTTACTCTCCAAAGTGCCTCAGGTGTAAAAGTCCAACGGATTAAGATTTGGTGGATATTGTGCGACAAAAATAAAGTGAACCTCTTTTCAATCCATCCATTCTGAACTATGGTCTTCAAACAGCTTCAAAGCCATCACCCACGCTGCACCAAAGTGTCTCTGCAGTATTTTCGCACATACCCCGGAGATGCGCCCCCATTAGATGATCAACACTTTGGTAGTTTTTAGTGCCAACCTTACTCTCCAAATTATCTCAGGTGCTAAAGTCCAACGGATTAAGATTTTGTGGTCACTGTGCGGTAAAAATGAAAGTGACAAAAATTGTTAAATAATTTTCTTAAAATTCTTTTAAAAAAACTATTGGGACGATATGTTAGACATGCATTTTTTCGTCTATTTACACTTGAAATCTCTTTTCATTCAAAATTACTTTTAACTCTTAGATGTTTTAAAATTTAGAGTGATTTATTTGGAAAAACAACAGCGGCTTGAATCATGTACTATTTAGATAATATGTGAAGTGAAAAGTAACTAACTATACAATTTACTTGCGTTGGGCGCCACTTTCGGTTTGGATTCAAATTGGAAGCCTTTCATTTCCTATGACACATATATGGCTATTATTGTATTAATCAAACAAACAAATTATGTCACAATAATACATTGTTGGGAGCCACCGTGGTGCCATGGTTAGCATGCCCGCCTTGCATACACAAATTCATGGGTTCGATTCCTGCTTCGACCGAACACCAAAAAGTTTTTCAGCGGTGGATTATCCCACCTCAGTAATGCTGGTGACATTTCTGAGGGTTTCAAAGCTTCTCTAAGTGGTTTCACTGCAATGTGGAACGCCGTTCGGACTCGGCTATAAAAAGGAGGTCCTTTGTCATTGAGCTTAACATGGAATCGGGCAGTACTCAGTGATAAGAGAAAAGTTTACCAATGTGGTATCATAATGCACTGAATAGTCTAAGTGAGCCTGATACATCGGGCTGCCACCTAACCGAACCTAACCTAATACATTGTTGTAATATATATGACCATGCTTGATGTTTTTGTTGGGCGCCACTTTGAATGTTATTGCTAATTTGTATTTGGACATCAGACAATAGCAGTTCATTGCCCATATACCACCTACATATACATTAGCACAAGCAGAGATCAATGAATCCAATATTCTTCATAGAAATCCAAAATAATCGCATGATCTTGACTGATATACTATGTGCATCCCCCACATTTTTGTTTCTATTGCTTTTTGTGAAATCAACAAACTATACAACAAAATTTCTATAAAATCCTTGAACTTTGTCGTCGAATGCCAAAGACCTTTTAGTTTGACCATAGAAAATGTCTTGAATAGCGTCATAAACGGCTAGCCACCTAAATTTCGTACAATTATTCTTTAAAATGTAGCACACAAAATCACGAATTTGCCATTGCAAAATAAATCCTAAGGATTTCACTTTCAATTCTTTTATGAAATACGAAATATTTCGCAGTAGTAGAATTTGGTTCATTGACTTGGATTAGATGAGGTTTACGTCAAACTCAAAAACAAAAACCATAGTCATTATCGTCAATCACACATACACACACACAAAATTAAATAATGTTTATTTTTCATGTTCAATAACACTGACGGAGGTGCTGTTGGAAGCACATTTCTATCGCACATAAGTCCACCCACTAATGCCAGCACTGCGGGTTTCTTTAAAATCATCGCTAAAAACAAAAGGAAACAAATTCAACCTGCTCCCTCTCCATATGGAGAAGTGGATGGGTAAATAAACGCCAAAAATAAATACAACCAATAAGCAAAAATAATTTCAAATTAAATTTTGAAATTTATGGACTTAGCTAAAGAGTTCATGAACATTCTATACAAGTGCCTTGATGGGTCATTATTGATGAACTATATCTAGAAGAATAAGAGTATCAAATTTCAAGAATTGGGGAAGAAAATCTAGATATGTGTTTCAATTTGTGCAAGCCTTAAGAGTTATCAAGCTCATCCCTAAGCATTGCCCAAATACAAACAAAATTTACAAGCCTTAGGAATCAACAAGGTCATCCCTAATCATTAGCCAAATATAAATAAAATTTTGTATAAAAACAAAAATTACAACAATAAATAGTTTTAGAACATTGTAGAAAATTCAGGGCTTCAAAAGAAATTTATTTATTTGAACAAATTCTGCAAATTATGACATGTTTACAAGAAATCCCAAAATTCAATTACGTTAGAGTTCGAAATTATTAAATTCGTAAACCAATTAAATAAAAATATAAATAAATATATTAAGCACTAAACATATAAATACCACGGACTAAGTAGGTTTGGAGCCACCTTGGCAATACCGATTTTTTGTTTAGGAAAATCCCAAAGAATGGGGATTTCATTGTAAACATATAAGATATTATTCATATAAATTTTATTATATATGCCGATTAAAACACTATGCAAACAGCTAAATATTTCCAATATCAGAGTCATTTGATAGAATCCCGGAATTCGATTAGAAATCTCTAATATGTGGAAAATCTGGAAATTATGACATATTTGAGAGGTATTCCATAATTCTATAGGAAATACCTAAAATCAATCAACGTTAGAGGTCGGCAGTATAAAATTCTCAAACTTAAAAAAAAATACAAAATATGTATATTAAGAATTAAACATGAAAAATACCAAAATCTAAGTAGTTTTTAAGCAATCCCGGCAATCCCGAAATTTTTTGAGAAAATCCCAACTACTGGCTTTTTTTTAAACTTCAATAACCATAGTGTAAAATAAGAGATTATTCATAAAAGTGTAACTATATATATGCCCGATAAAGCACTATGGAAAAAGCCAAATATTTACAATCTAAGTGTCATTTGATAAAGTCCCTGGATTCGTTTGGAAATCTCTAATATGTTCGAAATCTGGATATTATAACATATTGGAATCCCATATTACTATGGGAAATACCCAAAATCAATTAGGTTAGACATCGAAAGTACTAAATTCTTAAATTTTCTAAATAAAAATAGTTTTTTTTTAGCAATACCGACTATCTCAATTTTTTTTGAGAAAATTCCCACGAATGTGGATTTCTTTATAACCGTATTAAACCATGGTGTAATGAAAGAGATTATTGATATAAATTTTAAATATATATGTCCGAAAAGTTACTACGCAAAAGCTAAATATTTACAATCTCAGACTCATTTAATAGAATCCTGGGATTCGTTTAGAAATCTCTAATATGTAATCTCTAATAGTATTGTAGGAGACATATAGTTTTTTTTGTTTTGGCAAATTCCTAAGATCAATTAAAATTTTTTTATCTCAAATTTTTTTGAGAAAATTCCCACGAATGTGGATTTCTTTATAACCGTATTAAACCATGGTGTAATGAAAGAGATTATTGATATAAATTTTAAATATATATGTCCGAAAAGTTACTACGCAAAAGCTAAATATTTACAATCTCAGACTCATTTAATAGAATCCTGGGATTCGTTTAGAAATCTCTAATATGTAATCTCTAATAGTATTGTAGGAGACATATAGTTTTTTGTTTTGGCAAATTCCTAAGATCAATTAAATGTGTAGAATATTATTTATGTTCTGCCGCTCTATCTAAAAAGACTGCTTCATTTAAAATTTTGCAGCGCTCGTAAGAGCTTCAAATAGAATTTGGGTGTTTTAGCACAAATCCTAGGAATGTCTGGGATATATCCAAAATTTTCATTTAACACATTCAAAAGAATTTTCAAAAATAGTAAAAAGCTGCAGAATAAAATCAAATAAAATAAAATATATAAACTTTTGTATTGTAAGAATTATGACCCTATATAATGCAATACCAAATTTAAAGTGGGAATTGTGGGGAAATCCCAAAATTTTTGGGAAAATCGCTAAATTTAATTACGTTACAGATCACAAATATTAAAATGTACAGCATCAAAGCTACAAATACAAATTAAACATTAAACAGGTACAAACTTAAATCCTAGTAATTTATTAAAAATCCCGGCATCATCCAGCCAATCCTGGGATTTTTTAAGAAATCCCCAAAACCCAGAAATGTTTAAATTACTACTTAGATAATTCGTAAAAATTTGTTGTTTCGAAATGACCGAGAAATTACAATGCCATAAGCTAAATATTGACAATCACGCAAATTATTGCCGGTACTTTAATCTGGAAATTCCCAATCCCAAAGTTTTTGTGAAAATCCCTAAATTCAATTACGTTAAAGATCACAAATATTAAAATTTTAAGCCCCAAAATAAGAATACTATTAAGCATTATACCGCACAAATTTACATCCAAGTAATTTAAGAGAAATTCCAGCAATATCCCAAATCCTGGAATTTTTTAAGAAATCCCCCAAAACCAGAAATGTTTAAATTACTACTTAGGTTATATGAGATGACTGATACAAATTTTTCGTTTCGAAATGACCGAGAAATTATAACGCCATAAGCTAAATATTGACAATCACGCAATTAATTGCCGGTACTTTAATCTGGAAATTGTGGGGAAATCCCAAAGTTTTTGGGAAAATCCCTAAATTCAATTACGTTAAAGATCACAAATATTAAAATTTTAAGCCCCAAAATAAGAAAACTATTAAGCATTAGACCGCACAAATTTACATCCAAGTAATATAAGAGAAATTCCAGCATTATCCGGCCAAATCCTGGGTTTTTTTGAGAAATCCCCAAAAACCAGAAATGTTTAAATTACTACTTAGGTTATATGAGATTATTGCTACAAATTTGTTGTTTCGAAATGACCGAACAATTACAATGCCATAAGCAAAATATTTACAATCACGCAATTAATTGCCGGGATTTGTGGAAAATCCCAAAGTTTTTGGGAAAATCCCTTTTAAATTTTAAATTACTACTTAGGTTATATGAGATTATTGCTAAAAATTTTTCGTTTCGAAATGACCGAGAAATTATAATGCCATAAGCTAAATATTTACAATCACACAATTAATTGCCGGGGAAATCCCAAAATTTTTAGGAAAATCCCTAAATTCAATTACATTAAAGATCACAAATATTAAACTTTTAATCACCGAAGCTACAAATATATTAAATATATTAAGCTTTAAACGACCACAAATTTACATCCAAGTAATATATTAGAAATCCCGCCATCATCCGGCCGGAGGGATTTTGTTTTAATAAATTCCCAAAAACATAAATTTTTAAATTACTACTCAGGTTATATGAGACGATTGATAAAAGGTTTATTTTTTAAAATGACCGAGAAATTACAATGACATAAGCTAAATATTTACAATCACGGATTACAATGCCGGGACTTTAATATAGAAATAGTGAAAAAAATCCCATAATTCTTGGGGAAATCCCAAACTTTAATTTTGTTAAAGATTACAAATATTCACCTTTTAAATACCAAACTTAGAAAAATATTTAGAATTATACAGCCACAAAAAAAATCTTAGTAGTTAATAGAAGTCCCGGCACTATCAGACAAATCCCAGGTATTTTGAAAAAATCCCCAAAACCTGAAAAGTTTAAATTATCAAAGTATTATATGAAATGATTGATAACAATTTATTTTTTCGAAACGACCGAAACATTTCCTAAGCTTAATATTTACAATCCCGGTATCATTTGAGCCTATACCGGGATTGTTTTTATAATCCCCAATAATTTAGATTTTATAAACTAATACTTGCAATTTTTATTTAAATAAAATATTTTTTTTTTTTTTGAAAAATTCACAAGATCAATAAAGTGAGAGATGGACAATACCATGACCGAATACCACAATAGACTAAAAGAGTCATTAATAACCTAAGGCAGTTTTTTTTATCATAAGATGATCAATAAACAAGCCTTCGAGTGAATCCCGCGGTTTTTTAGAAATTCCCAAATATGGGAATTTTTAAATAAAATACTTATATACAGTAAATAAAGAAACCATGTTATTTATTTTAAATAATCCCGTGACCTTTTGTAAAATCCACAATTTCTATAATGTGAAAATCAAGAGTATTAAACGGTTAAAGATATAAGGATGGAAGCAGTAAGAAGTAAAGCGTTTTATTTTATCAAACCCAATTGAGAAATTATCATAAAAATATAGTAATTGTTGAGCAAATAAATCTTCGAATTGTTAATGAATACTCACAAGTGAAGATTTCTATGAAAAATTAAATTTGGCAACCGATTTTTACTCCCCATAAATATGAATAAAATCCAGCGATAATTCAAAATGGTAAATATTTATTATGGTACTGCATTTTTCATGCAAATGGCAACCCTGCCCTACTAAACAAAATCAACGCCATCAATGGCTGCTTTTTGTTGCTGGCTATGAGATGATGATCATATTCATCATCTGAGTTATCATTGTCGTTGACACCTTTCATCTTTATTGGATTTCAGATTGAATTTGAATGTGAATGACGGAAAAAGCATTTCAAATCGACTTGATTGAATAAAAACATAGTGGCGAATAAATAAAATACAGGCAGCCAGCAGTCAGGCAGGCAGGCAGGTAAGCATTAATTTGCAATTGGAAGGTAGCTACAAAGAAATATCAGCAACAAAAGAAAAGCAAAAGTGTTCGCGGTTGACATATGTACAAATGTCTATCTGTCTATGGATATATTCCAGCAAATCTTCCAACCCACCAACCTGGTCTCCACCAAATTCTCATCAATGCTATTCATTGATGCCATTCCATTCATTTCCATGGCATATACCATGACAATGGATCGAATTGCATGGAATCACCAAACTATTTTGATGTAGCACCGAGAGTATATTCATCTCTGTACCACTTGCTTGTTTGGTTACAAGTGCGTTATGGCAGATTCCAGTAACGCAATAAACGATATTGGGATGGATACCTGCTCCAATACAAATGATTGCGATGATATGAATGTGAGTGGCATTGATATTAGGATTTGTTTGCTGCAGTTGATGGCGATGATGCTTACGATGATGATATTGATAAAAAAAGGCACCTGCTGTGCTTTTTGCTGGGCTCCACATGGGGCCACTTTGTTTTTCTGTTTTTCAGCAAAAAAAAACTCTTGAGAAAAATCTAATAAATTTAAAAATTTTATTGCATTTTTTTTTTTTGATTAGGGAATTCTGGGTTTATTTATTGTGATTGTTGTTGCTGCCGAATATAATTGAAATTTAATAATTTTGTTAAATTTTCGTTAGCGTATATATCAAAGGGAAAGCGAAACGAAATAATTATCTTGGGAAAGAATACCAGAGAAAGAGGTATTCCTGTCATTTGAAGATTTAAGAAAGATAAATTGTGTCTTCTGATTCGATCGCCAAATTAATTGATGCATTCCATTTGTTAATTAAAATTAATTGTTTCAATCACGAAAATGGTAGAATCAATACCAGAATTAATAAGAAATACAAAAATATACTTAATTAACATGTTTTTATACCCTCCACCATAGGATGGGGGTATATTAACTTTGTCATTCCGTTTGTAACATCGAAATATTGCTCTAAGACCCCATAAAGTATATATATTCAGGGTCGTAGTGAAATTCTGAGTCGATCTAAGCGTGTCCGTCCGTCCGTCTGTTGAAATCACGATAACTTCCGAACGAAACAAGCTATCGACTATCGACTTGAATTTTGGCACAAGTAGTTGCTATTGATGTAGGTCGGATGGTATTGCAAATGGGCCAAATAGGACCACTTTTACGTATAGCCCTCATATAAACCGACGCTCAAATTTGGCTAGCGGAGCCTCTTGGAGGAGCAAAATTCATCCGATCCCCCGATTTGGCTTGCAAAGCCTCTAAGAGAAGCAAATTTCATCCGATCCGGCTGAAATTTGGTACATGGTGTAAGTATATGGTCTCTAACAACTGTGCAAAAATTGGTCCACATCGGTCCATAATTATATATAGCCCCCATATAAACCGATCCCTATATTTGGCTTGCAGAGCCTCTAAGAGAAGCAAATTTCATCCGATCCGGCTGAAATTTGGTACATGGTGTTAGTATATAGTCTCTAACAACCACGCAAAAATTGGTCCACATTGGTCCATAATTATATATAGCCCCCATATAAACCAATCCCCAGATTTGGCTTGCGGAGCCTCTAAGAGAAGCAAATTTCATCCGATCCGGCTGAAATTTGGTACATGGCATTAGTATATGGTCTTTAACAACCACGCAAAAATTGGTCCACATCGGTCCATAATTATATATAGCCCCCATATAAACCGATCCCTAGATTTGGCTTGCGGAGCCTCTAAGAGAAGCAAATTTCATCCGATCCGGCTGAAATTTGGTACATGGTGTTAGTATATAGTCTCTAACAACCACGCAAAAATTGGTCCACATTGGTCCATAATTATATATAGCCCCCATATAAACCGATCCCCAGATTTGGCTTGCGGAGCCTCTAAGAGAAGCAAATTCCATCCGATCCGGCTGAAATTTGGTACATGGCATTAGTATATGGTCTTTAACAACCACGCACAATTTGGTCCACATCGGTCCATAATTATATATAGCCCCCAATAAACCGATCCCTAGATTTGGCTTGCGGAGCCTCTAAGAGAAGCAAATTTCATCCGATCCGGCTGAAATTTGGTACATGGTGTAAGTATATAGTCTCTAACAACCATGCAGGAATTGGTCCATATCGGTCCATAATTATATGTAGTCCCCATATAAACCAATCCCCAGATTTGACCTCCGGAGCCCCTTGGAAGAGCAAATTTCACCCGATCCGGTTGAAATTTGGTACGTGGTGTTAGTATATGGTCTCTAACAACCTTGCCGAAATTGGTCCGTATCGGTCTATAGTTATATAAAGCAGATCCAAAAAATTAACTAAGAAAACTTTATTTCTATAGAAAATTGTGTCAAATTTTATTACTATAAAAAATTTTGTTAAAATTTTAGTGCTGTACAAAATTTTGTCAACATTTTATTTCTATTGAAAATTTTGTCAAAATTTTATTTCCATAGAAAATTTTGTCAAAATTTTATTACTATACAATTTAAGATTTTATTACTATACAATTCAAGATTTTATTTCTATAGAAAATTTTGTCAAAATTTTATTACTATAGAAAATTTTGTCAAATTTTTTTTCTATAGAAAATTTTGTCATTTTTTTTTCTATAGAAAATTTTGTCAAACTGATTCATATATGTATTTAATCGGTCCATTTTTGTTGAATATATACCCAGTATGGACTAGCTTACAATTGAGAAGACGGTGTTAAGAAGTTTTAAGATACCTTGCCATCGGCAAATGTTACCGCAAGACAAGTAATTCGATTATGGATGAAGGTGTTTAGTACAAGTTTCTGTGCATAAAATTCGGCCTGGCCGAACTTACGGCCAGCAAACAAATTTGGAAGTTCTTCCAAAGGCACAACTTTAAAAGCACTTCCAGTAGGTGCACTCCCTCCCAGTGATGTTCTTTATTTTAACTACCCAGGAAGTTCTTTTAATACAATTTTTTATAACTTGGTTTTTTCATACTTAAAATGGATAAGTTTAACTTTTTTTGTTTCAAATAGGTTAAAAACAGAGTAAGAATTCATAAAATGGTACAAATCATTTAAATTTTGTCGAAAAAAAAATGCTAAATCCAAACTGAAAAAATTGTGAATTTTTGAAAATATTTGCGGTCAAACGTTTCCAACAAAAGCATTAGAATCCATTAAAAATTACAAAAAAAAATTTTAAAAATTATTTATTTGACAAAATATTACAGAATGTTTTTAATTTACATCCAAAACATTGAATTCGGATCACACCTAAAGAAGTGATGCAAATTCAGTGCAACGGCTGTTGAAATGGAGGACTTCCGTCCTATGACAAGTCCATGTTAAATTCATCGCTTCTGCGTCAATTTAGCACCACTTCCGAATCCAAAAAGAACATTTTCATTGCTTTTTTGACGACACTGTTGGGATGTTTTGGCAGATCAAAGTTATTATACCCTGACCACTATGTTGTTTAGGGTATAAAAACGACACATTTCATACTATTTATGAACATTTTCATAATCTAAAGGAAATTTTTTATTGTTGTCTAAGGGAAATTTTTAATTGTAAAATTAGAAATTTTTTAAGTTATGTCAGGGAAACAATTTCATTGGCTGAATTGTAATGACATTTTCTTCCAAAATCCTCTGCCTTAGCAAGAAAGGATTTCAAAAACATATTTAGTAGCTTCTGAGTCAAATGTCAATGGGCTATAAGGTTCTTATTGCCTAACTATAAATAATGGCTAAAGTATATTAAAAAATCTGGAATTCCGTCCAATGCTAAGGCGTACAATAATATGTTCTTTTTGTCATTGCTTCAAGATTTTGACTATCCCAAGATTATTGTATTGGCAATGTTAACACTTGTTATCACCTTCTTAACCTTTTTTTTTTGTTTTGTGCAATAACCTTTTGATTTTCAATGTCTACGATATGAATAGAAATGAATAAACGTAACTCTCACAAATTGTGGGTTGGTTTCCACAAGCATTCACTATTACACCACCGTAATACAATAACGAAAAAAGTTTTGAAAATCTATCTTTCTATACCTTTGGTTTGATCCTATTACTTATTGTCTGATGAGAGTCTATAGCGAGTGTCTGATGGCATCTCTTTTCAATGTGAATGAGTTACACCTTTCCGCCTTGCGGTCGAAAAAAAAAATGAATGAAGGTGAAAGATGTTACCAATATTGTTGTTAAACTATTATCCATTATGGAGAATTTCCATGGATGTTTTATGAATGCTTTCCAAGGTGGATTTGGTGTTGCTACTGCCGCTGTCATGAAAATCTTTGTATTGAGGTTGATTTGCATCATCATCATCATCAACTCTGTGCAAACGACAGAGATGATGACGTTGTTATTGGGAATAATGACGAAAGTGGTAATGTGATAATGACGTCTATGATATTGACTGCTATGGTGTTGGCGGTGGTGGCACTGAATTTCATAATTTTTCCTCTATTATATCTTTTACACTTCAAAGTTTTTCCTTGTTTTGCTCTTTTTCATATTTTCTTTCTTTAAAGACCATTGACCTTTCTATCAAAGGTGATTTTTTTTTGTTTTTTGTCTTAATAAAGTTATTACCTGAATGATGGGTGGGATTATAATAATCGCTGACGAATTAGTAAAATGATGTAAACAATGGTAAGATGTTTTAATATGAGAAATTGTTGATTTACAAAAAAAAAAAAGAAATTATTAGCATATAGAGAGTACTTTCATTTCGTTTGAAAAACAACAGGAAGCTGAAGTGATGATAATCACTTTAACATACAAAAGAAGAAATTTGCATATTAAACCGAAAAAAGTAAACTGTTTTATAGCAAGAATGAAATACCTCGTGGGAAAATTGAAGAAAATTATACTGGAGTCGGAGTTGTAAAAATTTTGTTCGACACCGACTCCGGATAAACAAAAAATTTTAAAACACTTCACATTTTTGTAACTAAACAAGTGTTTACTTAAATTAGTTTCCATTGCATTATTCATTCGACCAATGTACGGTATGACTGTACATAAAAAGCAACTTCCGATTATGGAGATTATTTTATGTTTCCTAGAATTTTAGACTAGCAAATGGGCTGAATCGATCCATTTTAATGCCCACCACCATAACAATTTATTTGATATATTTCGAACAATCGATTTTATTTTTTTAATTTTATTTTAAGACCATATACTTATATACTCGTACATATGTCGAATATTGATAGAAAATTTTGTCAAAAATTTATTTCTATAGAAAATTTTGTCAAAATTTTATTTCTATAGAAAATTTTGTCAAAATTTTAAATCTATAGAAAATTTTGTCAAAATTTTATTTCTATAAAAAATGTAGTCACAATTTTATTTCTATAGAAAATTTTGTCAAAATTTTATTTCTATAAAAAATTTTGTCAAAATTTTATTTCTATAGAAAAGTTTTTCAAAATGTTATTTCTATAAAAAATTTTGTCAAAATTTTATTTACATAGAAAATTTATGCAAAATTTTATTTCTATAGAAAATTTTGTCAAAAATTTTATTTCTATAGAAAATGTTGTTAAAACTTTATTTCTATAGAAAATTTTGTCAAAATTTTATTTCTATAGAAAATTTTGTCAAAATTTTATTTCTATAAAAAATTTTGTCAAAATTTTATTTCTATAGAAAATTTTGTCAAAATTTTATATCTATAGAAAATTTTGTCAAAATTTTATTTCTATAGAAAATTTGATAAAATTTTTATTTATATAGAAAATTTGGTCAAAATTTTATTTATATAGAACATTATGTCAAAAATGTTATTTCTATAGAAAATTTTGTCAAAATTTTATTTCTATAGAAAATTTTGTCAAAATTTTATTGCTATAGAAAATTTTGTCAAAATTTTATTGCTATAGAAAAGTTTTTCAAAATGTTATGTCTATAAAAAATGTTGTCAAAATTTTATTTATATAGAAAATTTTGTCAAAATTTTATTTATATAGAAAATTTTGTCAAAATTTTATTTATATAGAAAATTTTGTCAAAATTTTATTTATATAGAAAATTTATGCAAAATTTTATTTCTATAAAAAAAGGTATTTCTATAAAAAAATTTTATTACATTTTATTTCTATAGAAAATTTTGTCAAAATTTTATTTCTATAGAAAAATTTTGGAAAAATTTTATTTCTATAGAAAATTTATGCAACATTTTATTTCTATAGTAATTTATTTCAAAAATGTTATTTCTATAGAAATTTTGGCAAAATTTTATTTCTATAAAAAATTTTGTCAAAATTTTATTTCTATAGAAAATTTTGGCAAAATTTTATATCTATAGAAAATGTTGTCAAAATTTTATATTTATAAAAAATGTTGTCAAAATTTTATTTCTATAGAAAATTTTGTCAAAAATTTTATTTCTATAGAAAATTTTGTCAAAATTTTATTTCTATAGAAGATTTTATTTTTGTAAAAAATTTTGTCAAAAATGGTTATTTCTATAGAAAATTTTGTCAAAATTTTATTTCTATAAAAAATTTTGTCAAAATTTTATTGCTATAGAAAAGTTTTTCAAAATGTTATTTCTATAAAAAATTTTGTCAAAATTTTATTTATATAGAAAATGTTTAAAAATTTTATTTATATAGAAAATTTTGTCAAAATTTTATTTATATAGAAAATTTATGCAAAATTTTATTTCTATAAAAAATTTTATCAAAAATGGTATTTCTATAAAAAATTTTGTCAAAATTTTATTTATATAGAAAATTTTGTCAAAATTTTATTTCTATAGAAAAATTTTGGAAAAATTTTATTTCTATAGAAAATTTATGCAACATTTTATTTCTATAGTAATTTATTTCAAAAATTTTATTTCTATCGAAAATTTGGCAAAATTTTATTTCTATAAAAAATTTTGTCAAAATTTTATTTCTATAGAAAATTTTGTCAAAATTTTATATCTATAGAAAATTTTGTCAAAATTTTATATTTATAAAAAATGTTGTCAAAATTTTATTTCTATAGAAAATTTTGGCAAAAATTTTATTTCTATAGAAAATTTTGTCAAAATTTTATTTCTATAGAAGATTTTATTTCTGTAAAAAATTTTTTCAAAAATGGTATTTCTATAAAAAATTTTGTCAAATTTTATTTATATAGAACATTTTGTCAAAATTTTATTTCTATAAAAAATTTTGTCAAAATTTTATTGCTATAGAAAAGTTTTTCAAAATGTTATTTCTATAAAAAATTTTGTCAAAATTTTATTTATATAGAAAATTTTGTCAAAATTTTATTTATATAGAAAATTTTGTCAAAATTTTATTTATATAGAAAATTTTGTCAAAATTTTATTTATATAGAAAATTTTGTCAAAATTTTATTTATATAGAAAATTTATGCAAAATTTTATTTCTATAAAAAATTTTATCAAAAATGGTATTTCTATAAAAAATTTTGTCAACATTTTATTTCTATAGAAAATTTTGTCAAAATTTTATTTCTATAGAAAAATTTTGGAAGAATTTTATTTCTATAGAAAATTTATGCAACATTTTATTTCTATAGAAATTTTTTTCAAAAATTTTATTTCTATAGAAAATTTGGCAAAAATTTTATTTCTATAGAAAATTTTGTCAAAATTTTATTGCTATAGAAAAGTTTTTCAAAATGTTATGTCTATAAAAAATGTTGTCAAAATTTTATTTATATAGAAAATTTTGTCAAAATTTTATTTATATAGAAAATTTTGTCAAAATTTTATTTATATAGAAAATTTCGTCAAAATTTTATTTCTATAGAAAAATTTTGGAAAAATTTTATTTCTATAGAAAATTTATGTAACATTTTATTTCTATAGTAATTTATTTCAAAAATTTTATTTCTATAGAAAATTTATGCAACATTTTATTTCTATAGTAATTTATTTCAAAAATTTTATTTCTATAGAAAATTTGGCAAAATTTTATTTCTATAAAAAATTTTGTCAAAATTTTATTTCTATAGAAAATTTTGTCAAAATTTTATATCTATAGAAAATTTTGTCAAAATTTTATATTTATAAAAAATGTTGTCAAAATTTTATTTCTATAGAAAATTTTGGCAAAAATTTTATTTCTATAGAAAATTTTGTCAAAAATGGTATTTCTATAAAAAATTTTGTCAAAATTTTATTTCTATAAAAAATTTTGTCAAAATTTTATTGCTATAGAAAAGTTTTTCAAAATGTTATTTCTATAACAAATTTTGTCAAAATTTTATTTATATAGAAAATTTTGTCAAAATTTTATTTATATAGAAAATTTTGTCAAAATTTTATTTATATAGAAAATTTTGTCAAAATTTTATTTCTATAACAAATTTTATCAAAAATGGTATTTCTATAAAAAATTTTGTCAACATTTTATTTCTATAGAAAATTTTGTTAAAATTTTATTTCTATAAAAAATTTTGGAAGAATTTTATTTCTATAGAAAATTTATGCAACATTTTATTTCTATAGATTTTTTTTTCAAAAATTTTATTTCTATAGAAAATTTGGCAAAATTTTATTTCTATAAAAAAAATTTGTCAAAATTTTATTTCTATAGAAAATTTTGTCAAAATTTTATATCTATAGAAAATTTTGTCAAAATTTTATTTTTATAAAAAATGTTGTCAAAATTTTATTTTTATAAAAAATGTTGTCAAAATTTTATTTCTATAGAAAATTTTGTCAAAAATTTTATTTCTATAGAAAATTTTGTCAAAATTTTATTTCTATAGAAAATTTTGTCAAAATTTTATATCTATAGAAAAATTTTGGAAAAATTTTATTTCTATAGAAAATTTATGCAACATTTTATGTCTATAGAAATTTTTTTTTCAAAAATTTTATTTCTATAGAAAATTTGGCAAAATTTTATTTCTATAAAAAATTTTGTCAAATTTTATTTCTATAGAAAATTTTGTCAAAATTTTATATCTATAGAAAATTTTGTCAAAAATTTTATTTCTATAGAAGATTTTATTTCTGTAAAAAATTTTGTCAAAAATGGTATTTCTATAAAAAAGTTTGTCAAAATTTTATTTCTATAGAAAAATTTTGGAAAAATTTTATTTCTATAGAAAATTTATGCAACATTTTATTTCTATAGAAAACTTTGTCAAAAATGTTATTTCTATAGAAAATTTTGTCAAAATTTTATTTTTATAGAAAATGTCAACATTTTATTTCTATAGAAAATGTTGTCAAAATTTTATTTATATAGAAAATTTTGTCAAAAATTTTATTTCTATAAAAAATTTTGTCAAAAATTTTATTTCTATAAAAAATTATGAAAGTAATTAATTCTACACTGAAAAAACAGTGAACCCACCAGGAAGAAGAAATTTGGTTAATTTTAGAAAATTTTGATTATTTTTAGACATTTTTAACTAAACACAACTAAAACGCTTACATCACGCCGATATCATAAAAATAAGTAAATAGTTTTCGAAAAATTAAAGCAATTTATTATAATTAATTTTTTGTTCAATTTTTAAAGAAAATTTTGTAGTTTGAAGGATTTGAGTTTAAAATTGCAAGAATATCTTTAGTGCCATACGATGTTCAAGATGGACGCATTTGTAGTAAAATTTACAAATTTATAAAAAAATGAACTATTTTTTGAGAAGTATGAATTTAGTAAATCTGTATATAATTTTTGCCCCATATTTTAGTTCATTTAACTAAAGTACGCAAAAAAGTAATGGATAATTTCTCCAAACATTATAATTCCATGGACTAAAATAAAGTCAAATTGGCTTTAGTGAAATAGAGGATTTTATTTTTTTGAGTGTATATTGAATCTAAAAGACACATTTTTTCTGCGGACATGGATTTAATATTTTCCCTTTTCGAAATGAAATTTCCTTTATTTCCCCAAAACTTCAAGGATATGTATTAAAAACAAAATTTAAACCCATTTCCATAAGCCAAAAGCGTCTCCAATTTGTATTACTTTCTTGGTTTTGGGTTATATAAATAGGCGATACATATTTCATTTTGCAACTGATTTATGACATATAATTATCCTTATCAGCAACGTCAAAAGGAGGTTCCCTCATTAGGCTTGATGGTTCATTGCCTTACATGAGGGGCCAGCCAGTTAAGAATCAACCTCATTTTCAATTGAAATTCTGTAAAGAGGCGTCACAGATTTAGCCTAAAAAATGTATAAAAACGAAAGAAAGAAAAATCACTGCCGAAGATGAATTCAAAATGTAGCTGCTGACGATGATGATGATGATTCATGCAATTTTTTCCATTTTTATTTTTTCTTTTTTTCCCCAGTGATTAAGAGATAAATAACTCAACATTAATCTTGGAATACGGCCACATGAATGCCAAATAAAAATTAACAGCACAGAGCGCGAGCGTTCTAATTGTGTGTGAAATAAATAAGAAATTTTGCCATAGCTTCGACTGTTGGTGCATCACAGATTCTTTTTATTTTTATATTTACTTTTATTTTTACTTTACCAAAAGAGACGAAAACATGACCAGGACATGCTATCTTTTTGGTGATAAGCAAGCATAACACAAATTACGAGAACATAAGAAATGGATTTAAATAAACCCGCAAAAAGCGGCAAAGGGGACAGATGAGTAAGCAAAAAAAAAAAAATATATATATAAAATAAAAAAAACCTACAGCAAAATAACTTTAGAGTGCAACTTTTAGTGCTAAATGGGTGCATCTGTGTTGAGTCATATTTAAAATTCTTTATAAGGCGATATTATGTATTCACTAGAAGACATATAACAATTGGTCAATAGAAGAAATTTTTGGAAGTGATTTTAAAGATGTTTCTTTAGAAGTACTTCCAAATTTTTTTGGTAGGATGTTAGCTCAGGTATTCAGTATTTTGGAAATTAATTTTAAAAAAAATTAGAAAAAACTAAAAAAATAAACTTCAACACTTTTCGATTCCTACCTATACAACACATATTTTATGGCCGAGAAATGGATGAATGAGCCGATCCAATATATTTTTTTTTGTAATTCACATTAGTTGTTATCTGATTTCGATATCTCTTATACCCAGTAAAATTATGAAAATATTAATTTGTTAAGAAACCCGTAAAGGATTTTCATATATAACCTCAGAAGAAAGTGAAAATTAAGTCTATGTTATGTAATGATTTAGGAAAAATTTACTATTGTTTCCTGGGTTATAGTACACAAAAACTCAAAAAAAGGTTACTGGGATCCAAAAATTTTGACTTTTTGGTATTGATTCCAACACAGAATTCTTTTTTCTGATTCAATCACGAAATTACCAAATAGAAAATAAAAATACGAAATTACTTGATCAAATTAATTTTTTTCATTGTAATTTTTTCAATCACGAAAATTATAGAAACCATCACAGAATTAATTAGAAATTAAAAATATTCTTGATTACAAAATTAATGGACACCTCCAATTAATTTTTTAATTGGGTTGATTAAACTTTTGCCACAAAATTCAACTATTTTTTTTTTTTTGTAATGAGGTTATCAATTATTTATTTATAAATAATAATTTAACCTTACGTAAGATGAAGTCATTTTCTTACGATTCAGCTTTTTTCGATTTTTCTTCGGATTTGAGCCAAAAATTAATAATATTACAATGCATATAGAAACTAATTATTTCCGAACAGAATTTTCAATTACATATATATTTATTTCGAAATATTTTTTAATATAATTTTTAAATTAGGATAATTAATATTTTGGTTAAAGAAGTAATATTTTCAATAAATTCTTTAATTGACTTCAGATTTTTAGTTTGATTAATTTTTAACTGAAAATATGTTGGTGATATTTTTTTCTGTGATGGCAAAGAAGACATTTCTTAGGAAGCTATTTCGCTTTGATTCCAGGCTGCATAAAATTAAAATTGGGAAAGAAATCTCATTCATTAAACTGTCATTCTGTATTTGTGATATATTTGTTCAAATTCAAAAAACAAAAAAAAAATAAGAAAACTTTAACCCAAAAATGTAAAATTCTCAAAACTAATCTAATTAAAAAAAAATATATATACGATCGTAAGTTCGGCCAGGCCGAATCTTATGTACCCTCCACCATGGATTGCTTAGAAACTTGTACTAAAGACTGTCATCCACAATCGAATTACTTGTGTTGCGGTAACACCTGCCGCAAGGTATCTTAAAACTTCTTAACACCGTCTTCTCAATTGTAAGTTAGTCCATACGGTTTATATATTAAACTAAAAAAGGCCAATTAAATACGTATATAATTAAGTTTGACAAAATTTTGTATAGAAATAAAATTTTGATAAAAGTTTCTATAGAAATAAAATTTTGACAAAATACAATTTTGACAACATTTTCTATAGAAGTAAAATTTGGACAAAATTTTCTATAGAAATAAAATTTTAACAAAATTTTCTATAGAAATAAAAATGTTGAAAAAAATGTCTATAGAAATAAAATTTTGACAAAATTTTCTATAGTAATAAAATTTTGACAAAATTTTCTATAGTAATAAAATTTTGACAAAATTTTCTATAGAAATAAAATTTTGACAAAAATTTCTGTAGAAATAAAATTTTGACAAAATTTTTTATAGAAATAAAATTTTGACAAAATTTTCTATAGAAATAAAATTTTGACAAAATTTTCTATAGAAATAAAATTTTTACAAAATTTTCGATAGAAATAAAAATGTTGAAAAAAATTTCTATAGAAATAAAATTTTGACAAAATTTTCTATAAAAATAACATTTTGACAAAATTTTCTATAGAAATAAAATTTTAACAAAATTTTCTATAGAAATAAAATTTTACTAAATTTTCTATAGAAATAAAATTTTGACAAAATTTGCTATAAAAATAAAATTTTGGTAGATTATTTTTGGGGATCGGTTATATATAAATATAGACCGATATGGACCAATTTTGCCGTGGTTGTTTTTGACAAAATTTTCTATAGTAATAAAATTTTGACAAAATTTTCTATAGTAATAAAATTTTGACAAAATTTTCTATAGAAATAAAATTTTTACAAAATTTTCTATAGAAATAAAATTTTTACAAAATTTTCGATAGAAATAAAAATGTTGAAAAAAATTTCTATAGTAATAAAATTTTAACAAAATTTTCTATAGAAATACAATTTTACAAAATTTACAAAATTTAATTTTACAAAATTTGCTATAGAAATAAAATTTTGGTAGATTATTTTTGGGGATCGGTTATATATAACTATAGACCGATATCGACCAAGTTTGCCGTGGTTGTTTTTGACAAAATTTTCTATATCAATAAAATTTTGACAACATTTTTTATAGAAATAAAATTTTGACAAAATTTTCTATAGAAATAAAATATTGACAAAATTTTCTATAGTAATAAAATTTTGACAAAATTTTCTATAAAAATAAAATTTTGGTAGATTATTTTTGGGGATCGGTTATATATAACTATAGACCGATGTGGACCAATTTTGCCGTGGTTGTTAGCGACCATATACTAGCGCAATGTACCAAATTTCACCACGTGCCAAATTTCAACCGGATCGGATGAAATGCTTCTCTTAGAGGCTCAGCAAACCAAATGTGGGGATCGGTTTATATGGGGGCTATATATGTTTATGGACCGATGTGGGCCAATTTTTGCATGGTTGTTAGAGACCATATACTTACACCACGTACCAAATTTCAGCCAGATGGAATGAAATTTGCTTCTCTCAGAGGCTCCGCAAGCCAAATCTGGGGATCGGTTTATATGGGGGCTATATATAATTATGGACCGATGTGGACCAATTTTTGCGAGGTTTTTAGAGACCATATACTTACACCATGTACCAAATTTCAGCCGGATCGGATGAAATTTGCTCCTTCAAGTGGCTCCGGAAACCAAATCTGAGCGTCGTTTTATATGGGGGCTATACGTAAAAGTGGTCCGATATGGCCCATTGGCAATACCATCCGACCTATATCAATTACAACTCCACTTGTGCCAAATTTCAAGTCGATAGTCGATAGCTTGTTTCGTTCGGAAGTTATCGTGATTTCGGACGGATGGACGGACATGCTTTGATCGACTCAGAATTTCACCACGACCCAGAATATATATACTTTATGGGGTCTTAGAGCAATATTTCGATGTGTTACAAACGGAATGACAAAGTTAATATACCCCGCATCCTATGGTGGAGGGTATAAAAATCACGAAAATTTTTCTAATTGAAGACTTAACTCAGTTTTCAATTAAATATTTAATTGATTCAATAAAATTTTTAATTGAAACAAAAATCAACCACAAAAATTAATAGTAGCATTTAATTTTTTAATTGACATTCAATTAATTTTTAATTGACCTTCAATTAATTTTTTATTTGATATTTTTTTATATTTTAAGGAAATTTTGCCTTACTTCACAAAACTATAATTTTTAATGCAAAGATTGGGAACTTTATTTTAATTCATAATTTCTTTATTTCAATTAAATTTTCTTTAATATTGTGAAAGTCTGTTTGGTAACGATAATGGGGGACATCAATTTTAAAGATTCGTGTACTTAATTTAAAGAAAAAACTTTTTAAAGCTAAGAGTTTGAATTTTCTTTTAATTAAAATTTTATTATTTTAAATAAATGTGTCTTTGTTTTATTTTCTTTTATCTTATAGAAATAAGCCCAATGCTATTGATTAAATTTTCTATCCTACAATTAATTTTACATCATTTTTCATAGTTGTTTAGTGGATATCTACAGATAAAAAAATCAAAATTCATTATTAAATTTAAATCCCCTTTTCACGATCTTTAAAATCCACTTTTGTTTATGCCAAAGCGTTTATTTTCATCGCCCGCTCCTAAAACCTCCCAAAGGATAAAATAAAAATGCTTTTCTCCAACTTACTGTTAGCACATTCTTGTTTTCCTACTTAGCGACATGTATGACATGTTCACAAAAAAATGGTCGAATAAATATCTATGAGTAACTTCCTAGCTACCGTTCTATCTTAACATGGTTCGAACAACCTAACTCTCAATGTCAGAAAACAGACAATTGACAGAGAAATGCACCGTAGAGTGAGGGGAATGAAAAGAAAAAAACGCGCTTAAAGTATAAAGCAAGAGAATATTTTCCAAAAACATTTATCATCATTTGCACAACATAAAAAATATGTGTATTTTCTTTTTTCTAGGCGGTAAATATTTTTGTTGTTGTTGTTGTTGTTTCTCCTAGTTGGTGAAAAGAATTTCTTTCTCAGTTTGCATGAGGTTATGTTTACCCATATGCATATATGAACACGCAGGTATGTCTGTATGTGTGAGGCAGATCTTATGCCTTCAATATCAGCAGCCTTTGTTGCTTCCTATATGTAAAACAGATGTAAGACATATTCCAACGAACTGGCACTTTGTCAAGTCAATGCAACAAAGTTTTGAGATGCATGACTACGAACTTGACGATGAAGACGAAAGCTATGGGTGACGGCCGCTAAGTGCTAGAAAATAGCGGAGAAAAAAAAATTAAACCAAGATTGCCAAGTGAAAAAATTCTAATGTTTTTGTTTTCGTTATTTTAAATTTAATTAAAACATTTTATTTTTGTTTAAATTAATTTTATAAAACTGGAAGTGGTCCAAAAAGCATTGAATTTTAAATGCCTTGGATCACTTTAGGGCAGAAGTCATTTTACTGAGCATTCACTGTATTGATTTCGCCCAAGATTTTCAGATTTCATTAAAAAAAATAAGGTAAAACCTAACGGAAAATAATTAAATAAAATTTAATAATAGGGTGATTTTTTAGCTATTACGGTTTTGGCAACACTGGTTTAAACAGCTAAAAGTTAATCATCATTTTTTTATTATCGAAAGTCCAATATTTGGCTCAATGGGTATGCAACAGGGTTGCCATTTTGGTCCGAGCAGAACAAAATTGGTCCAAAATATTATTAATTTTTAAATTTGGTCCAATGGTCGGACCAAATGGAATTTGGTTGTTTTGGTCCATTTTCGTCAAATCGGTAATTTAAAAAAAAATTTCTTTAGAAAAAAAATTTTGCCAAAATTTTCTGTAGAAATAAAATTTTGACAAAAATTTCTATAGAAATAAAATTTTAACATAATTTTCTAAAGAAATAAAATTTTGCCAAATTTTGTACAGAAATAAACATAAAAAACGTTTGTATAGATACAAAATTATGCAAAAATTTTGTATAGGAAGAAAATTTTGTAAACACTCTTATATAGAAATAACACTTTGCGATAAATTTCTATAGAAATAATAGTTTGAATTTTTTTCGATAGAAATAAAATTGTGACAAAATTTTCTATAGAAAAAAATTTAGACAAAATCTTCTATAGAAATAAAATTTTGATAAAATTTTCTATAAAAATAAAATTTTGATAAAATTTTCTATAAAAATAAAATTTTGATAAAATTTTCTATAGAAATACAATTTTGATAAAATTTTCTATAGAAATAAGATTTTGACAAAATTTTCTATAGAAATAAAATTTTGATAAAATTTTCTATAGAAATCGGTAGTTTCAAAAAAAAATTTCTATAGAAATAAAATTTTGCCAAAATTTTCTGTAGAAATAAAATTTTGACAAAAATTTCTATAGAAATAAAATTTTAACAAAATTTTCTAAAGAAATAATATTTTGCCAAATTTTGTACAGAAATAAACATAAAAAACTTTTGTATATTTACAAAATTATGCAAAAATTTTGTATAGTAAGAAAAATTTGTAAAAATCTTATATAGAAATAACACTTTGCGATAAATTTCTATAGAAATAAAAGTTTGGCAAATTTTCTATAGAAATAAAATTTAGACAAAATCTCCTATAGAAATAAAATTGTGATAACATTTTCTATAAAAATAAAATGTTGATAAAATTTTCTATAGAAATACAATTTTGACATAATATTCTATAGAATTAAATTTTGAAAATTTTTCTATAGAAATGAAATGTTTACAAATTGTTGACGACATTTTCTATAGAAATAAAACTTTGACAAAATTTTCTATAGAAATAAAATTTTGATAAAATTTTGTATAGAAATAAAATTTTGACAACATTTTCTATCGAAGTAAAATTTTTAGAAAAGTTTTAACTTTTAAATTATATTAATTTAATTTTGAAAAATAGTCCGCTGGCACGAATTTTGGTCCAATTTTGGAAAAATGTTGGTCCAAAATAAAAATTCATTGTGGCAACGCTGAGCAGAATTGCCGATTTTTTAGCGAAGGGCAGTCAGAAAGTCACAGTTTGGTGTGGGTTTATTGGACCCTGCGAATCGTAGCGTAACTTTAAATTGTGTGCGCTACCGTGAGATAATATCCAACTTTTTTCCCCCCAAATTGAAAGAGCTGACTTACATGACATGTGGTTTCACCACGACGGTACCACATACATGACATGTGGTTTCACCAAGACGGTACCACAAACCACACAGCATGTGTAACAAACAATGGAGATATTGAGAAGCGAGTTCGGTGAATATTTCACGTTAGGGACCGGTAAATTGGCCGCCTAGATCGTGCGATTTAGCGTCTAAAGGCGTTTAGACAAGTTTTTGTGGGGCTATGTTGAAGCCTAAATGTTGAAAATCACATGTACCGTACTATCGATTCTTTCTGAATGTTATGTTATGTTATGTTTCGTTTTTTTTTGTCAATTTTTCTTATAGCTCTTAAAATAGCACCCTTTATTATTATTTTATTATTATATTATCGCAAATTCCACCTTTTTTAAATTTCCATTATTTTATTTGCTTTTATAATTTTAATTTATTGCAAAATTGGATTTCCAGTACAAAAAAGCGTCGCCAAAAAAGTAGTGAAAATTTTCTTTTTGGATCCGGAAGTGGTAAAAAATTTGAGCAGAAGCGATGAATTTAACATGGGCTTGTCATAGGACGAATGTCCACCATTTCAACAGTCGTTGCACTGAATTCCTGTGATATTTTGCCAAAGAAATAATTTTTGTATTTTTTATGATTTTTAATGCATACTACCGCTTGTCTAGAATGTTTAACTTCAAAAATTCATAATTTTTCTAGAACGGATTTAGCATTTTTTTCGGCAAAATTTAAATAATTTATACCATTTTATTAATTCTTAATATGTTTTTAATCTATTTGAAACAAAAAATTTAAAATTTCCCATTAAAAATATGAAAAAAGCGAGTTATAAAAAAATTACTGAAATGAACTTCCTGTGCAGCTAAAATAAAGAGTATCGTTGGGAGGATATTTTAGGAAGTGCTTTTAAAGTTGTGCCTTTAAAAGAACTTCCATTTTTTTTTGCTATGTGTTTATATATCACCTCCACAGAAAATTAAGTCCATTTCTAAAGGAACAGTTTTAGATATACCTACATTAAATGTTTTCTTTGATTTTTACAAATTTATTTTAATCTAGTAAATAAACTTGAATTTATAACACAGAAAGAGATATCACCAAAATATTTCCAATTAAAAAAAATTGATTGAATTTGATTACGATAATCAATTAAAAACTTAATTGTTACAATTAATTTGCTAATCAAATTAAATGATCACAAAACGCACTTTAACTAAATAAAAAAATATATCCAATTAAAAATTGTATTTGAATTTAAAGAAATTTGTTCAAGAATAATTAGTTTCTATATAAATACTTTTCATTGGTCCATTAAAGAAAAATCGAACTACAATTATAATCGGAAAATTCATAAGTATAAACTCCTATAAAATTACAATAAATTTTATTAATATCAGTATGAAAAAATAAATAATAATGCAATAAATACTTGACTGCCTCAATTAAAAATTAATTCAGATTTGCGACCAAAATTTAAACATTTATTATGAAATTTTTAATTGATCCAATTAAAAAATTAATTGAAACTGCCGAAGAAATCAATAAATTTTTTAATCATATGTATTTTTTATTTATAATTAATTTTGTGATTCATTTTAGTGATTGAAAAAAAAATCGTCACTGATTCAGATTTTTTTTGTTAGCTTCAAATCAAGAGGCGTTAATAAACATCAATATAATATTCTCTTTAAATTCAATGGCAACCCTTCCATCACTTTGTCTTTCTATTATTCATTGCATTCCATGCAAATGTTGTTTAAAGACAAATATGAAAAATTGATGCATAAATTCAACACGTTTAAATTGTGAAAAGAAATATTTTCTTTTCACTAGTCTTGGCAATACAAAAGAGCTTCTGGGCTATATCTATCTATCTATCTAGATGCTTGAGAATTTATTTTCATATATATAGGTTTTTTTCTTTTGTGTTCATATTTTCTTTTAAAGAAAGTCAAGTTCGTGTGAGAGAATAATAAAAGAAAAATAAAACAAAAGTCCCTAAGAAGAAGAAACTAAAATAATAAATAAATATTGTAGGTAATAAATATATGCACATATATAAAGTTAGGTAAAATGTAAAATGGATTAACAATATTTATTAAAAAAAAATTGCAAAAAAAACAACAGAAAAAAAACATTAGACTGATTTCCATATAGGAGAAAATTTTTTTTCGAAAAAATTGACAATTAACATACAAACAAAATTTTATTAAAATTTATCCAAGGACATTTTTCTTTGGGGTAATGAAATTGTTCATTAATGGTATGAAAAGTTTCATTAATGGTATGAAAAATCATTACATTAACGAACAGTTTCATTGAGTAGGTTAAAGTTAAGTTAGGTTAAAGTGGCAGCCCGATTAAGATTCAGGCTCACTTAGACTATTCAGTCCATTGTGATAATTGAGTATATGAAATTGTTTCTTTGGCTCAATGTTAATAAACATTTACATACAAAGAAAATTTTATTAAAATTAAAATTTCATTGGGATAATGAAATTATTCATTAATAGTGTGAAATGTTTCATTATTTAATAGAAAAATCATTA
Source organism: Haematobia irritans (assembly GCF_050003625.1). Classification (NCBI taxonomy): domain Eukaryota; kingdom Metazoa; phylum Arthropoda; class Insecta; order Diptera; family Muscidae; genus Haematobia; species Haematobia irritans. Next base: position 95,517,453 of record NC_134399.1, read on the forward strand.
CATTAACGAAAAGTTTCATTGAGTATATGAAATTATTTCTTTTAAATTAAAATTAATTAAATTAAATTAATTTAAAAATTTACATACAATGAAAATTTTATTAGAATTAAAAAGATTACATTTTTCATTGGAATAATGAAATTATTTCTTAGACTAAATTTTAAGTATAAATTTCGTTAATACTATGAAGATTTTTGTACCAGTATACGACATGACATTTCGGGTAACAAATTACAAAATCGTACAAAAATTAAAAAAATTGTAACTATGTTAACGTTGCCTCTTTTTAGAAACGATTTCTTCTGTAGTACACAACAATACAAAATTTTTTTCATCCATCTTTATAAGTTCAAACCATCATTTAAAAATTCATTTATATAACCATCTTCATAAGTTCAAAACATCATTGAAAAATTCATTTATATAACGAGAATATAAATCCTTTAAAAAATTATATTTTATTCCATTTTGCATTTCTACGGAAGCCAAGGCAATTGGATATCAGCCTGTGTCAGATCAGTAAAGTGATTGTAAGGAATTTCCTTTTCGCGATTATTTTGTTAAGTTTTATTTCGCATGAAATGATTTAATGGGGGGAATAGCATCTACGTGTGAATGCCTGCTAATGGTGAAATGATAAATCTTCACTTGAAAAATCATTGAAGACAGAAAAGAAACAAAATACATTTATGCACAATGACAGAAGGAATAAATCATCACCTGGAGTGGTATTTTATGGAATTATGAAAAAAAGGCCAACGTGAATGAAATGGGTTACATACCAAATGAGGGAAAAATTGGTTTTATTATCCATGGAAATTGTATATGTCGAAGAGATAGAAGAGATACATACCTGTAAAGAAAAAGTTAAGAAATAAATTTTAAGGATTAATATTTTTGTTGAAATGAAATTTATTCAAATGATTTATTATAAAGAAAAAAATGGGAAATTAAATTGAGATTGAGTTTGGAGATTTATATGCATAAAATTGAATAATAAACTTGTATACCCTTCACCAAAGGGATGTACATTTTTGCCATTCCATTTGTAATTCAATGGAATTTTTGTTAATATAAGTTAGGTGAATGAACTAAACAAGGGGAAAAATTATAAACAAATGAAACATAAAGGTTAAGAATTTTTTACAATTTGTATATTTTATGTATGTATATAGCCTACATATAAAATCTTCCCGAGATATGATTTTTTGAGCCTCCTGCAATTTTTTATTATTATTTAAAAAATTATAGTTTATTATTATTTGGTATGTTTTATTTGTTTTTTTTTTTATTTATTCAATTATGTTTTATTTAATTTTTTAAATATTTTAATTTAATTTAATTTAATTTAATTTTATGTCTTTCATTGTCTTTAATTACAATCAAAAATGTTCAAAATATCAATTTCCTTCCAAAATTCATTATTTCCTGCATCAGTTTCATTTTCTTTTGAATTGAACAAAACTATTTTAAATACGAGTTATTGATTATTTCATACAATGAATGCAGCTAGTAATTAAAACATTAATTTCCGCTTTTGCATATGCGCACTAAGCACTAATCACTACATTTGCAAGCACTGGTGACCAGGGGGGAGGACACACCCAACTGTGACCACAAACCGAGAGAGAGAGAGAGACAAAATATAGCCAACCCCCTTTTTTAAATGAAATCGAAAGTAAAAAAAAATAATAATAAATATTTTTGAAAAAAAAAAAAAAACGTATATAGAGATTTTCCTGCCACACAAATCAACAAAATACCAAAAACCACACCATACTGCCCTGACACAAAGCTCATATAGTTCCAAAAAACAAAAATCGCTTAACTGTGGGGTAAGGCAGTGGCACTAAAATAAACCATAAATGCTTTGACGCATAAAAAAAAAAACAAAAGAAAAATACCAACAAAGAAAAAACTAATTGCTCTTAAAAATCAATACCGTATAAAACATTGACCTGGATTTGTTCACAGTTTGTTTTGATTGTAATCATCAGATTTTTTTTAGTGGTAAAGACAGTGATTCGAAGCTCCTTAATAGTTTCATAGTAACCCGAACTACGCACGCTCTCTACTTGTTTTTTTTTATTTTTGGTCGCTCCCCTAAATAGTTTTGGGGGAGGGTTATAACAAGAATGCGTAATAGTCCAAATATTAACAAACGAAATATTTAAACAAAGGAATCGATTTCTTTTTGTAAAGCACCGTGGCACGACCAGTGTTGGTATTTTTGGACCAGTTGGTATTTTTCCATCACAATTACTCTATATAGAGTTATTCTGTCCTAAATGTGAACGTTTCGCAGATATCAACTCAACTCTGAAAATGGGAATATTTTAGTTTTTATTACAGGATCTCAACATTTTTGAGAGGAATATTGTCTATACCACATTCGACCGCAAATGTGCAATGTGATTTTTTTCCGCCACACTGAGGGACAGAGTATTATAGGATAGTATATATATTTGTAACGCCCTGAAGGAGACGAAATACATACATGGTGTATTTAGCAATAATGCTTAGAGCCGGACCCTGAGCCGGTTGCCACAGTTGGTAGAATTCTAGAAAATATGGTAAATTTTTTACTGTTTTGTAGAATTGGCAGAATTCTTGATTTTGGTAGATTTTGCAAAGTGGTACTCTTCATACATTTTCTATTGAAGTTTATTTCTATAGAAATAAAATTTTGTCAAAATTTTCTATAGAAATAAAATTTTGTCAAAATTTTCTATAGAAATAAACTTTTGTCAAAATTTTCTAAAATTTTGACAACGTTTCCTAAAGAAATAAATTGTTGACAAAATGTTCTATAGAATAAAAAAAATGGACACAATTTTCTACGAAAATAAAATTTTGACAAAATTTTCTATGGAAATAAAACTTTGACAAAATTTGCTATAGAAATAAAATTTGCAAAAAAAATTTCTATAGAAATAAATATAAAGAAATAAAAATTTTCTATAGAAATAAAATTTCGACAAAATTTTCTATTGAAATAAAATTTCGACAAAATTTTCTATTGAAATAAAATTTGGACAAAATTTTCTATGGAAATAAAATTTTGACAAAATTTGCTATAGAAATAAAATTTGCAAAAAAAATTCTATAGAAATAAATATAGAAATAAAATTTGCAAACATTTTCCATAGAAATTAAATTTTTACACAATTTTCTATAGAAATGAAATTTTGACAAAACTTACTATAGAAATACAATTTTATAGAAATAACATGTTGACATTTTTTATAGAAATAATATTTTGACAAAATTATTTATAACAATAAAATAAAATAATAACAAAGTTTCCTATAGAAATAAATTGTTGACAAAATGTCCTATAAAATAAAGAATGGACAAAATTTTCTATGGAAATAATATTTTTATAAAATTTTCTATGGAAATAAAATTTTGACAACATTTTCTATGGAAATAAAATTTTGACAAAATTCCCAATAGAAATAAAATTGGCAAAAAAATTTCTATAGAAATAAATATAGAAATAAAATTTGCAAAATAATTTGTATAGAAATTAAATTTTGACAAAATTTTCTGTTGAAATAAAATTTTGACAAAATTTTGTATGGAAAAAAATTTTTGACAAAATTTTCTATAGAAATAAAATGTTGGCAACATTTTGTATGGAAATTACATTTTGACAAAGTTTCCTATATAAAAATAAATTGTTGACAAAATGTCCAATAGAATAAAAAATGGACAACATTTTCTATGCAAATAAAATTTTGACAACATTTTCTATGGAAATAAAATTTTGACAAAATTTCCTATAGAAATAAAATTGGCAAAAAATTTTCTATAGAAATAAAATTTGCAAAATATTTTATATAGAAATAAAATTTGCAAAATTTTCTATAGAAATAAAATTTTGACAAATTTTTTTTAGAAATAAAATTTTGACAAAATTATCTATAGAAATAAAATTTTGACAAAATTTGCAATAGAAATAAAATTTTGTCAAAATTTTTTATGCAAATAAAATTTTGACAACATTTTCTATGGAAATAAATTTTTGACAAAATTTCCTATAGAAATAAAATTGGCAAAAAATTTTTTATAGAAATAAAATTTGCAAAATTAAACTTTGATAAAATATTCTATAGAAATAAAATTTTGACAAAATTTTCTATAGAAATAAAATTTTGACAAAATTATCTATAGAAATAAAATTTTGACAAAATTTGTTATAGAAATAAATATTTGTCAAAATTTTCTATAGAAATAAAATTTTAACAAAATTTTCGCAGAAATAAAATTTTGACAAAATTTGCTATAGAAATAAAATTTTGACAAAATTTTCTATAGAAATAAAATTTTGACAAAATTTTCTATAGAAATTTTCTATAGAAATGACAAAATTATCTATAGAAATAAAATTTTGATAAAATTTTCTATAGAAATAAAATTTTGTCAAAAATTTCTATAGAAATAAAATTTTGACAATTTTTTTTTTAGAAATAAAATTTTGACAAAATTATCTATACAAATAAAATTTTGACAAAATTTGCTATAGAAATAAAATTTTGTAAAAATTTTCTATGTAAATAAAATTTTGACAACATTTTCTATGGAAATAAAATTTTGACAAAATTTGCTATAGAAATAAAATTTTTACAAAATTTTCTTTAGAAATAAAATGTTTTTCCATTCTTTTTGTTTTGTTATTGTTGGTTTTGTTCTTAAAACCATACATTGACTAAACTACAAGTGTAGCTTAACCAACAGAGGAAAAGAACAATAAAATGTTGACAAAATTTTCTATAGAAATAAAATTTTGACAAAATTTTCTATAAAAATAAAATTTTGACAAAATTTTCTATAAAAATTAAATTTTGACAAAATTTTCAATAGAAATAAAATTTTGCAGAAATTTGCTATAGAAATAAAATTTTGACAAAATTTACTATAGAAATAAAATGTTGACATTTTTTAGAGAAATAATATTTTAACAAAATTTTCTATAGATATAGAATTTTGACAAAATCTTCTATAGAAAAAAAATTGACATTTTCTATAGAAATAAAATTTTGACAAAATTTTCTATAGAAAAAATTTTTATAGAAATAAAATGTTGACATTTTTTAGAGAGATAAAATTTTAACAAAATTTTCTATAGAAATAATATTTTGACAAAATTTTCTATAGAAATAAAATTTTGACAAAATTTTTATAGAAATAAAATTTTGACAAAATTTTCTATAGAAATAAAATTTTGACAAAATTTACTATAGAAATAAAATTTTACAGAAATAAAATTTTGACATTTTTTAGAGAAATAAAATTTTGACAAAATTTTCTATAGAAATAAAATTTTAACAAAATTTTCTATAGAAATAAAATTTTGACAAAATTTGCTATAGAAATAAAATTTTGACAAAATTTACTATAGAAATAAAATTTTGACAAAATTTTTATAGAAATAAAATTTTGACAAAATTTTCTATAGAAATAAAATTTTGACAAAATTTTCTATAGAAATAAAATTTTGACAAAATTTTCTATAGAAATAAAATTTTGACAAAATTTTCTATAGAAATAAAATTTTGACAAAATTTTCTATAGAAATAAAATTTTGACAAAATTTTCTATAGAAATAAAATTTTGACAAAATTTTCTATAGAAATAAAATTTTGACAAAATTTGCTATAGAAATAAAATTTTGACAAAATTTACTATAGAAATAAAATTTTGACATTTTTTAGAGAAATAAATTTTTGACAAAATTTTCTATAGAAATAAAATTTTAACAAAATTTTCTATAGAAATAAAATTTTAACAAAATTTTCTATAGAAATAAAATTTTGACAAAATTTTCTATAGAAATAAAATTTTGACAAAAATTTGTGTAGAAATAAAATTTTGACAAAATTTTCCATTTTGCTGTCACCCTGTATTTTATATTTACTAAATTTTCTTCAACCCTCCAAAACATTTAACTGCAACATTATAGTAGCCAAAAAGCTTGTTACTAATAGCAACAACAACAACAGCGGAAAGTTCATTATCAACAACGACCTTTGGATTCACAATTTAATGATGATAATTGTTTACATGGCGGTGACGATCAAAATAATAATGATAATTATTATATTGATGACGCTTCTTGTCCCTGATATTACAACGGAAAATGCAATGCTTAAATGATATTGCGACAAACCAACACAGTCATTACTATCAACAATTAAATTCAACTGGCACACTTTGGTGATTATTCGCAAACCCAAGAAAAAAAAACAGAAATAAATTGTCAACATCATCATCATCGTCATCATAACCAAAGCTACATTTTTTTGGGGGGGGGGGGGGATTTTGTGTCAGAAGAATATACTCTTGCGGTTTTTGTGGCGAGTGCGAGCAATATGTTTTGCGTGCGTTTTTCATATTAACAGAAATTTTTGTTAGTTTTTAATGACATGTGAATAAGGCGAATAAAGATACTCAGGCGACTACTTCAGACTATTATGAAACTTTACACTATAGTGATTATACAATTACATTCAGCCTAGGTCAATGTCTTATTTTGAAAATGGAATTGTAAATAGATCACCCATAGGTTTTTATTGTCATTACGATTGTCTCGTATTCATAATTTCATAATAACTCTTAATTCATATCTATTGAGAGAGAGAGTATAGTATATAAATAGAGAAATATACTAATGGTTTCTATTGATTGGTCTTGAGAGAGAATTAAATGAGCATATGAACTACTTTTCATAGAGAAAACTAAACATTGGGAGAATTATATTAATGGCTCCTATTGATTGGTCTGCCACTTTAACCTAACCTAACCTATTGATTGGTATTGAGAGAGAATGATATGAGCGTATGAACTACTTTTCATAGAGAAAACTAAACGTTGGGAGAATAACCATATTGATAATTATGTTAGTTTTGTTAAATGCGCTTCACATATCCTGAAGTTGGTTGCAATATACATCAGCCACGCTAAAAATAATTTTGTTTGAATCTATAACTAGTAATTTTCTATAGAAATTCTACTGAAAGATCAAATGTTGAATTGTATAACTCATAATTTGTGAGGTTGAGTTAATACAATTTAAAACAAAAATTTAATCATGCCATACTTTGCATTGATACTCAACTCTTTAATAGACAAACTAATGTTAGAACAATGAAAAGGAGCAAAGATCAAGCAATATAACATAGAGTGAAAAGGTAATGCAATGTATTAGTAGTAAACTATATAAAAGATAATTATTCAAGTTGTGGGTTAAGGGGGTTATAGTTAAGGAAGAGAATTGAGTCAATTAATTTTAAAATCCATTAAATAATAAAAATAAATAAAAGTCAAACAAGAATAAAGAAAAGGAATCATAGAGATAGAGACTGAGAGATCCGTTTGTGCTATTTATGATCTTTTATAATTACACTATGGTAAAAAAACGAAGAACCTAAACATTTTCATATCTTGATTAATATTTCGTGGTATACGACATTAAATGCATACTTAAGATCGAAAAATACTCCAGCTATAACCTTATTATCCACATTCAATCCGCATCCCATTCTCAAACCCATACTGCGAATTGAACACTTTACAGGCAAGCATTGATTAGCCCTTATTTACCTATTAGAATATTTCCAAAAAAAAAATATAGTTTCTTATTCTTAAAAAATACATTTTGTGGCATACGTATATATAAATTCCAAATTATAGCAAATCAAATCGAAATGTTAGCACTTGCTTTAAACTATAGTTACGTCAAAACTTATTCATACAATGTGTTATTTAATCGCAACGATTATAAAGTCATTAGTATGCGAGCAGCAAGCAAAAGTTATAAACAGAAATATATTAAGATGATAGGTAAATTGAGCTTTACTACTCCAGAATCCAAAGATATTAACGAACTGACTAACTACCAGTAATTTTCTATACGTTTCCATTACATGAACATGAAGAAGGAGGGAACTTCAGTCATCGTTATCGACATCATAAATTTTTCGATCATTATTATCATGAAAGTCGTCATCTTTGAGTCATGTTCTTTCGAATGGAACGAATTGATGAATGAGTCCTATTTTTGCATGTTGCATTACTACAAAATACCATGGAAAATTAGTATTCGTTACAGGTTGTCGGGGCCTCATACTATTTTGCATATTATGATGGCTATACGGGTATCCCAGAAAGGAAACAGAAGAAAATAAAGAATTTAACAAAAAAAAAAATCAATGGAGAAGATATAGACAAAGGTTCAGGAGATTTTATAATACGACAAGAGGAATTGTGAATAGCTTTTAAATATTTGTGTTTTTTTTTTACATTAAAATATGGTTCGGCATCTACATCTGAGAAGCGTACACAGAAAAAAATTTCCGTAGTAAACTAACGCTAAATTTAACTTATTTTTATTGGAAAAAAATTATTTGCTTGTAGTTAAATTTTATTATTTTTATCGAAATCTTCCACAGCTTAATGAAATCTTACTTTTTTTAAGTATGTCTCAAAAATTGTATGAACTAAACGTGAGTATAAAGTTCAATATGAAAACCAAATGAAAATTTTGGTACGATTCCCAAAAATAGTAAGAATGAACTACTGTATGGTTAAAATGGTCATGATTTGGCACCAATGATTTTCTTCTTTACTTTTACTTAATCTTTTCTTCTATGAGATGATGTAATTTCGTGAACTGCAGTTAAAAGCTACAACAGGGCATTAAAATTTCCTGGTTTTAACAACGCTTTGTGAAAATCTCAAAATGTGGAGTAAAATTTAGTTCAATTTTCGTGCGTGGTAGCTCATTCTTCCTACAAAACAGTTCACTTTTTTTACGGTGTAGTCTAATGCAAAATGTTTGAACGCTCCATGGCATTCAGATTTAATTCATACGAGTATTTCATTAAATAAAAATTCTTTAACACAGACCAATATAGAAAACACATAGAACACGAATATTGATACATCATAAAAATCTCGACATGTTATAAAGGGTGATTTTTAAGAGTTTAACGGCCATTTTCATTTAGCTCCGTTAGGCTTTAACTGCCAGTTAACAGAAAGTAAATTGCAAATATCTTCTCTCCGGTTAACTTTAACTGAAAAATTTTCGTCAGTTAAGTTCTTAACTGGCCTATGGAATATAAAGGCAAGATGACAGCTTCGTCCATAATACGATTTAAAAGTTGGTTAGTTAACGGAACACTAACGGAGCTTTATGAAAATGGGGGTAAGAGAAGAAGTTTAAAGAAAACACACACACATACACATACAATTCAGAAAAATCCATAATATTGAATGTTTTAAGATTATTTCATGCAAATATTAACCGCGATTGAGCCTTAAATGGTTCAACCGCTTAGCCCCCTTTTGCCATAATCTTCCCAAAGTTTCGACCACTAACATATCACACGAATAAATGCTTCAATGTTGCCCTCCAATTCGTCAATTGAAACGTGGTTTATATATAGTCTGTATAGATCTCTGCTTTAATATAACCCCACAAAAAATTGCCTAAATGCGTTAAATCACACGATCTAAGCGGCTAAGTAACTGCTGTCGAACGTAAAATAAAATATTCACCGACTTCGCTTCTCAATTTGGGCATACTCTTTCCAACATTTCGCCGGACTCTCATGAATAAATGCATCAATGTCGTCTTCCAATTCGTCATTCGAAGCGGGCTCGTCTGATTAGATCAGAGCTTTACTATAGCCCCATAAAAAACCATCTAAATGCGTTAAATCTCACGATCTAGGCGGTCAATAAACCGGACTTGACCTTGAAATTATATATTCACCAAACTCACCTCTCAATAACTCCATTGTTATGTGTGTTGTGTGGGATACGGCACCGTCTTGTCGAAACCTTATTTGATACTTCTGTTGATTTACGTACCCATTGAGCCAAAAATGAACTACGTCGGGAGCCACCGTGCCTAGTTTCAAACACCAAAAGTTTTTCAGCGGTGTATTATCCGCTCTCAGTAACACTGGTGACATCTGAGCGTTTCAAAGCTTCTCTAAGTGGTTTCACCGCAAGGTGGAACGCCGTGCGAACTCGGCCATAAAAATTAGGTCCCTTGTCATTGTGCTAAACATAGAATCGAGCAGCTCTCAGTGATAAGAGGGAAGTTCATTGTGGTATCTCATTTAGACTATAAGTGAGCCTGAAATATAAGGCTGCCTCTATACCTAACCTAACTACCAGAGAACTGCAACCGGTGGCTTTTTTTCGTATTGCAATCTTACCCACAAAATGTCGGTGGCAGTGAGTAAGACACCAATTACCATGCGATCTTTTACATTGATACAAATGCGAGAATAAAAACACGACTAGTATATAATAATGTTCGTATGCAGTGTCTTGCAATCTACAGTGTCGATCAATCGACATCGTAACAACACTCGGTAAACAAAAAACGAGTGTGGCACTTAAGTGTGATTGCACTCAACAACAACAATTACCAGCAGTTGACATTAGCCCAAGAGAATTGAGAAAGTACCAAATAAGAGAATACCAAACTGCTGAGATATGGGTAACCAATTCGTGTGATCGCTTTACTACGGTGTTTTCGAGAGACCAACACTCATACTAACAAACACCGACAGTCGTCGGTTGCATTGGATATTGGTGGTTGAAATTTTTTTTACCAATTGGTGTTTTAAGATTGCAAATATTGGTGTTTGCTAAATACACTGGTCGGTTGCGGTAGATCGCAGCCGTTCTCTGCTAACTACGTCGCTGAACACAATTTTTCGATAAGAACTCTCTTAACAGAGGATAAATACTTTATACTCCTGATACTGTGTCCACCCGTGTTCCGGACTCCATCACAATCGACGATACGACGGCTAAAAATCCATCCCTCTTCCCTCGGGCTATAATTACCATATACGACCGCTTTTGCATTATTTTGAGGTGGAAGCCACGTGGTCGGCATCCAGACAAATGCTTACATTACTCATATCGTCGAGTTCACGGCAAACATTTTCCTTGCTGAAAATGTGGTCTACAAAACGCCATATAGTCTCTCAGTTCCCTTCACTTTCTACCATCTTGTGGAGTATATTTCTCGTAGATATATGTCCAATTTCATGTTCAACACTGTCTGTCGTTCTGCCCACCGTCTACATCTAAAGAATGTATGCATCATCTGTGACTTCTTCTTTCCCGTAAATACCGTTTTCTGACCTGGATTTCTCCGAAGCAAATACTTTCGACAATATCCGCTACCAAAGATCACCGTCTAAAAACCCGTCCTTCTTCCGAAGGGGTATGATTACCACCTCGGAACCGTTTTCGCATTACTTCGAGGTGGATCCCACATGGTCCGTGATCGTCTTCTTGTAGTCCGCATCAAGACTAATGCTTACATTACTCATATCATGTCATCTTGTCCATGTCAACCTTTTTCTTGCGCAGAAAGTGTTCCACAAAACGTCTTATAGCCTCCCAGTTCCTCTCATTTTATACCATCTTGTGTATTATATTTCTCGGAGAGACATGGCAAAATTTCATCTTCAAGCGCTGCCCGACGTTCTGCCGACCACTTATATCTAAAGGATGTATGCTTGGAATGATCCGTAACTTCTTCTTCCCCGTAAATACAGTTTTCTGACCTGCATTTCCCCATACTTTCAAAAGTATCCGTGACCAAAGATCATCTCAGTAATACGTCACATCCCCATATCTTCTCTCTCGCCATAATAGGATGTCACTTATAAGTATCATGTTAGCAAAAAGATAATAGCTAAACAATCACCCTTTATATATATTAGGTATTGGTTTTAATCTATCTATCGTGGTTTTCATATTTTTGTGAATTCCTCTAATAATCATCTGAAGGAAATTTGCAAAGTTATATATGGGAAAAATCATTTCGGACGTTTGCTTTTCTCTTTAGCCAACATTAAAACTTTACAGCTTTGTCGTAAAATTAACAAGTTCGGTACTTTCTAATACAGCCAATTATTAAACATACAAAAAAGCCAATTACCAAAATATATTCAAGGATATTCACGGTGAACAGTCATTTGTATGTATAATATGGTGTAACATAAAAATTATGGAATATACCAATTTTATGGTTACAACAAATTTTTATTGATAATTAAAAATATGCAGTGAAAATTTTTGTTTTTCCACAAAAGGTGTAGAAAGCTTGGATTGAAAATACACAAAAACCCCAATAATCAATATTTTCCCACTATGAGATCCTGCTTACTTTTCCGTATGATTATATTGATTCCAGCACACATTTTATTATTTTGAATTTTCCTAATAAATTTATCAAGATTTCCACATACTTCTTGCCTCATTAATATCCTAACTACGCCCCTGACTTAGGAAGTTTTATTAATTATTCTCATAAATACTTCACCATAAATTGGAAAAAAAGGAGATTGTATGTACATGAACACATGGCATGGACAAACGAAAACGCTGTTTCCATGATTGTTAGCAAATCAGACTGAATGCTTTATGATATTCAATACCATCATGAAGATATTAAATTAACTTTGATAATTTTTATATGATTTTTCTTGGTTTGGTTTTTTTTTTATATGACAACAAAATAAAACCGGAAGAATGATTACAATTTGTGTGATATCTAAGCGTTTGAAATATCAGAGGAAATTGTTATATAATATTTTTTAATATCTACAAAATTATAGAAAAATGTAATAGGCGAAATATTTTCTATTTTTAAAATCAAATTAATGGCACATAAATTGCGTATTATAATTTGCTCAACTTAAATTATTTACTACAGTGAAACGTCTTAAGCTTGGACACCTCTCAGAAATATATAATTGTCTGGAGACGTTTGCTATGTTAATATCCCATGACTGGGCAGCTTTCAAAAGTGGGCAAACTTTAGATGACCATGGGTGTCCACTTCTGAAAGGTTCTATTGCATATATAGATAATGGAAATGAATGAATGAATTAGGCTGATCTTGATATACATTTTTGTTGTTGTACCAATAGATATATGTAGCATGAGTTATCCAAGCTATCCATGATCTTTTTTTATATAATTTAAAATTTTCTATAATCTTAAATGCAAACAAAATTATAAGACTTCAAATAAAGTTTGTCAAAATATTTATATTGCCCGGCTTTTATACATAAAGATAATCATATGCGGAAATTAATAGCAAATAAAACGATAGAGATGGACGCCTCAGCTTTAGCAAAGTTTTGAATGATAACGAGATTAGACCACACTATAAAGAAGTTCAGCCAAAGAAGATGCAATATTGTTGTTACAAAATATGGAAGATAGATATGTGTGTACGATAAAAATTCTTTTGATGTTTATTAAAGTTAGTTTTTTTTTTTTTAATCACAACTTCGTGATCTTATATTCTTGAAGCAATAATAATCACTACACATACATTTCAAAGTCATAATGATGTGATAAACAATAGTTGTTCATATATTAAAATTATTTATTATTGGGACTTTTGGATAAAGTATATGAAGGAATTTAATTGCATTATTGAGAAGAAAATACCAGATCTTCACACGGCTACACTAAAAAAACGTTTACTTGGATACAAAGGTTTTGGCATTCCCTTAAGGATTTTGTTATTGATTCCGCGCCAAAGATGTGACATTTTTCAGCAATCTATCTGGTTTTAATTGTAGGAGCAATAAAATTAAAATTAGGATACTGATTTCATTTTTCGAATTTTCGCTATAGTATTAAAAGTATTTACTAGAGGTCTGCATCGACTAACTCTTCACTACATGTATGCAATTCGCTGTCGAATATAGTACATACACTGTCTTTCTCTCAGAGCGCAAGTAGTGATGTAAAGAGAACTCTTGCTTGTCAAATACCACCAAGTACTTATCCGAAACAATATGCGTTCCGAAAAAAAGGAACAATACAAATGTAAGTACTTGAGAAAAAGTACAACATGGATTCTCTTCACTTCACATGGTACCACAAGTATTTCTCAGTTATGTACAAAGCAAAACTTTCCATTATTATTAATCATAGATATGTATGTATATCACACACTTACCTTAACGTTTGCCGTTCTTTATGACAAACCGAAAACATATATTATGGAGAGTAACTGTTTTTTTTTTTTTTTTTTTTTTGTATTTCTGAAACTGCACGTGGTACATGGAGTACTCTATGAAGTTTTGTTCTCGCAACATACTCGACGTGATCACTCTGAGTACACTTCAATAAGAGAGAAAGAGGAATATGTGTTTGTTGATGGTGAAGACATCAGAGTAGCAACAAGAAGTTACTCGTGGCCAGTGCTGCCGCTAGTGAAAAATTGAGTGAAGTAAATTTTGGAAAAAAGTGGAGTAGATCGAATAAAATTGAAGTAGCGAAATATTTCCCTAAGACCCCATAAAGTATATATATATTCTGGGTCGTGATGAAATTCGGAGTCGATTTGAGCATGTCCGTCCGTCCGCCCGTCCGTCCGCCCGTCCGCCCGTCTGTTGAAAACACGCTAACTTCCGAACGAAAGAAGCTATCGACTTGAAACTTGGCACAAGTAGTTGTTATTGATGTAGGTCGGATGGTATTGCAAATGGGCCATACCGGTCCACTTTTACGTATAGTTCCCATATAAACGGGCCGCCAAATTTGGCTTGCGGGGACTCTAAGAGAAGCAAATTTCATCCGATCCAGCTGAAATTTGTTACATGGTTTCAACATATGATCTCTAACAAGCCTGCAAAAATTGGTCCACATCGGTCCATAATTATATATAGCCCCCATATAAACTGATCCCCCCATTTGTCTTGCGGAGCCTCTAAGAGAACCAAATTCCATCCGATCCGGCTGAAATTTGGTACATGGTGTAAGTATATGGTCTCTAACAACTATGCAAAAATTGGTCCACATCGGTTAATAATTCAATGATTAAAACCGCTATGTTCATCGTAATTAAAGGAATACGAAAAACAATTAGGTAATATGGGGGAAATTTTAAAAATTTGAAGCAGAACAAAAAGTGAAGCAGATTTTTGGAAGAAGGAGTGACGAAGTAAATTTTGTGAAAATGAAGCAAAATACTTCGATTGAAGTAGTAGCGGCAGCACTGCTCGTGGCTTTTGGTGTTCATCAAAATGTGTACCAATCATTATGCGACTCTCTCAAATAGATGTACTCATGTAGCAAGTACACGTGTACTCTGCATTTACAAATGGAATTGTGCAGACCTCTAGTATTTACGTACAAACAAATGCCAATTTAAAAATTTAAATTATAACAGATGCTTCAAAGTTAAAAATGTTTTTATAATTCCAAAAAAAACTTTAAGCCGAAGAAATCTTCAAAATAAGTCTTAGCCTATTTGTGAAAATTGTATTTCTATAAAAATGTAAGTACATGTTATTTGGAGATATTTTTCAAAATCTATCAAAATATCCAGAATTCTACCAATTTACCAGAAAATCTACTATTTTTGGTAGAATTCTACCAACTGTGGAATTTAACCGAGGTCTTAATTCACTCCAAGAAAATTTTTGTGAAGGTGGTCCAAAATCAATTGTTGTTCCGGATGATGTGCACCAATCGATATTGCAAGATCGTCATGTGACATATCGTGAGACTGAGACAACCTTAGACATTAATTTAAATATTGGGTGACCATCAAAAAATGTTCGCATCGGATACGACACAAAAAAGGGTCGTGCTTTGTCCTTCAAGCGGGTGACACGGTGCACAAAAGTGGCTCTGCGGTATATATTAGGCCTTTCTCGAAGCGAAGCGTTTGTTTGGCATGATGGACAATTAGGTAGTTTTTTTTTTATACCAACCTTACTCTCGAAAATTCATGGCCGCAAAAGGCCATAGAATTGAGATGCGGTGATTGTGAGGGCCATTGAAGAGAGGAAGCTCATTTTAAGCTATTCATGGATGACGAGTGCTGAGTGCCATGGTGCTGAGTGCTGTTGGAATGTCCATGGTGTGCGGCCAAATTGTTCGTCTGTTCACACAGTTTCAATAATTTCTTTTGGTCATTTTCCCAATAATATTCTACATTTATTTTAACCCCTCAATGGCTTAGTCTAAACTCGTTTTTCTACATGTATTGCACGATGTGTTCGTGTATCGCACGATATGTTCAGCTCACGAGCAAATCTTCTAGCGCTGCGGCGTGGATTTTGATCAAATCTGGCTTTCCTTTTTTGGATCATTTTGGTTGTTTTTACTGATTTGTTCGTCCACTTTTCAGACGTGATGCAAAACTGCCAGTATAACTACGAATCGACCAATGCTATGAGAAACAAACGACGTATTGACATTTAAATGCTGCAGAACTTTAACGATAGCCACTTGTGGTTTTCCAGCTAAATATAAACCAACGAATAACTTTAGTTCAGAGTACAATAGATCAAAATGCTTTTGTAAACTTCTATGCAATAAAATGAACTGCCATTGGAATAAATTCGTCAGCTGTCAGATGAGTGGTTTAGAAATTATAGCATCCTGAAATTGGTTGTATTATTAATTAGACAAGCTGTCATATTCTTTTTTCATCTTCCTTTGTTTTGTAATTTTGGTCCTTCGAGGCAAAATAAATACAGTGAAACCTCTCAAACTTAGACACCTCTCAAATGTGGGCAACTTTCGTGAAACGTTTGCTAAATTATAACATTAAAATTAACCTCAAACAAGTGGACGCCTCCCACATGTGGACAGCATGTAGGGGGCCGTGGGTGTCCTCTTTTGAGAGTTTTCACTGTATTATATTTTGCTTCTAATTTCAAAAGGCATGCTATTGAGCTTCCCTTTTGAAAAAAATCTTGTGTATTGAAAGGTCAATTTCTATCCCATTACCTAAAACACCCTAACGATATGGGATGGCGAAAGGAAATAAAACAAAAAACAGAATCTATTGTCTGTATAGAATATCTCTAGATCATGACTAATACATCAATATGTTCTTCAATATGTTAAAACAATCAATAACTAAACATTTGAATACTTTTTGAATACTGTTTTCCGTTTACTACTGTTCGGTCTTTGTGTTTTTCTGTCCAAGAATGCGTAGGAAAACAGTAACTCAAAGCTTGCTCATCATCTTCAGTCATGCGGCACCATTCACCAATGATGCGGAAATAGCATAACTAACCCAACATGAACCATCGAATGGAAGGTTGAATGATTGGCTTGCTGGAGCAATGAATGAACAAAAGTGGCTGGCTAGCTAACTGGCTGACTGGCTTAGTTGATCAGTCCACAATGAAACATTATTTCCAATTAACCGGAGAATGTATTGTTTGGCATGGCATTTTCCGGAGCCATATAACATAAATGTTTACATTTTGTTGTAGATTTGCTGGCTACTCGTATTGCATGATTGGGATATAACAGATTCTCAGTATTACAAAGAGTTTTGGTGTGACAAACGGAAGTTGTTTGAATCAAATCGACTTGCTCACGATTCACTTATGATATTCGTGTTGTTTGCCTTCTTTTGTGTTAATTTTCAGATGGCTTTTTGGTGTCGAGCCCACCCGCAGATAGATTGGCTAACCTTATTGCCCCTCCCTCGTTGGTAGATCCACATTATGACACTGTGGCCTATGTGGACTATAAACCTCTTGACTTAGCTAAGTAAATATGTTGAACATGTAAATGCATTTCAATACAATTCTCGTCAATTTAAACTCATCGATCACATACAATGAACACACGCATTTGTTTTATAGTCTCAACCAATTGTTATAAATTATTCAGTGTTATTTTTTGTGTTTTTTATATATGGTTATTTGAATTTTCTATTTTGTCATCTATATTTATACAACATTTTAATAGCTTAATAGGAGAAGAGAAATGTGAATAAATGATTTTAAAAATAGAATTCTAAATCGTAAATTTAAATTAAGGATGCTCTCGGATGTGTGATAGATGACAGATTAACCCATTCACTACCGAAAGAAACCTAATGTTAAAAACCATAAAAAAAATTAATTTTGAAGACCTACCTCAATTACGGCAAGAGCTATATGATTCTGGAATTGTGACAAAATTGCTTGACGAAAAATACAGAAAAGAACCCGAAAAAATATCAGCTATAGTTTTTGTATGAATGTCCATTTACTAGAGACATACAGTAGAAAAATGCACTCAAAATTTCGTATTTCTCATTTACTAGTTAAAGAAGTTCATAAAAATGCATTTCAGTGTTCACTTATATGGAATATATTTATAACTTATTTAGATTAAAGCCTCTACTCTAAAATAACATCGAGAAATAAATCACAACTAATTGCGGAAATAGAGTTTGGTGTTGTTTTCGAATGTCCCCCTAAATGGACATCGGTAGTCAAAGGGTTAATACCCTGGTTGACCCAGGTTCTCTGCAGTATTATATGAGAGATCAATGTTAACTGTTAACTTGTTGGCAAAATTTAAGAATCAACCTTTAGGATGAAGACCGCCTCAATACATTTCCCTTACACCATGACATCCTTTTATTTTGGTGACAGATTTGAAGAATCAACATCAAATCTCTAACACGAAAGAACATCCGAAAACAGATTCTACATAATTTAATAAGGAACCTAAAATTAACATCATTTTCAAGAGTCTGAGAGATATATCCCCACCAGAAAACAAATGTTTAACCTTAACATGAATCATCTTTCGTTTCATTGGAATCAATGTATGTCTTCTTTCATTTCGCTGTCATTTGTTCTTAGTAATGTTCCCTTCATATTTAGGAATGACAGTACAAATTTAGATTAACTGTCAGTTTAGCAGACAGGTTTTATTTTTTCTTGTTGTGTGTATTTTTTGTTTTGTTTTTTTGTTTAGAGCTCTCGTCACTTTGGTCGATATATTCATGCGCCAACTCTATTATGGTATTTTTGGCATAATCCAATGTTGAGAGAGTTCTAATGCCCTTCCATTTCTACACACCCCTTTTATGTTTGAGGTTAGGTGTACTCAGTATTTCTTTGTGACATTGTTTGGTTGTTGATTTTATGCATTATTTATATGTTATGCTCTGTTGTATATACACCATTTTGTGTTGTAACCACGGTTGCCAAAGTTGGTAAAATTCTACTAAATATGGTAGATTTTTGTTTGGTAGAATACTTGATGTTTTAGTAGATTTTACAATACTTCTCCAACTAAGAGGAACTTTTTCATAAAAAGTAAATATTGACAAAATCTTCCATAAAAATAAAATATTGATAAAATTTGCTTTAGAAACAAAATTTTGACAAAATTTTCTATAGAAAAAAAATTGTACAAAATTTTTTGTAGAAATAAAATTTGACAAAACGTTCTATGGAAATAAAATTTTGTGAAAATTTTCTATAGAAATAAAATTTTGTGAAAAATTTTCTATAGAAATAAAATTTTGTGAAATTTTTTATAGAAATAAAATTTTGTAAAATTTTCTACGGAAAAAAAATTTTGTGAAAACTTTCTAAAGAAATACAATTTTGTGAAATAAATTGTGACAATTTTCTATAGAAATAAAATTTTTTTGCACTCAAATAGATGAAAAGAGAGATGTTTGTACAAAAATTCATTTCGGCTAAAGCCGACTATCATAAACCTTTTTCGGAAGGTTCAAGTGTAGTTCACTTTGGGTTTAGTGAACTACCCGAATTTATTCTGATAATTGGTTGATAGTTTTGCAGTAAGTAGAGGATGCTGATGAGGAATGTGGTAATTCCGAAACGTGCGTCCATCCAACCATCTTGCAGTCTATAGGGCTTTGCCCAAATAAATTTGAATAACATTCTTTTCCTCTGTTGGTTAAGCTACTCTTGTAGCTTAGTCAACGCAATAGTTTTAAGCTGAGATCAAAACAACAAATATGAAATAAAATGTTGAGAACATTTTCTATAGCAATAAAATTTTAAGAAAATTTTCTATAGAAATAAAATTTTGTGAACATTTTCTAAAAAAATAAAATTTTGTGAAAATTTTCTATAAAAATAAAATGTTGACAAAATTTTCTATAAAAATAAAATGTTGACAAACATTTTCTATAGAAATCAAATGTTGACAAAATTTTCTATAGAAACAAAATTTTGAGAAAATTTTCTATAGAAAAAAAAATTGTGAAGAAATGTTATATAAATAAAATGTTGACAAAATGTTCCAAAAAAAATAAAATATTGTGAAAATGTTCTAAAAAAGAAAATTTTTACAAAATTTGCTAGAGAAATAAAATTTTGGCAAAATTTTCTATAAAAATAAAATGATGACAAACATTTTCTACAAAAATAAAATCTTGACAAACATTTTCTATAGAAACAAAACTTTGAGAAAATTTTCTATAGAAAAAAAAATTGTGAAGAAATGTTATATAAATAAAATGTCGACAAAATGTTCTATAAAAATAAAATCTTGACAAAATTTTCTATGAAAAATGTTGACAAAATTTTCCATACAAATAAAATTTCGTGAAAATTTTATATAAAAATAAAATGTTGACAACATTTTCTATAGAATTAAAATTTTGACAAAATTTTGATAAAATTTTCTATAGAAATAAAATTTTGACAAAATTTTCTATCGAAATAAAATTTTGGCAAAATTTTCTATAAAAATAAAATGTTAACAAACATTTTGTATAAAAATAAAATATTGACAAACGTGTTCTATAGAAACAAAATTTTGAGAAAATTTTCTATAGAAAAAAAATTGTGAAGAAATGTTATATAAATAAAATGTTGACAAAATTTTCTATAAAAATAAAATTTTGACAAAATTTTCTATGAAAAATGTTGACAAAAATTGTCCATACAAATAAAATTTCGTGAATATTTTCTATAGAAATAAAATGTTGACAAAATTTTTTATAGAATTAAAATTTTGACAAAATTTTGATAAAATTATCGATAGAAATAAAATTTTGACAAAATTTTCTATAGAAATAAAATTTTGACAAAATTATCTATAGAATTAAAATTTTGACAAAATTTTGATAAAATTTTCTAAAGAAGTAAAATGTTGACCAAATTTTCTATAAAAATAAAATTTTGTGAAACTTTTCTATAGAAAAAAAAATTGTAAGAAATGTTATATAAATAAAATGTTGATAAAATTTTCTATAAAAATAAAATTTTGACAAAATTTTCTATGAAAAATGTTGACAAAAATTTTCCATGCAAATAAAATTTCTTGAAAATTTTCTATAGAAATAAAATGTTGACAAAATTTTCTATAGAATTAAAATTTTGATAAAATTTTCTATAGAAATAAAATTGTGACAAAATTTTCTATAGAAATAAAATTTTGACAAAATTTTCTGTAGAATTAAAATTTTGACAAAATTTTGATAAAATTTTCTATAGAAATAAAATTTTGACAAAATTTTCTATAGAAATAATATTTTGACAAAATTTTCTATAGAATTAAAATTTTGACAAAATTTTGCTAAAATTTTCTAAAGAAATAAAATGTTGACAAAATTTTCTATAAAAATAAACTTTTGACAAAATTTTCTATAGAAATAAAATTTTGACAAAATTTTCTATAAAAATAAAATGTTGACAACAATTTTCTATAGAAATAAAAATTTGACAAAATTTTCTATAGAAATAATATTGTGACAAAATTTTTTATAGAAATAAAATGGTTTTAAGCTGAAATAAAAAAACAACAACAATGAAATAAAATTTTGACAAAATTTTCTATAGAAATAAAATTTTGACAAAATTTTCTATAGAAATAAAATTTTGACAAAATTTTCTATAGAAATAAAATTTTGATACAATTTTCTACAGAAATAAAATATTGACAAAATTTTCTATAGAAATAAAATTTTCACTAAATTTTCTATAGAATAAAATATTGACAATATTTTCTACAAAAATAAAATTTTCTATAGAAATAAAATTTAGACAAAATTTTCTATAGAAATAAAATTTAGACAAAATTTTCTATAGAAATAAAATTTTGACAAAATTTTCTATAGAAATAAAATTTTGACAAAATTTTCTATAGAAATAAAATTTTGACAAAATTTTCTATAGAAATAAAATTTTGACAAAATTTTCTATAGAAATAAAACTTTGACAAAATTTTCTATAGAAATAAAATGTTGACAAAATTTCCATTTTGACAAACTTTTGTATAAAAATAAAATGTTGAGAAAAATGTTCTATAGAAATAAAATTTTGTGAAGGAATGTTATATAAATAAAATGTTGACAAACATTTTCTAGAAATAAAATTTTGAGAACATTTTCTATAGTAATAAAATTTTCAGAAAATTTTCTAAAGAAATAAAATATTATGAAAATGTTCTATAAAAAGAAAATTTTGACAAAATTTTCTATAGAAATAAAATTTTTACAAAATTTTCCATAGAAATAAAATTTTGTAAAAATTTTCTATGAAATAAAATTTTGACAAAATTTTCTATAAAAATAAAATGTTGACATTTTCTATAGAAATAAAATTTTGCAAAATTTTCTATAGAAATAAAATTTTGACAATATTTTCTATAGAAAAAAAATTTTGTGAAAATTTTCTATAGAAAAAAATTTACAAAATTTGTTATAGATTTTAACAAAATTTTCTATAAAACTAAAATTTTGACAAAATTTTCTATAAAAATACAATGTTGACAAAAATTTTCTATAGAAATAAAAATTTAACAAAATTTTCTATAGAAATAAAATTTTGACAAAATTTTCCATAGAAATAAAATTTTGAGAAAAATTTTTATAGAAATAAAATTTTGACAACATTTTCTATAAAAATAAAATTTTGACAAAATTTTCTATAGAAATAAAATTTTGACGAAATTTTCTATAGAAATAAAATTTTGACATTTTGATAAACATTTCTATAGAAATAAAATTTTCTATAGAAATAAAATTTTGTGAAAATTTTCTATAGAAAAAAATTACAAAATTTGTTATAGAAATAAAATTTTGTGAAAATTTTCTATAGAAATAAAATTTTGTAAAAATTTTCTATAGAAATAAAGAAATAACATTTTGACAAAACTTTTTATAGAAATAAAAGTTTAACAAAATTTGCAATAGAAATAAAATGTTGCCAAAATTTTCTAACAAAAATTTTAACAAAATTTTCTATAGAAATAAAATTTTGTAAAAATTTGCTAAAAGAATAAAATTTTGTAAAAAATTGCTAAAAGAATAAAATTTTGACAAATTTTCTATATAAATACAATTTTGACAAAATTGTCTATAGAAATAAAATTTTGAATCGTTAAAACATTTAAAATTTGACACATTTACAATTCAAAGTATATATATGAACTAAAACAATTGTCGCTAATAGGAGGGTTCATAATATATAATATTGTAAATTCTGAAATAATAATTAAATATTGCTTTCAAAAATTTATTTTTCATACTAACCACAAAAAGATTGACCAAAGAATTTCATATTATGATATATATATATATTTTTTTTAATTTGGTAGATTTTTGGTGACATTTGCTTCAAATTTTAGATTATTTTTGGCACGAGTGGCAACTGTGTAACATGTAACATGATCAAATTTATATAGACAAGTTGAATAGCACTCCCTTGGTAGAATGTATGTTTTCTTCTTTAGCATTTATCCCTTATATGACAAAAAATTAAATGTGTCGGATATACACGAAGAGAAAAAATGTAAAAATGACATTTTTAAATTCTCATTTAATTTTATTTTAGTTTATTTTTTTTCCTGAGAGTATCAGTAAATGACTAAAGGGAACTGCAAACAACAAATTGAGCTCAATGTGGCTCATACCATTTTTTTTTAGACATGCACAATGTAAACTGTAAGAGAGTGTGTTTGTGAGAAAGAGAGGGATGGCATTTTTATGGGATAGGGGCAACAATTCAGTCGTCATGGTAATGGACCTCCTTAAAGTTAAGTCCACAAAGAGTAAAGAGAATGTGTTTGGATTTTTGTCACAAAAATCCCATAGAATGGGTGGGGAGTATGGACCTTTACACAAATTACAGTTTACATAGATTGTCATACGAGTACACATAGCGAGTGTCAAATGTGTGTGAGTGTATTAGATGTAAGTAACTCTAAGAATCCGATTGCACATAATTGTGTGTCCATAACTATGTGTTGTGCGTATTATGTTATATGGGTCTCGTCTTCATGTAATGTAATCTAATGTGAATTCTCTCTACTGTGACTTAAGGAATGTCAAACTTTTGGCAGCACTCTTGGCATTGGAGGTGCAGTGGGCGTAACACATCATTGACTTTGAATGTTTGTTATGTTTTTATATGGAAGAATGCTCGAGTTGTCATAATTTTTTCGTAATTGTGTATACGAGCTTTTGCTCGGAATGTACTTAATATTTACTACAAATATTGCTGTTTGGAGAATGCTTGGAATGTTGGTGAATTTAATATTTTAAGCTGTACATTGGAGAAATTTATAGCCAAGAGATGTTTAGTTGTTAAAAATATAAATAAGATTTTGTAAACAATAATAATACTAGTACTATCTTAAAGTTAAATACACTGGTCCAAGTGAAATAAATGAAGTTGTACTATAATCAATATTATATAAGATAATAATTTAACTTATAGTTTATTAAGATTAAATTAAATCAAATTAAAATGTAAAAAATCAATTATAATTATTAATTAATTAAATACGTAATTTAATTCTAAATTTAAGAATTTAACAACATATTCTTTAATATTTCCGTAAACTGAATAAGGGTAAGTATTATGTTCGGTTTGCGCATTTTGATGCAGACAAGTTTACTCAATAGATTGAAATCGCCAAATTTATAATAACAAAAAAAAAAATATATTATATTAAAGTATAAATTAAATAAATAAAAGTTAAGTCAAATTAATTTCGTCTAAATTATATAGCATTAATATAATATAAATGAAATATTGTTTTACAATTTTATTTTTTTAGTTACTTTTTAACAAGCACAGGGTAAATAAATAAATGAGGTATATTTATTTATTTATTACAAGATTTACAATCATAATAAATTATGAAAATAAATATAAAAAAATTAGGTGCTAAAAACAAAGGTTTTTGACCTAAAATGAGGTATATAAATAAACTTATACGGTATTAAATGTAAAGAAGCTAAAAATAAACTTAATTATATTAAATTAGTTAATCTTATATAAAGCATAATTAAATTTAATTTTGTTTCATATAAAATACCTTAATTATTCAAAATTATTTTGAGGAGATGACGTTTAATTAAATTCACAATGTATCCTAGTTTAATTACATTATTTTAACTTTGCTTAATTTTCTTTATGTAGAATTATATTTGATTAAGTTTAATTTAATTTTTTTATTTTATTTCAAATCAATTAATTGAAGTAGTCTGGTTTAAGTTATTTGTTTTTTAATTACTTAAGATAATTTGAATTAAATTTTATTCTAGTAGTTTTAGTTAAATTTACTTAAATTGTAATGGATTAAATTAATTCAATGTTAATGTCACTAAAAATTAATTAACCAAAATTGAAAAATATTTTTAAAATTAATGCAATTAAATTAAACTAAATTATATTAATTTAAAATTCATTTGGTTTATGTGCATTACATTGATATAAAATAAATGACTTCTGTTTATAATGTGCTATAAAAAAGGACACGAATATAATACATTTCACATTCCAGACAACACAAATATAATACATTTCAAGAGACATTAGTTTACAAACATTTCGAAGACTTTTATATACTATAATAAAAAAAAGATTGTTTAAATATTCAGGTACTTATTAACGAATCGGTGATATCTTAAAGGTTAGGTTAAAGTGGCAGCCCGATTAAGATTCAGGTTCACTTAGACTATTCAGTCCATTGTGACATCTTAAAAAATTTTGGCACAACAGAGATTTGCTGTGGGAGATTCAAAAAAAAATTCTCACCCAAAAAAAAGTTTGTAAGTTGTAGCGCTGTATTTTCATTTATTGTCCACACAATTTTAATAAATTACACTAATTAATTTAACAAAAGTGCGTGTGTGAGAACGTTTTTGCCAAAATCAGATAACAACAACTTTTTTTTATAAATTTTGAAAAAGAACAAAATGTGGGTTACTAGTTCGTTAACAACAAATAAAATAAAAAATACATATAAAATATTCTTTACACAATTCGGTGGGAATTCGAATTATATATGTAAATTAGTTAAAGTATTGGACAGAAATCTAGTTGGCATATTAATTTATAATTAACAAATTATGAAAAAAGATGTTTTTCTATAGAAAAAATCAAAACATTTTCAAAAATCAAGAACTTTAATAATAATCTTGAAAACTGATAACAATACACACATACACTACGTCAATAAATTATAAATCATAATCAAAATGACATAAAAACCTAAAAGGGGGACCTACTAATAGACAGTGAAATTAATGGAAGAAACACAACTAAAAGAGGGACAGACATGACAACTCGGAGAGGATGAACTAAAAATACATAGGGGCAGGGCAGGTTAAACAAATAACAGAAGTCAAGCGAGAAGTTCAAGGTTTATTAGTTGAAACAAATATCAAAAAAACTAAAATGGGAAAGAACAACAAAATTGCTATGAACCAAGTTTATAAATAAATAAACAAATAAAACCAGAAGTAATTTATAGAAATATTACAGTCATTCACCCAATAGCAGTCAGGCAAACAACCAAACGACCGGCCACAAGCAGACCAAAATGAACTTCAATCTATGATGCAATGACACCGGTCTTTTAGTATTTGGACAAGAACAAACAAAGAATAGATTTTCAAAATTTACTTAACCCCTTTTGGAATAAAACCTAGTAATGACGATAACGACAATGGCGACGATGAAACTGATGACGATTCAAAGAAAAAGGTCACTGTAACATGAGCTAAAAATGAAACAAACAAAAAAAAAAAACACAAATAATCCATCACACATAGAGAACTTCCAAAATCCACGAGCATACTTTGTCAATGAAAACGTCGGGAGTAGAAATAAAAATCGGATAATTGTATAAATACAATAGAGAAATAATGGATATGACCTTAACACAAAGAATACCTGCCTAACCCTAGTCTAGAATAAACAGAATACAAACCAAACAGTTACAATATATATATATATATTTTTTTTTAACTTTAGAATTGAATGGTGAAATAAATATTGGCTTGGCCTAACGACCTAAATAAGATTAAGATAAGATCGTGAAAAAATCTGTGTTGCTAACTGTAGCCCTTTGAACAGTTCAAGGGTAACATAGGCTAGGTTAGATATAGTGGCAGCCCGTTATAAAAGGCTCATTAAGACTATTCAGTCCATTGTAATATGGCAAGCACGGTTGCCACTTGAGCCCACAATAATCTAACAAAATTCGAAGAAAATTTTACAAAAAACTACCTAACAAAAAAATCTTAGTCTGTCAAAATTTTATTTCTAAAAAAAATGTCAAAATTTTATTTCTATAAAAAAATTCTATTTCTATAGAAAATTTTGTCAAAATTTTATTTCTATTGAAAATTTTATTTTTGTAGCAAATTTTGTCACAATTTTATTTTTATAGAAAAATTCGTCAAAATTTTATTTCTATAGAAAATTTTGTCAATAATTTATTTCTATAGAAAATTTTGTCAAAATTTTATTTCTATAGAAAATTTTGTCATAATTTTATTTCTATAGAAAATTTTGACATAATTTTATTTCTATAGAAAATTTTGTCAAAATTTTATTTCTACAGAAAATTTTGTCAAAATTTTATTTCTATAGAAAATTTTGTCAAAATTTTATTCCTATAGACAATTTGGCAAAATTTCATTTCTATAGAAAACTTTGTCAAAATTTTATTTCTATAGAAAATTTTGTCAATAATTTATTTCTATAGAAAATTTTGTCAATATTTTATTCTATACCAATTTTTCCCAAAATTTTAGTTCTATAGACAATTTTGTCAACATTTTATTTCTCTCGAAAATTTTGTCAAAATTTTATTTCTCTCGAAAATTTGTCAAAATTTTATTTCTATAGATATTTTATCAACATTTTATTTCTATAAAAAATGTTGTCAAAATTTTATTTCTATAGAAAATTTTGTCAAAATTTTATTTCTATAGAAAATTTTGTCAAAATTTTATTTCTCTCGAAAATTTGTCAAAATTTTATTTCTATAGAAAATTTTGTCCAAATTTTATTTCTATAGAAAATTTTGTCAAAATTTTATTTCTACAGAAAATTTTGTCGAAATTTTATTTCTATAAAAATGTTGTCAACATTTTATTTCCATAGAAAATTTTGTCAAAGTTTTATTTCTATAGAAAATTTTGTCAAAATTTCATTTCTATAGACAATTTTGTCAAAATTTTATTTCTATAGAAAATTTTGTCAAAATTTCATTTCTATAGAAAATTTGGCAAAATTTTATTACGATAAAAAATTTTGTCAAAATTTTATTTCTATAGAAAATTTTGTCAAAATTTTATTTCAATCGAAAATTTTGTCAAAATTTTATTTCTATAGAAAATTTTGTCAAAATTTTATTTCTATGGAAACTTTTGTTAAAATTTTATTTCTATAGAAAATTTTGTCAAAATTTTATTTTTATAGAAAATTTTTTCAAAATTTTATTTCGATGTCAAAATTTTATTCTGCAGCAATTTTTCCAAAATTTTATTTCTATAGAAAATTTTGTCAAAATTTTATTTCTATAGAAAATTTTGTCAAAATTTTATTTCTATAAAATATTTTGTCAAAATTTTATTTCTATAGAAAACTTTGTCAAAATTTTATTTCTATAGAAAATTTTGTCAAAATTTTATTTTTATAGAAAATTTTGTCAAAATTTTACTTCTATAAAAAAATTTGTCAAAATTTTATTTCTATAGAAAATTTTGTCAAAATTTTATTTCTATAGAAAATTTTTTCTATATTTTATTTCTATAGAAAATTTTTTCAATATTTTATTTCTATAGAAAATTTTGTCAAAATTTTATTTCGATAGAAAATTTTGTCAAAATTTTGTTTCTGTAGAAAATTTTGTCAAAATTTTATTTCTATAGAAAATTTTGTCAAAATTTTATTTCTATAGTAAAGTGTGTCAACATTTTATTTCTATACAAAATTTTGTCAAAATTTTATTTCTTAGAAAATTTTGTCAAAATGTTATTTCTCTACTCACAAAAAAAAAATTCTGATTCAATCACGAAATTAATTGATCCAATTAATTTTTTAATTGAAATGTCTTCAATCACAGAAATGTTAGTATCAATTAAAAAATTAATTGACAGTCAATTAAAAAATTAATTCATCCAATGAAAAAATTAATTGATACTATTAATTTGTGTGATTGATTTTTATTTCAATTAAAAAAATTTTTGTTTCAATTAAATTTTTAATTGAATATTTTTTAAAACTCAATTAAGATTTTAATTGGAAAAATGTTCCTG
The DNA here is from genome assembly GCF_050003625.1 of Haematobia irritans. Taxonomy (NCBI): domain Eukaryota; kingdom Metazoa; phylum Arthropoda; class Insecta; order Diptera; family Muscidae; genus Haematobia; species Haematobia irritans. The sequence continues at coordinate 95,546,812 of NC_134399.1, forward strand.
AAATTTTTTTCTGTGTATTCAATTTTGTGAAAATTTTATTTCTATAGAAAATTTTGTCAAAATTTTATTTTTCTAGAAAGTGTTGTCAAAATTGTATTTCTATAGAAAATTTTGTCAGATTTTTATTTCTATAGAAAATTTTGTCAAAATTTTATTTCTATAGAAAATTTTGTCAAAATTTTATTTCTATGGAAAATTTGTGAAGTACCTCTTAGTTGGAGAGGAATAATTTACAAAATAATAGCTTTACGGATGCTGAATTAAAAAAATCACATTTTTGGTCTATTTTGATCGATGCTGGTGAATTATCTTAACTAAGAGATAAAAAAAACTATTTGTACATGGCATTATAAGTCGTATTAATAATACTGGTAGTGTTGATTAACTCCACACTGATGGTACAAAAAAGTGAAGCCACATCAGAGATTGAACGGCGAGTAAAAATTAGAACTCGATAAATTCATTTTGAACGAAATGAATTTTGTAAATGACATTTCACTACGCTTTCTGTTGTAACAAATCATTGTTTAAATCTAAAAAAAAAAAAAAAAAAAAAAAACATTGTACAATTTAGTTAAATTTTCACACAAAATAGTTAATTTCTCCATGAAACTATCTATAAAAAAAGAGAAAACAAAAATATCGAAAAGTACCAAAAATTCAATATCAAAACCATTTTATTACGATAATAAATCTTGCTAAGGTTTTCTTTATAAAAACTACCAAAGTCTTCTGTCCCATATTTTTCGATAATTTTCATATGATGAGAATCACAATTTGAAATTATTGCTAAAATTGCAAAAAGAACTGATACGGAATTAAATGAAATAAACGGCTGAAGTTTCCATTATGATACAAAAAATGCGCAATTAAAGCCTATATTATGATATTACACAGAAAGTTGAATGACCTAAACGTCAATCATTTTTTTCTATTCTTTCTTCTTTGTTTCTTAAATTTATAAATACTAAACAAAAATATAAACAATAATTATAACATTCATTCATGGATATACATAATACGTACGTAACAATTGCTGGCCAATTCATACAAGTTTTGATTCATCCCTTTTGGTTTAAAATCCAAATAAACTCATTCAAAACAATGATGAGTCACCTAAACACTATAGAAAATAAATTTCAAAATAACTGGTGTTTGTATAACCTTAAGCTATATAATTATAACCTAATACTAGAAATTAAAATTTTGAAATTTGTTCTAGAGAATTGCTGGAGATTCTCAGTTTTTTTTTTTCGTTAAGACTTTTCTTTTATTTGATATTCTCGTTAAGTTATGTCTAAGATAAAATCTTATGAATATATATTTTTTGGATTTAGAAATTTTTCCTTCATTCCCACACGTTTGAAATTACTTTCTTTTGATGTTTTCTTCAATTCTTATCAATATTATGATTTTCTCTTCTCATGGTTTATATAAATTGTTTTCTTATGATTCCTCCTTCTCGATGGTCAAACAAAAGAAATTAATGGTTAGTCTGATTATCTTTATGGCATCTGTGTTACTTTTTCTTCTCTCCTTGTAGCCAGAATTGTGGTTAAAGCGGGTGTTGGCCATCATGCCGAATTTGAAACACAACTACGAATATCTTCAAACTGACGGGGGAGTATCCACTGAAGAACCAAAGATTAATGATGATGTATAAGGTAAAAACAGAAATTGTCTAAATCAAAATAAGCTCAATTTTATGGTTGACCAACAAGCAGGTGTAATGATAAATGACCATAAAGGAGCTATCAAAGGAACTACACCGATTCATTTTTGCAAGGCAAAAGAGAGAATAAATCAAAGCCAAATCCTTACAAAACAAAATTCGAAGGTAATTAAAAAAAATTTTAAAGGATTTGATTATGAAGAAAAAGGAGAGGTTAAAAGGAGGCTGAGGCTACGGAAAAGTTGATTTAAAAACCGAAAGGATTCATTGGCAAGAAGCAAACCCCAAGCATTAATTAAGTAAAATCATTCACACTTATTTAGGGACTGAATACAGTCTTACAAATTAACTATATAAGGCCTTACCCTATGGCTGGGTAGGTTAGATTAGATTAGGTGGAAGCCCGATGTATCAGGCTCACTTAGACTATTCAGTCCATTGTGATACCACATTGGTGAACTTCTCTCTTATCACTGAGTGCTGCTCCATTTCATGTTAAGCTCAATGACAAGGGACCTCCTTTTTATAGCCGAGTCCGAACGGCGTACCACATTACAGTGAAACAACTTAGAGAAGCTTTGAAATCCTCAGAAATGTCACCAGCATTACTGAGGTGGGATAATCCACCGCTGAAAAACTTTTTGGTGTTCAGTCGAAGCAGGAATCGAACACACGACCTTGTGTATGCAAGGCGGGCATGCTAACCATTGCACCACTGTGGCTCCCAAGGCTCGGTAAGAAGAAACATTTTTATAGAAATAACATTTTGAAAAAAATTTTCTTAAAAAATAAAAATTTTGACAAAATTTTCTTTAGCAACAAAAGTTTGACAAAATTTTTCTATAGAAATAAAATTTTGACTAAATTTTCTATTGAAATAAAATTTTGTGAAAACTTTCTATAGAAAGAAAAATTTTGACAAAATTTTTTATAGAGATAAAATTTTGATACAATTTTCGATAGAAATAAAATTTTGAGAAATTTCACCATAAAAATAAAATTTTGTCAAATTTTTTGTTAGAAATAAAATTTTGACCAAATTTTTTGTTAGAAATAAAATTTTGACCAAATTTTCTATAAAAATAAAATTTTGAGAAAATTTTCTATAGAAATAAAATGTTGATAAAATTTTCTATAGAAGAAAAATTAAAAAAAAAAATTCTTATAGAACAAACATTTTGAAAAATCTTTCTATAGAAATAAAATTTTGACAAAATTTTCTGTATTAATAAAATTTTGACAAAATTTTCTATAGAAACAAAATTTTCAGAAACCTTTATATAAAAATAAGATTTTGACCAAATTTTCTGTAGAAATAAAATTTTGACAAAATTTTTTATAGAAATAAAACTTTGATAATCTATAGAAATAAAATTTTAAGAAAATGTTCTATAGAAATAAAATTTTGACAAAATTTACTATAGAAATGAAATTTTTACAAAATATTCTCTAGAAATAAAATTTTAACAAAATTTTCTATAGATATAAAATTTTCAGAAAAATTTTTATAAAAATAAAATTTACAGAAATTTTTCTAAAGAAATAAAATTTTCAGAAAACTTTATATAGAAATAATATTTTAATCAAATTTTCTATAGAAATAAAATTTTGACCAAATTTTTTATAGAAAAAATTTTTCTATAGCAATAAAAGTTTGACAAAATTTTTCTGACTAAATTTTCTAATGAAATAAAATTTTGAGAAAACTTTCTATAGAAATAAAATTTTGACAAAATTTTTTATAGAGATAACATTTTGATACAATTTTCTATAGAAATAAAAATTTGAGAAATTTTACTAAAGAAATAAAATTTTGTCAAAATTTTTTTAGAAATAAAATATTGACCAAATATGCTATAGAAATAAAACTTTGAGAAAATTTTCTATAGAAATGAAAATTTGCCAAAATTTTCTATAGAAATAAAATTGTGATAAAATTTTCTATAGATATAAAATTTTAAGAAAAATTTTTATAAAAATAAAATTTACAGAAATTTTTCCAAAGAACTAAAATTTTCAGAAAACTTTATATGGAAATAATATTTTGATCAAATTTTCTATAGAAATAAAAATTTGACAAAATTTTTTATAGAAAAAAATTTTACTATAGAAATAAAATTTTGTCAAAATTTTTTTAGAAATAAAATTTTGACCAAATTTGCTATAGAAACAAAATTTTGAGAATGTTTTCTATAGCAACAAAATTTTGAGAAAATTTTCTATAGAAATAAAATGTTGACAAAATTTTCTATAGAAGAAACTCTTAACAAGATTTCCTATATACTAAAATTTTCAGAAAACTTTATATGGAAATAATATTTTGATCAAATTTTCTATAGAAATAAAAATTTGACAAAATTTTTTATAGAAAAAAATTTTACTATAGAAATAAAATTTTGTCAAAATTTTTTTAGAAATAAAATTTTGACCAAATTTTCTATAGAAACAAAATTTTGAGAAAGTTTTCTATAGCAATAAAATTTTGAGAAAATTTTCTATAGAAATAAAATGTTGACAAAATTTTCTATAGAAGAAACTCTTAACAAGATTTCCTATATACTAAAATTTTCAGAAAACTTTATATGGAAATAATATTTTGATCAAATTTTCTATAGAAATAAAAATTTGACAAAATTTTTTATAGAAAAAAAATTTACTATAGAAATAAAATTTTGTCAAAATTTTTTTAGAAATAAAATATTGACCAAATATGCTATAGAAATAAAACTTTGAGAAAATTTTCTATAGAAATGAAAATTTGCCAAAATTTTCTATAGAAATAAAATTGTGATAAAATTTTCTATAGATATAAAATTTTCAGAAAAAATTGTATAAAAATAAAATTTACAGAAATTTTTCTAAAGAAATAAAATTTTCAGAAAACTTTATATAGAAATAATATTTTAATCAAATTTTCTATAGAAATAAAATGTTGACCAAATTTTTTATAGAAAAAATTTTCTATAGCAATAAAAGTTTGACAAAATTTTTCTACAGAAATAAAATTTTGAGAAATTTTACTATAAAAATAAAATTTTGTCAAAATTTTTTTTAGAAATAAAATTTTGACCAAATTTTCTATAGAAATAAAATTTTGAAAAAATTTTCTATAGCAATAAAATGTTGAGAAAATTTTCTATAGAAATAAAATGTTGACAAAATTTTCTATAGAAGAGAATTTTAACAAAATTTCCTATAACATAGAATAAACATTTTGCAAAAAAACTTTCTATAGAAATAAAATTTTGACAAAATTTTCTATAGAAACAAAATTTTAAGAATAATTTTTATAAAAATAAAATTTACAGAAAACTTTATATAAAAATAATATTTTGACCAAATTTTCTATAGAAATAAAATTTTGACAAAATTTTTTATAGAAAAAAATTTTCTATAGTAATAAAAGTTTGATAAAATTTTTCTATAGAAACAATATTTCTACAAAATTTTCTACAGAAATAAAAATTTTCTATAGAAATAAAAGTTTCAGAAAAATTTTTATAAAAATAAAATTTACAGAAAATTTTCTAAATAAAAAATTTTCAGAAAGCTTTATATAGAAATAATATATTGACCAAGTTTTCTAAAGAAATAAAATTTGGTTAAAATTTTTCTATAGAAATAACATTTTGTCCAAATTTTCTATAGAAATAAAATTTTGACAAAATTTTCTATAGAAATAAAATTTATCCAAATTTTCTATAGAAATAAAATTTTGATAAAATATTCTATAGAAATAAAATTTTGAAAAAAATTGCTACAGAAATAAAATTTTGAAACAATTTGCTACATAAATAAAGTTTTGACAAAATTTTCTATAGAAATACAAATTTCTATAGATATAAAATTTTCAGAAAAATTTTTTTAAAAATAAAATTTACAGAAATTTTTCTAAAGAAATACAATTTTGATAAAATATTCTATAGAAATAACATTTTGGCCAAATTTTCTATAGAAATAAAATTTTGACAAAATTTTCTATAGAAATAAAATTTATCCAAATTTTCTATAGAAATAAAATTTTTATAAAATTTTCTATTTAAATAATATTTTGAAAAAATTTTCTATAGAAATACAATTTTGTAAAAATTTTCTATAGGAAGTTTATGCCGTAATGAAAGAAAACAGGGAGTTTGCTTGGTGAATAAAATAAGTGCTCTCCTACATCTCGTATAATTAGTATTTTTTTTATAATTTTTTTTATTATTTTTTTAATTATTTTATAATTAGTATGCCACCTTTTGTGCCACTTGTTGACACTTTGGAGTCACCTTTTATAAATGTTCAGCAATAACGCTTGATGTTACTTTAGCTAGCTTAACCTTTATAGCCTTAGAGCTTATCTGTCTACTTCTTAATTTATGTTATCGCCAATGGTAAGTAGTGGCAGCTTTTATGCTGCACACTTTATAACACGAATGATACTTTTCGGATAGCTTTTTGTAAATACTCTGAAGTAATTTTGGTCTCATACTCTGAAGTAATGTTGGTCTGTGATGAGTGTTAAAATTTTTAAATTTCTAAAAAGCAGCACAAAAAGTGTAATTCTAAAAACTAAGTGACAAAGCCATCTTAGCTTAAAATTGCAACACAGTTTCCCTCCAATAGAAAATTCTCATTTAATTATTTGCATATTTTGAGGATTTGAAGAAGATGACAGAAAATTTTAAAGACCAAGGTATTTAAAGGTATGAAAAGTTTACTCATAAAAAAGTGGCACAAAATTGTCATCACATGATTTAAAATTTGTGGAAAATTTACCACCAAAGTGCCACATTGGGAACACTATCTGGTATCATTAGTGTAATAACATAAACATGTTTCTTTGAAATTTTTGGGTTTTCGCCACTAGCATACAAAATCTCTTTCTCAAGAAATAAAAGCTTTCAAGTAAATTCCAAAGAATTTATTTTTTAATATTTGTAAAAATCAATTTCCGCTTTCAAACTTAAGTAAAATTTCCCAGAATAAGTAAAAACGTTAAGCTCACCATCCTGTTGATCGATTCTATATCGTAATACGAAAAAATTCATCTGTCAATCTTTTTATTGGAAATAAAATTCATCGGTGAATATGAGAACATTTGGGAAATTTGATGTTTGAATCTATCGGTGTGAACTTCTTTCTAAACTTGAAGATTTACTTCTAGAAACACTTTAGCATCAAAATCAAGTGTCAATCAAACTTAACGCCCTTTGCTAGGCTCTGAGAAAAATGTATTTTACTTTCAAGAGGTTTCATGTTACCCTTACACTCTACTCTAGACTTGATATGACGAAAATAGTTTAGCTTTTGTTCTTCACTTCTTCAGGTTTTTGAATAGCCTAAAGCATCAGTAGACGATTACATGAAATGGCATAACAGAAATTTACATACAAAAAGTCATTCATGGAATAGGGTTAGGGGTTTTTTTGTTTCTCCGGCCGAGACAAACATATAGCCAATATTTATGATAAAGCTCCAGAAATTGGTGATCGATAACGTGTTGCCAATTTATGGCATGGCAAAATTGGATGGAAAACAGAGAAACACAATGAAAATCAAAAGTACAGGTTACTTAATGACCGTCTACTTCGTTGAAATGTCTAAAGTAATTATGCTGTCATTTGGCCCGAGTGTTACTTAATGGGCTTTCAAGTAGAAATTCTTAGGAAAACATAAAACTATTGAATGGCAGGCAGAACAAATTCCGGCCAAAGTAGATTGAAGGAACCACCAGGCAGCAGCACCTTCAGCACATACGAGTATACAAATATGAGAAACCCAAGTGATTAACAATGATCGATTGATTCTTGTTTTGTTTTTGTGGTTCTCTTTAGTTTTCTAGCTTTCAGTAGGTACTTAAGAACCTAGACCACATTGAATGGATGAAATGGGCCGTTGGATGAGAGGTGGTTGCTTGGCCAAGATCCATTAACAACATCAACTTATAACTGGTTGGCTATTTAGATACTCTCAGTTGGTTTACATGAAAAACAGGGACCGGTAACTAACAAGAAATGACTAACTCATTAAATATCTCTAGAGATATTGACCACAATAGACCACATATAGGCCATTAAGTTATACAAACATGGACAGAGGGAAGATATAGAAAACTAGTCAAGAAGAACATGAAATACATGTCTACATCGAAACGAATCTCCTTTGCCCTCCCAGCAATATCATCAATGGACTTGCTTTTGCCATCCCACCCATTTAAATGTTGCTGATGAAGTAGACAAGATTTAGGAATAAGGACTAAAAAGCCGCCTTGAACATTGTACAACACCCCCAGAAGAATTGAATTAACAATAATGAGTCTCAAAGTAAATCCGTACAACATGAAAGGATCCTCCCAGTATGAATTTTTAATAAAATCCATTGAAAGATTATATACCAACGAGGGTCTATAGTTTTTTTTTCTTTCATAATAATTCATGAAATTAATTAATCCAATTAATTTTTAATTGAAATTGCTTTAATTGGTAATATCAATCTATTTATTTATACAATAAAAAAATTTAATAACAAAAAACATTAATCAAATCCATTAATAAATTCATTCATAATTAAGTTAATTAATCATTTTTATACTCTAAACCATATAGTGGCCAGGGTATAATAAGTTTGATGTGCCAAAAAATGTGCCTACCAGAAATATTAATTGTGGACCTCATAAAATTTAAATCGATCAACTCAGAAACACCTCCTGAGTCGATCTAGGCCTTGGTGCCCACCCATCCGTCTGTCCATGTATTTGTTAATAGAAGGATTCCGGTCGGAATTATTTAACGATTTTGAAGAAAATTGGCACATAGTGTTTTTTGGCACAAAGGACGAACGCTAGTTTGTAAAAAAAATCGGATCAAATTTAGATATAGCTCCAATAATATATATAGCCTGATTTCGATAAATGGGGTCACATCACGGTTGCCACAATTGGTAAAATTCTACCAAAAATGGTAAATTTTTTTTTATTGTTTGGTAGATTGGTGGAATTCATGATGTTTTGGTAGATTTTGCAAAATATTCTTAGGAGGTACTTTACAAATTTTATAAAAATAAAATTTTGAGAAAATTTGCTAAAGTAATAAAATTTTGGGAACATTTTTTATAGAAATAAAATTTTAAGAAAATTTCTATAAAAAAAAACCTTGAGAAAACTTTCCATAGAAATAAAATTTTGAGAAAATTTTCCAAAGAAATAAAATATTGCAAAAACAGATTTTTCTGTTTTGTAGTTTTTGATAAAATTTTCTTAAAATTTTGGATATAAAATTTTAGAAATAAAATTTTGAGAATATTTTCTCTAGAAATAAAACTTTGACAAAATTTTCTACAGAAACACAATTTTGAGAAAATTTTCTATAGAAATAAAATTTTGACAAAATGTTCTATAGAAACATTTTAAAAAAAAAAATTATAAGAATAAAATTTTGAGAAAATTTTCTATAGAAATAAAATGTTCAGAAAATTTTTTATAGAAATAAAATTTTGATACAATTTTTTATAGAAATAAAAATTTTGGAAAATTTTCTATAGAAATAAAATTCTGAGAACATTTTCTATAGAAATAAAATTTTGAGAAAAATTTCTATAGAAATAAAATTTTGACAAAAATTTTCTATGTTGGCAAAATTTTTTAAGCAATAAAAATTTGAGAAAATTTTCTATAGAAATATATTTTTTGGGAAATTTTCTATAGAAATAAAATTTTAAGAATCTTTTCTATAGAAAAAAAGTTTTGAGAAAATTTTCTATTAAAATAAAATTGTGAAAAAATTTCTATAGAAATAAAATTTTGAGAAAAAAAAAATCTATAGAAATAAAAAATACAAATTTTCTATAGAAATAAAATTTTCACAAAAATTTCTATAGAAATCACATTTTCACAAAATTTTCTATATAAATAAAATTTTGACAAAATTTTCTATAGAAATAAGATTTTGACAAAATTTTCTATAGAAATAATATTTTGACAAAATTTTCTAAAGAAATAAAATTTTGAGAAAATATTCTATATAAATACATTTTAGAGAAAATTTGCTACAAAAATAAAATGTTGACAAAATTTTCTATAGAAATAAAATTTTGACAAAATTTTCTATAGAAACACAATTTTGACAAAATTTTCTATAGAAATAAAATTTTGACAAAATATTTTATGGAAATAAAATATTGACAAAATTTTTTATAGAAATAAAATTTTGACAAAATTTTGACAAAATTTTCTATAGAAATAAAATTTTTGGAAAATTTTCTATAGAAATAAAATTTTGCAAAAATTTTCTATAGAAATAAAATTTTGCAAAAAATTTTCTATAGAAATAAATTTTCTATAGAAATAAAATTTTGCAAAAATTTTCTATAGAAATAAAATTTTGCAAAAAATTTTCTATAGAAATAAATTTTCTATAGAAATAAAATTTTGCAAAAATTTTCTATAGAAATAAAATGTTGACAAAATTTTTTATAGAAATAAAATTTTGACAAAATTTTCTATAGACATAAAATTTTGACAAAATTTTCTATAGAAATAAAATTTGGAGAAAGTTTTCTATAGAAATAAAATTTCGACAAAATTTTCTATAGGAATAAAATTTTGAGAAAATTTTTTATGGAAATACATTTTAGAGAAAATTTTCTACAAAAATAAAATTTTGACAAAATTTTCTATAGAAATAAAATTTTGACAAAATTTTCTATAGAAATAAAATTTTGACAAAATTTTTTATGGAAATAAAATATTGACAAAATTTTTTATAGAAATAAAATTTTGACAAAATTTTGACAAAATTTTCTAGAGAAATAAAATTTTTGGAAAATTTTCTATAGAAATAAAATTTTGCAAAAATATTCTATAGAAATAAAATTTTGCAAAAAATTTCTATAGAAATAAAATGTTGACAAAATTTTCTATAGACATAAAATTTTGGCAAAATTTTCTATAGAAATAAAATTTTGACAAAATTTTTTATAGAAATAAAATTTGGAGAAAGTTTTCTATAGAAATAAAATTTTGACAAAATTTTCTATAGAAATAAAATTTTGACAATTTTCTATAGAAATAAAATTTTGACAAAATTTTCTATAGAAATAAAATTTTGACAAAATTATCTATAGAAATAAAATTTTGACAAAATTTTCTATAGAAATAAAATGTTGACAAAATTTTCTATAGAAATAAAATTTTGACAAAATTTTCTATTGAAATAAAATTTTGACAAAATTTTCTATTGAAATAAAATTTTGGCAAAATTTTCTATAGAAATAAAATTTTGACAAAATTTTTTATAGAAATAAAATTTTGACAAAATTTTCTATAGGAATAAAACTTAGAGAAAATTTTCTATAGAAATAAAATTTTTAAAAAATTTTCTATAGAAATAAAATTTTGACAAAATTTTCTATAGAATTAAAATTTTGACAAAATTTTCTATAGAAATAAAATTTTGACAAAATTTTCTATAGAAATAAAATTTTGACAAAATTTTCTAAAGAAATAAAATTTTGACAAAATTTTCTATAGGCATAAAATGTTGACAAAATTTTCTATAGAAATAAAATTTTGACAAAATTTTCTATAGAAATAAAATTTTGACAATTTTCTATAGAAATAAAATTTTGACAAAATTTTCTATAGAAATAAAATTTTGACAAAATTATCTATAGAAATAAAATTTTGACAAAATTTTCTATAGAAATAAAATGTTGACAAAATTTTCTATAGAAATAAAATTTTGACAAAATTTTCTATTGAAATAAAATTTTGACAAAATTTTCTATTGAAATAAAATTTTCTATAGAAATAAAATTTTGACAAAATTTTTTATAGAAATAAAATTTTGACAAAATTTTCTATAGGAATAAAACTTAGAGAAAATTTTCTATAGAAATAAAATTTTGACAAAATTTTTTATAGAAATAAAATTTGGAGAAAGTTTTCTATAGAAATAAAATTTTGACAAAATTTTCTATAGAAATAAAATTTTGACAATTTTCTATAGAAATAAAATTTTGACAAAATTTTCTATAGAAATAAAATTTTGACAAAATTATCTATAGAAATAAAATTTTGACAAAATTTTCTATAGAAATAAAATGTTGACAAAATTTTCTATAGAAATAAAATTTTGACAAAATTTTCTATTGAAATAAAATTTTGACAAAATTTTCTATTGAAATAAAATTTTGGCAAAATTTTCTATAGAAATAAAATTTTGACAAAATTTTTTATAGAAATAAAATTTTGACAAAATAAAATAAATAAAATTTTGGCAAAATTTTCTATAGGAATATAACTTAGCGAAAATTTCTATAGAAATAACATTTTTAAAAAATTGTCTATAGAAATAAAATTTTGACAAAATTTTCTATAGAAATAAAATTTTGACAAAATTTTCTGTAGAAATAAAGTTTTGACAAAATTTTCTACAGAAATAAAATTTTGACAAAATTTTCTATAGAAATAAAATTTTGACAAAATTTTCTATAGAAATAAAATTTTGAGAAAATTTTCTATAGACATAAAATTTTGAGAAAATTTTCTATAAAAATAAAATTTTGAGAAAATTTTCTATAGACATAAAATTTTGACAAAATTTTCTACAGAAATAAAATTTTTCTTGTTTCTTGTTTTATTTATTCTTAAAGTTTAATTAAAACTTTAATTAGAAAAATATTGATGTTTTTTTTCTGCAAAGGCTGGCAAGTTTAAATTCTGTTGTTCCGGTAAAAATTTGATTGAAATCACCAATCGCCCCAATTTGTATTTTTTTTTTTCAAATATTCTCTATCCAAGTACTTTGACAAAAAAATCTTAAAATTTCTGTAAGACATTTCTATAACAAGCTGTGCTCTATTCTGGCCTAATTCAAGGCAAACCAGATATACAAAAAATTTCTTATGGTTTATTAATGTGTAATTTATTAAATGAAATAGTTAATAAATAATTGTTGAAAATTATGGAGGTCTTTTCAGAGAGCGCTTTCTGTGTATATACAGACCATCAAGGTAAATAAACTAAATCCTATTAAATGCCAATTAAACATGGGAATACATCAACAATCTAAAGTGATAATTTAGAATGTAACTGCTGAGAGTTAACGATCTTGGGAAAAAAATATGTAGAACAAAAATACTTTAATTTTGAAAACTTAACTATCATTAGGAGAATGATTTATATGACCAGTATCATATCAAATTACAGTACAGTATATTTTTCAGTTTTTTTTTACTTACGCATTAAGATATCCAAGTTTACAAAATAAAAAAAAAACTTGTTAACTCGTATAATGCTTACCTGTAAGAAAAAGAGAAAAAGATTAATAATAGTAAAACAAAAAATTATGTTTATAACAGTTATATTTATATATAAAGAAGACTTAATATAAATTCCATTAAATTAAATTATATTAATGCAATTAATTTTGTTTCTATCATTTTTTTTAATATAAAAGTCTTATAGAAATAACGAAAAGATTATTCAACAATTGCAATTGCATCATAGACAATCATCAAACTTTTCAAATTGATTAAATACTATGATTCAATTCAAGCATAAACCTTAAAACCAAATGACCTCAGTGTTGATTGCATGTCGAAAACAAACCCCAGTTCCCAAATGTTTTGCAATCTGCAGTGATTGCATTTAAATTCAACCTAAATCTATTTTCATAGAAAAAAAAATGGGTTAACAAATAGAATTTCGTATTCAATACATTTGTTTTTATATTTTTGAGCCGATTAAAAAAAAAACATGTAAACTACATGTATATAGTTCACAAAATGCCAGTGCAAGTCGTTTTGTAATTATAGACAAACAAATATTAGAAACAAAACAAAATCCCATCATTTCCCATCTCATCGTATATAATAATAAGAGTTATTACCAAATGCAATATATATGCATGAGGCCCTACTCAAAATATAAAATTTTGACAAGGGTCAAAACGTCATCGGACAATGACGACCGATGTTTGTTAAAGACGCCGGCGACAGATGATTACCAAATTTTCAGACTATTCAAATTTGTAATAACATTAATGACAACAAGCACACACTCTACACACATCATTATAATCTTCTTCATCATCATCATCGTTTTGTATAAACATCAACTTTGCGCTGATGAAAAAAAAAACAACAAAACATAAATTTAAACTAGGCTCGATGAACCGCCTTCTTTCTCCCCTCATACGAGTATGTAAATATTATAAGTAAACAACAACAACAAAAATAATTAAATGTTATCATAATTACATTTATTTAACAACCAAAAGTTCCATCCCGAAAATCATAAAATTTAAAATAAACTTCAAAAGTGATTGTAGGCTTTGGAGTAAAAGCCCTAGGGGCCAAACTATGTATTCACAATAACTTAAGCGATTTGTGAGTGTTGCAACTGGACAAACACATGGGCCTACAGTCCCCCTCAGCTTCTTTTAAAGGCGGTAATATAAGATTTGACCCATAAGGAACAATTTTGCTAATGAATTTGGTATGCAATTTGCTTTTGGGATCCAAGCGAATTGAATTATTTGGAGGATATTGTACAATATGTTTGTTATTTAAGCGGTAGGCAAAGTACAACCATCTGGTGTTTCGAGATGTTCTCCAAATTTTATTTCCATAGAAAATTTTCTCAAAATTTTATTTCTATAGAAAATGTTGTCAAAATTTTATTTCTATAAAAAATTTTCTCAAAATTTTACATCTGAAGAAAATTTTGTCCAATTTTTATTTCTATAAAAAATTTTGTCAAAATTTTATTTCTATAGAGCATTTTGTTCAATTTTTATTTCTATAAAAAATTTTCTCAAAATTTTATTTCTACACCCAAAAAAAGTGAACCCACCGTGGAAGAAAATGTAGGTTTATTTTAGAAAATTTTAACTAAACTAGTTTTCTAAATGCAACATGTTATAAATAAGTTAATACTTTTTGTCAAACTGAAGAAATATTTTTAAAAATAATTAATTTTTTTGTTGTTTAAGAAAATTTCATATGTTGAAAGAAAAAATTGGATTTAAAAATTGTTAAAATGTCTTTAGCGCTGTACGAAGTTCAAGACAGGTACAATTTTAGTAAAATTTACTTATTTTAGAGACTTATGAACACAATTTAAGCAAACTTCTACCATTTTAGGGAAATATGAACTATTTCATTTTGTAGTAAAATTGTGCACTATATTTGAATACAACTTTTTTTATTATTTTTAGTTCACGTCATTAAAGTTAGCAAAACATTATTCATATAAGGAACAGTTACTCATATTGTGCACAATTAAACTAAAATCAACTAATCTTCATGAACTAAAACAAAGTTAGAGCCTATTTTTTCTGGGTGTATGGAAAATTTTCTCAAAATTTTGCTTCTATAGAAAATTTTCTCAAAATGTTAATTTTATAGAAAATTTTGTCAAAATTTTATTTCTATAAAAAAATTTTATTTCTATAGAACATTTTGTTCAATTTTAATTTCTATAAAAAATTTTGTCAAAATTTTTGTTTCTATAGAACATTTTCTCAAACTTTTATTTCTATAGAAAGTTGTCTCAAAGGTTTATATCTAAAGAAAATTTTTACAAAACTTTATTTTTATAGAAAATTTTTACACAAGTTTATTTTTATAGAAAATTTTTCAAATTTTTATTTCAATAGAAAATTTTCTCAAAATTTTATTTCTATAGAAAATTTTCTCAAAATTTTATTTCTATAGAAAATTTTCTCAACATTTTATTTCTATAGAAAATTTTGTCAAAATTTTATTTCTATAGAAAATGTTCTCAAAATTTTATTTCTATAGACAATTTTGTCAAAATTTTATTTCTATAGAAAATTTTGTCAAAATTTTATTTCTATAGACAATTATGTCAAAATTTTATTTCTATAGAAAATTTTGTCAAAATGTTATTTCTACAGAAAATTTTCTCAAAATTTTATTGCTATAGAAAATTTTCTCAAAATTTTAATTTTATAGAAAATTTTGTCAAAATTTTATTGCTATAGAAAATTTTATTCAATTTTTATTTCTTTAGAAAAATTTTGTCAAAATTTTATTTCTATACAAATATTGTACAAATAGTTTTCTATAGAAATTTTTCTCAAAATTTTACTTCTATAGAAAATTGTCTCAAAGGTTTATTTCTATAGAAAATTTTTACAAAACTTTATTTTTATAGAAAATTTTGTTCAAATTTTACTTCTATAGAAAATTTTGTCCAAATTTTATTTCTATAAAAAATTTTGTCAAATTTTCTTTCTATAGAAAATTTTCTCAAAATTTTATTTCTTTAGAAAATTTTGTCAAAATGTTATTTCTATAGAAAATTTTCTCAAAATTTTATTTCTATAGAAAATTTTATTCAATTTTTATTTCTATAGAAAATTTTATTCAATTTTTATTTCTATAAAAAATTTTGTCAAAATTTTGTCAAATATTTAAATAAAAAATTTTGTCAAAATTTTATTTCTATAGAAAATTTTCTCAAAATTTTAATTTTATAGAAAATTTTGTCACAATTTTAGTTCTATAGAAAATTTTGTCAAAATTTTATTTCTATAGAAAATTTTGTCAAAATTTTATTTCTATAGAAAATTTTGTCAAAATTTAATTCTATAGAAAATTTTGTCCAAATTTTATTTTTGTTGAAAATTTTGTCAATTTTTTTTTTCTGTCGAAAATTTTATCAAAATTGTATTTCTATAAAAAATTTTATTTCTATACAAATTTTATCAACATTTTATTTAAAAAAATTTATAAAAACTTTGTCAAAATTTTATTTCTATAGATTTTTTTTTTCAAAATTTTATTTCTATAGAAAATTTTTTCAAAATTTTATTTCTATAGAAAACTTTCTCAAAATATTATTGCTATAGAAAATATTGTCAAAATTTTATTTCTTTACAAAATTTCATTTCTATAGAAAATTTTGACGAAATTTTATTTCTATAGAAAATTTTGACAAAATTCTATAGAAAAATTTTATCAAAATTTTATTTTATTTTTTTTTTTGAAATTTTTTTTTTTTCAAAATTTTATTTCTACAATAAATTTTGTCCAATTTTTATTTCTGTAGAAAAATTTTTCAAAATTTTAATTAAATAGAAAATTTTGACGAAATTTTATTTCTACAGAAAATTTTGACAAAATTATTTTCTACTTCTGATGGATTATCGTTGACCTTTTTATTTATTTTTAAGAATTATTTTTCTTAGTTTCGGCTACAGGTCGATTAAAAAACATAAGATTGATGTTTTTCTTTTAGTTTTATTCCCAGTATTTCGCTTGACTTCGTCAAAACCGTTTTCAACTGAATTTAATGTCTATATAAAAACGAAATTTGTATAAAAAGTGTTGTCAAAATTTTGTTTCTATAGAAAATTTTATCAAAATTTTATTTAGGCAGTAGCCGACTATCAAACCCTTTTTCGGGAGGTTCAAGTGTAGTTCACGTTGGGTTGAGTGAATTACCCGAATTTATTCTGATAATTGGTTGATAGTTTTGCTGCAAGTAGAGGATGCTGATGAGGAATGTGGTAATTCCGAAACAGCTGTACATCCAACCATCTTGCAGTCTATAGGGCTTTGCCCAAATAAATTTGACAAGCATACTTTTCCTCTGTTGGTTAAGCTACACTTGTAGTATAGTCAATGCATGGCTTTAAGCTGAGATCAAAAAACAAAAAAACAACAATAACGATTGAAGAGAAGCCAACAATAACAAACAAAACGAATGAAGATAGAGGAAGCACGCTCAAAAACAAACCCAGCCAAATACATACAAATCGATGATTTGAGTTTGGCAAAGGAAAAGAGATATGCTGGCAAATTTGTTTAGGCAGTAGCCGACTATCAAACCCTTTTTCGGGAGGTTCAAGTGTAGTTCACGTTGGGTTGAGTGAATTACCCGAATTTATTCTGATAATTGGTTGATAGTTTTGCTGCAAGTAGAGGATGCTGATGAGGAATGTGGTAATTCCGAAACAGCTGTACATCCAACCATCTTGCAGTCTATAGGGCTTTGCCCAAATAAATTTGACAAGCATACTTTTCCTCTGTTGGTTAAGCTACACTTGTAGTATAGTCAATGCATGGCTTTAAGCTGAGATCAAAAAACAAAAAAACAACAATAACGATTGAAGAGAAGCCAACAATAACAAACAAAACGAATGAAGATAGAGGAAGCACGCTCAAAAACAAACCCAGCCAAATACATACAAATCGATGATTTGAGTTTGGCAAAGGAAAAGAGATATGCTGGCAAATTTGTTTAGGCAGTAGCCGACTATCAAACCCTTTTTCGGGAGGTTCAAGTGTAGTTCACGTTGGGTTGAGTGAATTACCCGAATTTATTCTGATAATTGGTTGATAGTTTTGCTGCAAGTAGAGGATGCTGATGAGGAATGTGGTAATTCCGAAACAGCTGTACATCCAACCATCTTGCAGTCTATAGGGCTTTGCCCAAATAAATTTGACAAGCATACTTTTCCTCTGTTGGTTAAGCTACACTTGTAGTATAGTCAATGCATGGCTTTAAGCTGAGATCAAAAAACAAAAAAACAACAATAACGATTGAAGAGAAGCCAACAATAACAAACAAAACGAAAAAAAATTTATTTCTATAAGAAATTTTGTCCAATTCTTATTTCTTTATTTCTATAAAAAAAATTGTCAAAATTTTGTTTCTATAAAAAATGTTTCAAAATTTTATCCAATTTTTATAGAAAATTGTGTAAAAATTTTAGTTCTATGGAAAATTTTATCAAAATTTTATTTCTGTAGAAAATGTTGTAAAAATTTTAGTTCCGTAGAAAAGTTTGTCAATATTTTATTTTTATAGAAAATTTTCTCAAAATTTTATTTCTATACAAAATTTTGCCAAAATTTTGTTTCTATAGAAAATTTTCTCAAATTTTTATTTCTATAGAAAATTTTGTCCAATTTTTATTTCTATAGAAAATTTTGTTAAAACTTTAGTTCTATAGAAAAGTTTGTCAAAATTTTATTTCTACATAAAATGTTGTCAAAATTTTATTTCTATAGAAAATTTTCACAAAATTTTATTTATGGTCAACATTTTATTTAAAAAAAAAATTGTCAAAATTTTATTTTTATAGAAAGTTTTGACCAATTTTTATTTCTAAAGAAAATTGTGTAAAAACTTTAGTTCTATAGGAAATGTTGTCCAAATTTTATTTCTATAGAAAATTTTATCAAAATTTTATTTTTATGGAAAATTTCTTCAAAATTATATTTCTAAATACATTTAAGATTTCATGGATCTTCCCTATTGCTAGCAAATTACTCTGTATCCGATAAATAAAAGTAACTCCCTTATTACAATAATTTATCTGTTCGATGCAATATGAAATCACCACTTACTTATTATACAAATTGGTGTTGAATTCAAGGTTAAACAACACCACTTAACTCAAGACTTTTATCCACATTTCGGTATATGTAATTATTATTTGGTTTTCCTCGTTTATTTTTTACCTTAACATTTACACAGTGGAAATTCTGCATTTACGCTATATGGTGCTATAAGTGCTGTGTCATGACAACATTGCAAGCGCATCATATATTACACTTGAATGCTATCTTACGCTTCTTACCATTCGTAGTGGTTATTTCAAACAAATCGGCTTTCAAATAATTTCTTGTTTTTTTTTAACTTCATTTCAATTTGTTTTTTTGTCTTGCGAAACTCATCAAACCTCATCATTTCTCATTGTTTGTTTTAGTACTTAGGAGGACTTGTATTGCAGTTGTAATGAAACAACCCACTTGTCTCTCAAAGCTTGTCAAATGTCAGCTGATTACGGCGTAAATGTCAACAAAGAAAAATTACAAAATGCAACGCTGTATTAAGAGTAATTTAAGATTTTTGACATTGATGAGGAGTATGATGAATGAATTTCTACCCTCTCCAGACAATTTCTATATGAACTAAAAAAAAATATTTGTAAATTTCTTAAAATGTCTTCACTTTTGATAATATTGCTTTACATTTGCTGTGGGCTTTTTTTTTTTTTGCTTATTTATGTAATGCTTTTTATGGTTTTTCTCTTAATTAATAAAGTAAATCCATCACATGAGTGTCACTCTCATTTACTGACATTCCCATTATGAGGGTACACACCATGGTATGTTTTGTATTAGCGAGTAAGTGTACACTGAAAAAACAGTGAACCCATTTCCATTGCAAAATGAACTAAACTGTAGTAATATTGACCATGATTTAGCCCTTAAGATTTTTTTCAACTTGTCTAGTTTATAATTCTCTTAAATTTTAGTTCATCTATAACATTGTATTTTAGTTCATTTTTACAACACCATAAGATTTATATACCCCTACCAAGTTAAAAAGTCAATATTCTTTTGGTTTACTTGCTTATTTTGTGGGAAACCCGATAATAAAAATTGGTTTACAGTCTCTTTAAAATGTCGACAACTAAACTATTTTTAAATCAATCCTTCCACAGTACAGAGAAATTAAATAATTAAAGGAACAACAAATCGTTTTACTATTACGAAAATGTTCATACATTAAAATTAAACTTTCTTTAAGCAAAAGTACTTTATTATAAAAACTTATGATGAGAGTTCTTAATACAATGTTTTTGTGAATAAAAATTATGACCACGTGGAACAAGAAAGTAGTTTATTTTAACTCGCTGTTTGGACATTTTGACTTATCCTTTTTTTATTCATCGTAGGTAATTTTTTCACATATCTTGCTGGAAAAAAATGGAAGCAATAATGAAAATTGTTAAAAATTAACACCATGTAATGAAATATAAGTTTTTAATTCTTTATATTAGCTTGTAACTTACCATATTAGGGGGCATTTTATCAAATGGTGTAAGGAATTCAACTGTTCTTTGGAAAACGTATCTCATAAAATTTGTACCTGAAACAATTAGAGAAATAATGAAGTATTCTATATAAACTCATAAAACTGTGTTGTTATCGGTGTGAAGGATATAATAAAATAAATATTCTAGTTGAAAAAAAGACAAAGTTTTAATATAAAACTTACCAATTCTCTATTAAATTGTACGCTGAGGGGAAATATAAAAAGTTGTCCAAATTTATTTGGGGTAATCTGAAATTTAATATATATTTTTTACATTAATTAATTTTTTTACTACTTAAAACCAAATTGAATAAGAAAATAAATTCAAGTTTGGTTCACTTTCAAAATGACGAAGGATGACGTTAATGTACAAAAAATAAGGATGACTGTACAGGGTTAAAAGAAAGTAAAGGAATCCTTACCAATTCACTATTAAATTACAAGCAAAGGAGTACTAAAAATTTTTCCAAATTTTTAAGGGGTTATTCTGAAATTAAATATTTGTTTTTTACATTAAAAATATAACATTGGTTTCCAAAAAATTGATTAAAGAAATACTAACATAAGGTATTAAAAACCTGTAATTTTGATGATTAAAAAGTCATAAAAACGTAAATATTCTAGTTGAAAGAAAGCCAATTTTTAGCAAAACTTACCAATTCTCTATTTTTTAAATTTATTTGTATCCATGTGGAGTTGCTCTGAAATTAAATATTGCTTTTACAACAAAGAAAAGCATTAAACTGGTTTCCAAAAAAATTAATTAACAAATAATAATATACATAAAAAATATTCTTTTTAAAAGAAATCCATATTACAAAAATACTTACCAATTTATGACTAAACTGTACGCTGAGATATAACAAAAATTTTCCAAATTCATCTGGAATTGAATATTAATTTTTTTACATAGAATAATAAAAATTTCAATACACTTTCAATTTCAACATATTTTCCTAAATATTCTTAATAACTTTTTTTCTAAACTACCGATAAAATATTAATAACTTTCATTTAAAAGGTTTAATAAACAAACACCAATATATGTCTCAAAAATCCAAAATATTCCATGCCTTTATATTCCCTTGTTGCATACCTACTCAAAAGATGCAACAGCCCACGCCAACGCCAACTATACAACTGAAGCATGCCAAACAAAACCAAGCAAAGCCAAAACATTCCTACAACAACAAAAACACATGTGCCTTTATTGAAAACAACACCTCATCCAGCCAAAAACCATCAACGAATAACAAACACACGCACACACAAACCACTAAATGAACAAAAATAAAAACAACCCCACGCTCATGTATACACAACAAAACTCAAGTAACATCATCTTTACATTAATCACATTCCACTATTCCGATAAAGATCTCTGTACTATGCATTAGTTCATCGCATCTGCTGACAATTTACTCTAAGAATAATATTCGTAAAGGCACACCAGTTTATGAACGATGAAACGTTTAACTTAAAATTTGCAAAATTTTCATGAAATGTTATCTACCATTTTTGACGAAAATGTCTATAAATTTAATTACATGTGAACTAAAAATATTTCATTGGGTAATTTTTTACCAACAATTATTAACTATAGGAATTGTCAGTAAGAAATTGTTATCCACTTTCAAGTTCATTTTTCGTAAAAAAATATTTTCTCATACAAAAAATCTTATAGTAAATTGTACTTATTATTTAGAAAATACTTTACATTTCACAAGTATTTTTATAGCATGACAAACGAATTTTTAACTACCAGTTAAGAAATTTTTTAAGGAAATTTCCATCGTATTTTGTAGGCCATGAACTAAACGATTGCTACTTAGAATTTGTAAAATTTCCTTTCGAGTAGTTAATTTTCGTTGAAGATACGAAAAATGAACTAAAATTCTGGAAAATTCTTGTAATAAATTATTGTAAAAATCTTCTTAAATTTACGAGACACTTTTTTTTCTGTGTATGTGTGAGAGAAGGGCTATAAATGTAGTGCTCGCATTCGGCTTAATTAAGAGCTACATATTTAATTCAATGTGCGTAGGTGGGTATTGGTGACATTTAAGCCTACGGATATTTGTGTCATTTATTTATTTATATTTATGTATATATGTATTTTTTAATAAACAGAAGATAAACTAATGAGAAACAAATTAAAGATATTTTCTATTTTGTAATCATATGATTGTATAACAAGTTTGACTCGTGTGTGATAAAAGTATATAAGGGCGAATATTCGATTATAGATTAATATCAAGAAGCTTTATAGTACGATGTGGAATATAAATTTATTAATATAGTGACTACACTAAAAAAAGAAATAACAAATAAAAAAAACAAGTATATACGGCCGTAAGTTTGGCCAAGCCGAATCTTATACACCCTCCATCATGGATTGCGTAGAAACTTCTACTAAAGCCATCATCCACAATTGGATTACTTGGGTTGCGGCCGATGGCAAGGCATCTTAAAACTTCTTAACATCATCTTCTAAATTGTAAGTTAGTCCATGCGGAATATATAGTAGACAAAAGAAAGGCCGATTAAATACCTACATATTTAGTTTTTGATCGGTATATATAGGGAAGAAATTATTACGAACCGATATGAACTTTTGTGCGGTAATTATTGAGCCAGAATTGAAATATGGGGGCCGCTTTTTATGGGGGCTATATACACTTATGAACACGAGTCTACCAAAAATGACAGATTTTTTACTGTTTGGTAGATTGGTAGAATTCTTGATGTTTTGGAAGATTTTGCAAAATATTCCTCTCCAACTATGAACTACTTCATAAATTTTCTATAGAAATAACATATTGACAAAATTTTCTATAGAAATAAAATTTTTACAAAATTTTCTATATAAATATAAAATTTTGACAAAATTTTCTACGGCAATAAAATTTTGGTAGATTATTTTTGGCTCGAGTGGCAATCGTGATTTTTCTGTTATTGGGGATCGGTTTATTTGAGTTTTAACAGGTTGGCTGATAAGTCCCCGGTCTGACACATAGATGGCGTCGCTAGTATTAAATGCATATTATTTTTATATAGTACCAACCTTCAAATGATTCGTGTCAATATTTTACGTCTGTAAGTCAATTAGTTTGTGAGATAGAGCGTCTTTTGTGAAGCAACTTTTGTTATTGTGAAAAAAAAAATGGAAAAAAAATGGAAAAATACTGTTTTCTGAAGGGAAAAAGTACGGTGGAAGCAAACATTTGGCTTGATAATGAGTTTTCGGACTCTGCCCCAGGGAAATCAACAATAATTGATTGTTATGCAAAATTCAAGCGTGGTGAAATGAGCACGGAGGACGGTGAACGCCCGAAAGAGGTGGTTACCGACGAAAACATTAAAAAAAAATCCACAAAATGATTTTGAATGACCGTAAAATGAAGTTGATCGAGGTAGCAGAGGCCTTAAAGATATCAAAGGAACGTGTTGGTCATATCATTCATCAATATTTGGATAGGCGGAAGCTCTGTGCAAAATGGGTGCCACGCGAGCTCACATTTGACCAAAAACAACAACGTGTTGATTATTCTGAGCGGTGTTTGAAGCTGTTAACTCGTAATACACCCGAGTTTTTCCGTCGATATGTGACAATGGATGAAACATAGCTCCACCACTACACTCCTGAGTCCAATCGACAGTCGGCTGAGTGGACAGCGACCGGTGAACCGTCTCCAAAGCGTGGAAAGACACCAAAGTCCGCTGGCAAAGTAATGGCCTCTGTTTTTTGGGATGCGCAAGGAATAATTTTTATCGATTATCTTGAGAAGGGAAAAACCATAAACAATGACTATTATATGGCGTTATTGGAGCGTTTGAAGGTCAAAATGGCGGCAAACCGACCCCATATGAAGAAGAAAAAAGTGTTGTTCCGCCAAGACAACGCACCGTGCCACAAGTCATTTAGAACGATGGCAAAAATTCATGAATTGGGCTTCGAATTGCTTCCCCACCCACCGTATTCTCCAGATCTGGCCCCCAGCGACTTTTTCTTGTTCTCAGACCTCAAAAGGATGCTCGCAGGAAAAAAAATTTAGCTGCAATGAAGAGGTGATCGCCGAAACTGAGGCCTATTTTGAGGCAAAACCGAAGGAGTACTACCAAAATGGTATCAAAAAATTGGAAGGTCCTTATAATCGTTGTATCGCTCTTGAAGGGAACTATGTTGAATAATAAAAACGAATTTTGACAAAAAAAAATGTGTTCTTCTTTGTTAGACCCGGGACTTATCAGCCAACCTGTTATATATAATATAGATCGATACGGGCCAATATTGGCATGGTTGTTATCGGCCATATACTAGCGAAATGTACCAAATTTCAACCGGAT
This sequence comes from Haematobia irritans, assembly GCF_050003625.1. NCBI lineage: Eukaryota > Metazoa > Arthropoda > Insecta > Diptera > Muscidae > Haematobia > Haematobia irritans. The sequence goes on from NC_134399.1 coordinate 95,571,675, forward strand.
CGGATGAATATTGCTCCTTCAAGAGGCTCCGGAGGTCAAATATGGGGATCGGTTTATATAGGGGCTATATATAATTATGAACCAATTTTTGCATGGTTGTTAGAGACCCTATACTAATACCACGTACTAAGTTTCAACCGGATCGGATGAATTTGACTCCTCCAAGAGGCACCGGAGGTCAAATCTGGGGATCGGTTTATATAATAATTATGGACCGATATGGACCAATTTTGTCATGGTTGTTAGAGACCATATACCAACACTATGTACCAAATTTCAGCTGGATCGGATGAAATTTGCTTCTGTTAGAGGATCCGAAAGCCACAACCAGGGATCGGTTTATATGGGGGCTATATATAATTATGGACCGATGTGGACCAATTTTTGCATGGTTGTTAGAGATCATATACCAACACCATGTACCAAATTTGATTAAATTTGCTTTTCTTAGAGGCTCCGCAAGCCAAATCTGGGGATCGGTTTATATAAGGGCTATATATAATTATGGACCGATGTGGACCAATTTTTGCATGGTTGTTAGAGATCATATACCAACACCATGTACCAAATTTCAGCTGGATCGGATGAAATTTGCTTCTCTTAGAGGATCCGCAAGCCACAACCAGGGATCGGATTATATGGGGGCTGTATATAATTATGGACCGATGTGGACCAATTTTTGCATGGTTGTTAGAGACCATATACCAATACCATGTACCAAATTTGATGAAATTTGCTTTTCTTAGAGGCTCCGCAAGCCAAATCTGGATATCGGTTTGTATGGGGGCTATATATAATTATGGACCGATGTGGACCAATGTTTGCATGGTTGTTAAAGACCATATACCAACACCATGTACCAAATTTCAGCCGGATGGGATGAAATTTGGTTATCTTTGAGGCTCCGCAAGCCAGGACAATATTTTTTTGAATTCTTCAAATGAGATTGTGCGACTATTATATCCTAGTTTTATTTCCTTCACGTTGTATTTACGATATTTAGAATTATTTATGAGTCTGTGTTTAATTCGCGGTCATCTCTGCGTGGGCTCATTTTTTGCAATCTCCTAAACTTGTGCATTGACTTTAAAACCTTGACCTAATTTAATGCCCATATAGTTTTCTAAAATGTATAAACCCCTTACTTCTTTCATAGATTATTGGAAATGGTCAATATTATAACATAAAATATTAATTATGTTGTATTTTTTTCCTTAAAGTATATTCATGTTGTCTTTTATTGTGTCATTTGAAAAACAATTTTAATCATTAACTTGTGATTTTTTTTGCGGTACAACGTGTGTTACCAATTAATTGGTATTGGTTGTTATGGGCTCAAAAAATTTAGCAAACAATATTTAGCAAAACAATTCACAATACTATAGCAAATTAATCAAATCTAAGCTTTCTAGATGATTTCAAGACCAGCCGCTTACCGACCGATGGCCAGTCAAGCCGAGTCAATTTCAGTCGATATCTAACAACAGCATGTTAATTTTCATTGATACACACTTTGTTTTTTTTTTTTCGTTTTTTTTTTTGCGAAACAAAGCATTATTAATAGTATTTTGTGTGTAAAAGGTTAATGTAAACATGAATAACGATTTGTTCAATGAACAGTAACATTGTGAATGAATGACTGAATGACATCCATCAATTGTTAATGGGTTAGACTGTAACGGTCAATGGGGTCACCACGAATTTGCCATAGATTTTTTTGAATATTATTTAGAAAAAAAATTTTTTAAATGTTTTATATTGTGAAAAAATACTAATGCTAATGCTAGTGCTGAAAATGATAAATGATGATGTACCTAAAAACTTAAATTATCTTAAAACTAAAATATAGTCTTTAATATATGTGGAACTTTTTTTTCTTTGTGTCATTTACAAATTAAAGGCCACAAATTGTCGACTTTTTGAAGACTGTCGGACTGGTAGATCCGCTCGTTTTTCTTATCTTTTCAGACACTTGGTCATGAATGCATGAACATTCAAAAAAAAAAGTTGTTTTAATTAAATCTTATTTTTATTGCTAAAAACCCCGATTGTTTGTTGTTTTTTTTTTTACTAGAGTGAATATTTTAATGCACGTGTTTTATTAAGAGGATGGAACAAGTATACAGAGAGTATCAAATGTAGTTTTGGTATAGGGTTGCCATATTCAATGAATTTAATGAAAGTTGAGAACAATTTTAGGTGGTTTTTCATTAAGGATTCAAAATAAAAAAAAAATATTTTTAAACATTTTATTAATTATTTATAACATTTCCGTGATATTCTCAATTAAATGTCAAGTAAAAAATTTGAAGCAGCACAAATATCAATAAATAGCCTCTTTGCAAACATCCCCCTCAGTGTAAATAACGAAAAACAAACATTAGAGACTTTTTCCAGTTTTCTTTCACATTTGTATATTTAACAGAAAAAATGCTCTCATTGAAAAACTAAAACAAAATTCTCCAACTTAATACAGCCACTGCAAATGCTATTTAACAACCAACTTATGAACAATTTTGCCCCAATGCGATGATGCATAAAGACCAACTTTTAGCAGAAAATATAGTTAACGTAAATTCACCAGCTCGCCCTCTTTTATGGCGAACCTATAAAAATAATTTCACTGCTTGTAGGTCTTTTTTGTTTACTCTTTGCCATCTAACAAAATTCCGTAACTACATCAAATAAGGAAGTCCCGGAATATTCTAGATTCAACAACAAGAAAAAAGTTCACAAACTAAAAACTATACAAATTTATAGGACTTTATGTGGAAAAGATGCAAAAAAAAAATGTTAATTGTTTCAATGACCGCCCACATCGTTGCAGTGATAAATGTTTTAGCAGCACTCGCAAGTTGAAAGCTGTAGCAAGGACTTGGATTTTATTAAGGGAAAACGAAGAAAATAAAGCCAACACATTGACTGACTTACATTAAAAAAAAAGTTGATTTGCGTGTCAATCTTTTTGCAATGGTGATAATTACAATTAGCAAGTTTAAATTAATTTCATTTCATTGCTAAAAAAAAGGTCTTTGGGAGTAATTCGTTCATTTAGAACCGTTGGTCATGGACAAAACCAAGAGGAAAAGAAGATAGAAAATTACAAGAAGAGACAATCAATTTAAGGTGAAATTACCTTGAGGTGAAAAACCTTGAGGTTTGTCTTTGATAGTAAAAACTCTATCAGAGCGTCTCACAAAGTAAAAATCAATCCTTTCATCAACGCACAGTATGCTAAGTGACTCAATCTGAGACGACAAAAATCAGTAGCTTTCAGCCATTCGGAGACGCCAAAAATCTATATATTTTGAGCAATTAAACCTAGATCCTTGCAATTTGGTATCAAAGAATATCATTTTGATAAATTTCTAAAAGCGGCACAATTGTTTCAAGAAAATGACCCACTTTTTCATAAAGAAAAAACAATTATACACATTTATATCAATATTTGATATAGAATTGTGAAATATTTTTCCATTTGCTTGCTTGGAATTTTATAACCCGGTTTATCTACTATAGAAAATTTCCTTTGCCTTCTTTTAGGCGCAACACTTGTCCACGCCGTTCGGACTCGGCTATAAAAAGGAGGTCCCTTGTCATTGAGCTTAACATGGAATCGGGCAGCACTCAGTGATAAGAGAGAAGTTCACCAATGTGGTATCACAATGGACTGAATAGTCTAAGTGAGCCTGATACGGGCTGCCACCTAACCTAACCTAACCTCCACTGAGAACATTATGATACAAAAGGGCAATTTGTTCAAAAATATATATTTGTTAAGAGACTGACACTATACGTAATCTAAACGGTATATGGGGTCACAATGTATAAAAAATCTGTCAGTATAAATAAATATTATTAAAAAATTGCACAATATAATGAAAAGGTGGCACAAAAATGTAAAAAATATCACATTTAGTAACACTAGAAAAAAAGTGGCACAAAAGTATCGCAGCTTGAAAAGAGTGGCAAATTTGCCACTAAAGTGGCACAACTGTAACACTACTCATACATAGACACAACTTTTGGAAAAAAGGCGGTGTTGCAGAAGAACTATGCCCACTTCCCCACTTGTAATTAAAGTACAGGTCCCTTATATGATTCAATCGTTACGAAATTGGCATGAGTCACTTTTTCAGACAGAGGATGAACGCTAGTGAATGCAGAGAAAATCGTTCTTTTGTATTTTCATTCACGCTTTTATTTACGTCGAAAAATAAAAGCGTCTTCAACAACTTTTACAGTGTGTAACCATTCACAGAGTTGACTATCTACGATACATTGAACAATGGGTTGCCACTTTAGCCATAAATAATCTACTAAGGTTTGGAGAAAATTTTATCAAAAAATTACCAAACAAAAAATCTTATTTTGCAACATTTTCCGCCTATCGAAAGTTTTGTCAAAATTTTATTTCTATAGAAAATTTTGGCAAAATTTTATTTCTATAGAAATTTTTATCAATTTTTTTTCTATACAAAAATTTTGTCAAAATTTTATTTCAATAGAAAATTTTATCAAAATTTTATTTCTATAGAAAATTTTATCAAAATTTTATTTTTATTTCAAAATTTATTTTTTTATCAAAATTTTAGTTCTATAGATAATTTTGTCATAATTTCATCTATAGATAATTTTTTAAAATTTTATTTCTATAGAACATTTTGATAAAATTTTATTTCTATAGAAAATGTTCACAAAATGTTATTTATTTTTATAGAAAATTTTGACAAACATCTTATTTTTATAGATAATTTTGTCAAAATTGTATTTCTATAGATAATTTTTTCAAAATTTTATTTCTATAAAATTTTGTAAAAAGTTTATTTCTATAGAAAAATTTGTCAAAATTTTATTTCTATAGAGAATTTTGTAAAAATGTTCACAAAATTTTATTTCTTTAGCAAATTTTGTCAAATTTTATTTATTTTTATAGAAAATTTTGTCAAAAATCATATTTTTGTAGATAATTTTGTCAAAATTGTATTTCTATACATAATTTTTTCCAAATTGTATTTCTATACATAATTTTTTCAAAATTTTATTTCTATAAAATATTGTAGAAATTTTATTTCTATAGAAAATTTTGTAAAAATTTTATTTCTATAGAAAATTTTGTATAAATTTTATTTTTATAGAAAATTTTGTATAAATTTTATTTTTATAGAAAATTTCGTATAAATTTTATTTCAATAGAAAAATTGTGAAGTACCTCTTAGTTTTTTTATTTTTAAATTTTATTTCTATAGAAAATTTTGGAAAACTTTTATTTCTATAGAAAATTTTGTCAAATTTTAATTTCTATGGAAAATTTTGTCAAAATTGTATTTCCATTGGAAAGTTTGCCAAAATTTTATTTCTATAGAAAATTTTGTCAAAAATCTTATTATTATAGATAATTCTGTCAAAATTGTATTTCTATAGATAATTTTATCAAAATTTTATTTCTATAGCAAATTTTGTCAAAATTTTATTTCTATAGAAAATTTTATCAAAATTTTATTTTTATTTCAAAATTTATTTTTTTATCAAAATTTTAATTCTATAGAAAATTTTGTCAGAATATTATTTCTATAGATAATTTTGTCAGAATTTCATCTATAGATAATTTTTGCACAATTTTATTTCTATAGAAAATTTTGATACAATTTTATTTCTATAGAAAATGTTCACAAAATTTTATTTATTTTTATAGAAAATTTTGACAAACATCTTATTTTTATAGATAATTTTGTCAAAATTGTATTTCTATAGATAATTTTTTCAAAATTTTATTTCTATAAAATTTTGTCAAAATTTTATTTAAATACAAATATTTGTCAAAATTTTATTTCTATAGAAAATTTTGTAAAAAATGTATTTCTACAGAAAATTTTGTAAAAATTTTATTTCTACAGACAATTTTTTCAAAATTTTATTTCTATAAAATTTTGTCAAAATTTTATTTCTATAGAAAATTTTGACAAAATTTTATTTCTGTAGAAAATCTTCGCAAAATTTTATTTCTATAGAAAACTTTGTCAAAATTGTATTTCATTAGAAAATTTTGTCAAATTTCATTTATTTTTATAGAAAAATTTTTTAAAAATCTTATTTTTATAGATAATTTTGTCAAAATTGTATTTCTATAGATAATTTTTGCAAAATTTTATATCTATAAAATTTTTTCAAAATTTTATTTCTATAAAATGTTGTCAAAATTTAATTTCTATAGAAAATTTTGTAAAAATTTTATTTCAACAGAAAATTTTGTATAAATTTTATTTCTATAGAAAATTGTCAAAATCTATTTCTATAAAAAATGTCAACATTTTACTTCCATTGGAAATTTTGCCAAAATTTTAATTCTATAGCAAATTGAGTAAAAATTGTATTTCTATAGAAAATTTTGTAAAAATTTTATTTCTATAGAAAATTTTGTAAAAATTTTATTTCCATAGAAAATTTTATCAAAATTGTATGTTCATAGATAATTTTATCAAAATTTTATGTCCATAGAAAATTTTGTCAAAATTTTATTTCTTTAGAAAATTTTGTAAAAATTTTATTTCTATAAAAAATTTTGTCAAAATTTAATTTCTATAGAAAATTTTGTCAAAATTTTATTCCTATAGAAAATGTTATCAAAATTTTATTTCTATAGAAAATTTTGTCAAAATGTTATTTCTATAGAAAATTTTGTAAAAATGTTATTTCTATAAAAAATTTTGTGCAAATTTTATTTCTATAGAAAATTATGTCAAAATTTTATTTCTTTACAAAATTTTATCAAATTTTTATTTCCATCGGAAATTTTGCCAAAATTTCATTTCTATAGCAAATTGAGTCAACATTTTATTTCCATAGAAAATTTGGTAAGTACCTCTTAGTTGAAGAGAAATATTTTGCAAAATCTACCAAAGCATCAAGAATTCTGCCAATCGATAAACAGCAAAAAATCATTTTTGGTAGAATGCACAGAGTCAAGTAAACTTTGTTTATTTTTGAATGGTCTTGAGGACAAAAAAGAAAAAAACAACTAACTAAAACTCGTCTATTTTAGTCCATGAAGATGCCTAGTCTAATGTAGCCTTAATACTAATCGATATTCCACCATTTTATTTCAACAGCAAAATTTATAAACTTAAGTCCCAAAAATTACTTAGGCGTTAATTACAATACAATTTTCGGGTAAATATTAGTACACAATTTCAAGATTTCACTTGATTTTTTATGCATTTCCCATAGTTAAATATATTTTTTTTCTGAACAATTTTTAGCATTTAAAATAGAGCACACCTTGAAAACTATACAGGAAACTGAAATCATTTTTCAAAACTACAATTAAAATTTCTAACGGCAAATCTTTTCGAAAATGCATCTCTAAAAATTTGGTAGCTCTTTTCTGTTTGTAATTTTTTTTTTTCATTTTTGTTAATTATGTAAATTCAAAAATAAATACCTTAAGACCAATAAACAATACCATATGGCTTTTTAATGCAATATTTTATTGTTAAACATCGAATGCTTCCACATTTTGAAAAACAAAATAAATAAAGAAAGAAAAAAACTAAAATGTAAATATGTACCACATAGAAAGTAGTCTTGTAAAAGTTTCCTCTATTACATCTTATTTTGAGGTTGTCTACGGATAATTTGTCATCATAATAAAAGCAAATATATTTTCTAAATTTTTTTTTGTTTGGTTAATTTCACGACAAATTTTGTTTACTTAAAAATATTTTTGTATACATTTAAGGTAATTGATTTCCCCCTTAGACACCCAAAAATGTAGTGTAAGTCTGCCAGCAAATGGTACTCGATTTTCCCCCTCTACTCAAACGAAATGACAATACAATCCCCACCTATCCGACCTTGTTTAGTGATTCTTTTTTTATTTACCGAAGCATTTCTCTTTCATTTGTATTTACACAAATGTATGGCATATTCATCTTAAATAGATTTTCCCAAAAGAAAACACATGAATTTGTCTATTTGGAATTTCATCGATCCCATATGCAAGCATGTAAGTAAGTAGGTATGATGAAGAAGTCGAAAACAAATTAATCATTTCAGCCTAGGGTATCCAGCATCTTGGGGACGGACAGATCTAACACGTTTTCCCTCTCATGTATACTGAGTGTCTGGGAGGGTATTCTGTATTAAAAAAACGTGGTTTTATTACACCTAACACCAGTTAGAGAGATCTAAAATCTATTTATCTTAAAATCGATTGTTTTCTTATGTATTTAAAATGCTTTTAGAAATTTTCGTTTTTTTTTTTTGGAGGGCTTTTTAACTAAATAAAAAAGCTAACACCGACAATATTTCACTTTCACTTAAGGTCTTTGAAATTACTGGAAGGGTTAAGTTTGTGTTCATTTTCTGATAGGCTCAATAAAGCACGTGTTTTCATAGTATTTTTCTTATATATGCAAAGTCTGATCTGAAGGTTTATACGCATACACTCAAAGAAATTGTTTAATGCACCGTGAAGTGTTCTTTACAGTTGATTAGTCTCAAAGCAAAGGAATTTCTTGTCATTGAAATTTTATTTCCGCCATCAATCAATTGTTTTTCTTGTATTAACTTTCCTTTCCCTTTTTCTAAAAAATGAGGGAATTGTATGGCCTATGTTAGGGTGGTGTAACATAAGGGTCCCATTTCTTTTTCTTTTATTTTCTTTTATTGAATTTGCCAGCTGCATTTGTTAACATGACTTTAATTTCAATTGAATTATCGTATGTAGATGAATTTTGTAGTATCATAGTCTCATAGAATCAGTGATGGAAAATTTAATAATAAAGTACGTTTTATTCACAGAAAGGTACACTTAAAGATTACTTCTTGGACTTTACGATGTTTGTAGACTTATGGCGATTTCGATTGGGAAAAAAGGTGCAACATTCTCGAAATTGATTGCCAAATATAAAGGACACTGCCATAGATTTTGGATCCTGTATCCCTCACAATATTATGAATTAACAATAACTTTGGAATGACACTATTATTTGAGTGTAACACCAGGGCAAAATATTTTTTCCGCCCTTAGATTATTTGTGATTAAACATAATTCAATATATTAAATTAAAAAAATATATGTAAGGGAAAATAAATCCGTATATGAAAATTCGTTTCAGCGCCACCTATATGTGAAAAAATGAGTTATATACGAATAATTTTTTTTTTTTTGCGATATAATCCCCCGTAGAAATTGGCACAAATTGGCCAAACGGGAAGAGATAGAAAAGCCAAATTTTAACCAAAGATAAACTAAAACGATAGCTTTCGATTGGAATGAAAACCTTTTGCCAGAAATCTTCCGAATCGGAGTAATGTTGCATATACGAAACAGAGAGAAAAGTGACCACTGTGGCCAAATGGAAAAAGATGGGGTTCCAGATTTATATGTGAAAGATAGATCTTTTAGTGCTCTATCCGATGGTAAAAACGGATACAGCTAAATGTGTTTGGGAGTCTCAATATATGGCTTGGAAAAAAGTGGACGCACTGCTCCTGGAGAGAAAAGTGACCACTGTGGCCAAATGGAAAAAGATGGGGTTCCAGATTTATATGTGAAAGATAGATCTTTTAGTGCTCTATCCGATGGTAAAAACGGATACAGCTAAATGTGTTTGGGAGTCTCAATATATGGCTTGGAAAAAAGTGGACGCACTTCACCTCAAGAGAAAAGTGACCACTGTGGCCAAATGGAAAAAGATGGGGTTCCAGATTTATATGTGAAAGATAGATCTTTTAGTGCTCTATCCGATGGTAAAAACGGATACACCTAAATGTGTTTGGGAGTCTCAATATATGGCTTGGAAAAAAGTGGACGCACTGCTCCTGGAGAGAAAAGTGACCACTGTGGCCAAATGGAAAAAGATGGGGTTCCAGATTTATATGTGAAAGATAGATCTTTTAGTGCTCTATCCGATGGTAAAAACGGATACAGCTAAATGTGTTTGGGAGTCTCAATATATGGCTTGGAAAAAAGTGGACGCACTGCTCCTGGAGAGAAAAGTGACCACTGTGGCAAAATGGAAAAAGATGGGGTTCCAGATTTATATGTGAAAGATAGATATTTTAGTGCTCTATCCGATGGTAAAAACGGATACAGCTAAATGTGTTTGGGAGTCTCAATATATGGCTTGGAAAAAAGTGGACGCATTTCACCTCAAGAGAAAAGTGACCACTGTGGCCAAATGGAAAAAGATGGGGTTCCAGATTTATATGTGAAAGATAGATCTTTTAGTGCTCTATCCGATGGTAAAAACGGATACACCTAAATGTGTTTGGGAGTCTCAATATATGGCTTGGAAAAAAGTGGACGCACTGCTCCTGGAGAGAAAAGTGACCACTGTGGCCAAATGGAAAAAGATGGGGTTCCAGATTTATATGTGAAAGATAGATCTTTTAGTGCTCTATCCGATGGTAAAAACGGATACAGCTAAATGTGTTTGGGAGTCTCAATATATGGCTTGGAAAAAAGTGGACGCACTGCTCCTGGAGAGAAAAGTGACCACTGTGGCAAAATGGAAAAAGATGGGGTTCCAGATTTATATGTGAAAGATAGATCTTTTAGTGCTCTATCCGATGGTAAAAACGGATACAGCTAAATGTGTTTGGGAGTCTCAACATATGGCTTGGAAAAAAGTGGACGCACTGCTCCTGGAGAGAAAAGTGACCACTGTGGCCAAATGGAAAAAGATGGGGTTCCAGATTTATATGTGAAAGATAGATATTTTAGTGCTCTATCCGATGGTAAAAACGGATATTGCGAAATGTGTTTGGGAGTCTCAATATATGGCTTGGAAAAAAGTGGACGCACTGCTCCTGGAGAGAAAAGTGACCACTGTGGCCAAATGGAAAAAGATGGGGTTCCAGATTTATATGTGAAAGATAGATCTTTTAGTGCTCTATCCGATGGTAAAAACGGATACAGCTAAATGTGTTTGGGAGTCTCAATATATGGCTTGGAAAAAAGTGGACGCACTTCACCTCAAGAGAAAAGTGACCACTGTGGCCAAATGGAAAAAGATGGGGTTCCAGATTTATATGTGAAAGATAGATCTTTTAGTGCTCTATCTGATGGTAAAAACGGATACACCTAAATGTGTTTGGGAGTCTCAATATATGGCTTGGAAAAAAGTGGACGCACTGCTCCTGGAGAGAAAAGTGACCACTGTGGCCAAATGGAAAAAGATGGGGTTCCAGATTTATATGTGAAAGATAGATATTTTAGTGCTCTATCCGATGGTAAAAACGGATATTGCGAAATGTGTTTGGGAGTCTCAATATATGGCTTGGAAAAAAGTGGACGCACTTCACCTCAAGAGAAAAGTGACCACTGTGGCCAAATGGAAAAAGATGGGGTTCCAGATTTATATGTGAAAGATAGATCTTTTAGTGCTCTATCCGATGGTAAAAACGGATACAGCTAAATGTGTTTGGGAGTCTCAATATATGGCTTGGAAAAAAGTGGACGCACTGCTCCTGGAGAGAAAAGTGACCACTGTGGCAAAATGGAAAAAGATGGGGTTCCAGATTTATATGTGAAAGATAGATATTTTAGTGCTCTATCCGATGGTAAAAACGGATATTGCGAAATGTGTTTGGGAGTCTCAATATATGGCTTGGAAAAAAGTGGACGCACTGCTCCTGGAGAGAAAAGTGACCACTGTGGCCAAATGGAAAAAGATGGGGTTCCAGATTTATATGTGAAAGATAGATATTTTAGTGCTCTATCCGATGGTAAAAACGGATATTGCGAAATGTGTTTGGGAGTCTCAATATATGGCTTGGAAAAAAGTGGACGCACTTCACCTCAAGAGAAAAGTGACCACTGTGGCCAAATGGAAAAAGATGGGGTTCCAGATTTATATGTGAAAGACAGATCTTTTAGTGCTCTATCCGATGGTAAAAACTGATACAGCTAAATGTGTTTGGGAGTCTCAATATATGGCTTGGAAAAAAGTGGACGCACTGCTCCTGGAGAGAAAAGTGACCACTGTGGCAAAATGGAAAAAGATGGGGTTCCAGATTTATATGTGAAAGATAGATCTTTTAGTGCTCTATCCGATGGTAAAAACGGATACACCTAAATGTGTTTGGGAGTCTCAATATATGGCTTGGAAAAAAGTGGACGCACTGCTCCTGGAGAGAAAAGTGACCACTGTGGCCAAATGGAAAAAGATGGGGTTCCAGATTTATATGTGAAAGATAGATCTTTTAGTGCTCTATCCGATGGTAAAAACGGATACAGCTAAATGTGTTTGGGAGTCTCAATATATGGCTTGGAAAAAAGTGGACGCACTTCACCTCAAGAGAAAAGTGACCACTGTGGCCAAATGGAAAAAGATGGGGTTCCAGATTTATATGTGAAAGATAGATCTTTTAGTGCTCTATCCGATGGTAAAAACGGATACACCTAAATGTGTTTGGGAGTCTCAATATATGGCTTGGAAAAAAGTGGACGCACTGCTCCTGGAGAGAAAAGTGACCACTGTGGCCAAATGGAAAAAGATGGGGTTCCAGATTTATATGTGAAAGATAGATCTTTTAGTGCTCTATCCGATGGTAAAAACGGATACAGCTAAATGTGTTTGGGAGTCTCAATATATGGCTTGGAAAAAAGTGGACGCACTTCACCTCAAGAGAAAAGTGACCACTGTGGCCAAATGGAAAAAGATGGGGTTCCAGATTTATATGTGAAAGATAGATCTTTTAGTGCTCTATCCGATGGTAAAAACGGATACACCTAAATGTGTTTGGGAGTCTCAATATATGGCTTGGAAAAAAGTGGACGCACTGCTCCTGGAGAGAAAAGTGACCACTGTGGCCAAATGGAAAAAGATGGGGTTCCAGATTTATATGTGAAAGATAGATATTTTAGTGCTCTATCCGATGGTAAAAACGGATATTGCGAAATGTGTTTGGGAGTCTCAATATATGGCTTGGAAAAAAGTGGACGCACTTCACCTCAAGAGAAAAGTGACCACTGTGGCCAAATGGAAAAAGATGGGGTTCCAGATTTATATGTGAAAGATAGATCTTTTAGTGCTCTATCCGATGGTAAAAACGGATACAGCTAAATGTGTTTGGGAGTCTCAATATATGGCTTGGAAAAAAGTGGACGCACTGCTCCTGGAGAGAAAAGTGACCACTGTGGCAAAATGGAAAAAGATGGGGTTCCAGATTTATATGTGAAAGATAGATATTTTAGTGCTCTATCCGATGGTAAAAACGGATATTGCGAAATGTGTTTGGGAGTCTCAATATATGGCTTGGAAAAAAGTGGACGCACTGCTCCTGGAGAGAAAAGTGACCACTGTGGCCAAATGGAAAAAGATGGGGTTCCAGATTTATATGTGAAAGATAGATATTTTAGTGCTCTATCCGATGGTAAAAACGGATATTGCGAAATGTGTTTGGGAGTCTCAATATATGGCTTGGAAAAAAGTGGACGCACTTCACCTCAAGAGAAAAGTGACCACTGTGGCCAAATGGAAAAAGATGGGGTTCCAGATTTATATGTGAAAGACAGATCTTTTAGTGCTCTATCCGATGGTAAAAACTGATACAGCTAAATGTGTTTGGGAGTCTCAATATATGGCTTGGAAAAAAGTGGACGCACTGCTCCTGGAGAGAAAAGTGACCACTGTGGCAAAATGGAAAAAGATGGGGTTCCAGATTTATATGTGAAAGATAGATCTTTTAGTGCTCTATCCGATGGTAAAAACGGATACACCTAAATGTGTTTGGGAGTCTCAATATATGGCTTGGAAAAAAGTGGACGCACTGCTCCTGGAGAGAAAAGTGACCACTGTGGCCAAATGGAAAAAGATGGGGTTCCAGATTTATATGTGAAAGATAGATCTTTTAGTGCTCTATCCGATGGTAAAAACGGATACAGCTAAATGTGTTTGGGAGTCTCAATATATGGCTTGGAAAAAAGTGGACGCACTTCACCTCAAGAGAAAAGTGACCACTGTGGCCAAATGGAAAAAGATGGGGTTCCAGATTTATATGTGAAAGATAGATCTTTTAGTGCTCTATCCGATGGTAAAAACGGATACACCTAAATGTGTTTGGGAGTCTCAATATATGGCTTGGAAAAAAGTGGACGCACTGCTCCTGGAGAGAAAAGTGACCACTGTGGCCAAATGGAAAAAGATGGGGTTCCAGATTTATATGTGAAAGATAGATCTTTTAGTGCTCTATCCGATGGTAAAAACGGATACAGCTAAATGTGTTTGGGAGTCTCAATATATGGCTTGGAAAAAAGTGGACGCACTTCACCTCAAGAGAAAAGTGACCACTGTGGCCAAATGGAAAAAGATGGGGTTCCAGATTTATATGTGAAAGATAGATCTTTTAGTGCTCTATCCGATGGTAAAAACGGATACACCTAAATGTGTTTGGGAGTCTCAATATATGGCTTGGAAAAAAGTGGACGCACTGCTCCTGGAGAGAAAAGTGACCACTGTGGCCAAATGGAAAAAGATGGGGTTCCAGATTTATATGTGAAAGATAGATCTTTTAGTGCTCTATCCGATGGTAAAAACGGATACAGCTAAATGTGTTTGGGAGTCTCAATATATGGCTTGGAAAAAAGTGGACGCACTGCTCCTGGAGAGAAAAGTGACCACTGTGGCAAAATGGAAAAAGATGGGGTTCCAGATTTATATGTGAAAGATAGATATTTTAGTGCTCTATCCGATGGTAAAAACGGATACAGCTAAATGTGTTTGGGAGTCTCAATATATGGCTTGGAAAAAAGTGGACGCATTTCACCTCAAGAGAAAAGTGACCACTGTGGCCAAATGGAAAAAGATGGGGTTCCAGATTTATATGTGAAAGATAGATCTTTTAGTGCTCTATCCGATGGTAAAAACGGATACACCTAAATGTGTTTGGGAGTCTCAATATATGGCTTGGAAAAAAGTGGACGCACTGCTCCTGGAGAGAAAAGTGACCACTGTGGCCAAATGGAAAAAGATGGGGTTCCAGATTTATATGTGAAAGATAGATCTTTTAGTGCTCTATCCGATGGTAAAAACGGATACAGCTAAATGTGTTTGGGAGTCTCAATATATGGCTTGGAAAAAAGTGGACGCACTGCTCCTGGAGAGAAAAGTGACCACTGTGGCCAAATGGAAAAAGATGGGGTTCCAGATTTATATGTGAAAGATAGATCTTTTAGTGCTCTATCCGATGGTAAAAACGGATACAGCTAAATGTGTTTGGGAGTCTCAATATATGGCTTGGAAAAAAGTGGACGCACTTCACCTCAAGAGAAAAGTGACCACTGTGGCCAAATGGAAAAAGATGGGGTTCCAGATTTATATGTGAAAGATAGATCTTTTAGTGCTCTATCCGATGGTAAAAACGGATACACCTAAATGTGTTTGGGAGTCTCAATATATGGCTTGGAAAAAAGTGGACGCACTGCTCCTGGAGAGAAAAGTGACCACTGTGGCCAAATGGAAAAAGATGGGGTTCCAGATTTATATGTGAAAGATAGATCTTTTAGTGCTCTATCCGATGGTAAAAACGGATACAGCTAAATGTGTTTGGGAGTCTCAATATATGGCTTGGAAAAAAGTGGACGCACTTCACCTCAAGAGAAAAGTGACCACTGTGGCCAAATGGAAAAAGATGGGGTTCCAGATTTATATGTGAAAGATAGATCTTTTAGTGCTCTATCCGATGGTAAAAACGGATACACCTAAATGTGTTTGGGAGTCTCAATATATGGCTTGGAAAAAAGTGGACGCACTGCTCCTGGAGAGAAAAGTGACCACTGTGGCCAAATGGAAAAAGATGGGGTTCCAGATTTATATGTGAAAGATAGATATTTTAGTGCTCTATCCGATGGTAAAAACGGATATTGCGAAATGTGTTTGGGAGTCTCAATATATGGCTTGGAAAAAAGTGGACGCACTTCACCTCAAGAGAAAAGTGACCACTGTGGCCAAATGGAAAAAGATGGGGTTCCAGATTTATATGTGAAAGATAGATCTTTTAGTGCTCTATCCGATGGTAAAAACGGATACAGCTAAATGTGTTTGGGAGTCTCAATATATGGCTTGGAAAAAAGTGGACGCACTGCTCCTGGAGAGAAAAGTGACCACTGTGGCAAAATGGAAAAAGATGGGGTTCCAGATTTATATGTGAAAGATAGATATTTTAGTGCTCTATCCGATGGTAAAAACGGATATTGCGAAATGTGTTTGGGAGTCTCAATATATGGCTTGGAAAAAAGTGGACGCACTGCTCCTGGAGAGAAAAGTGACCACTGTGGCCAAATGGAAAAAGATGGGGTTCCAGATTTATATGTGAAAGATAGATATTTTAGTGCTCTATCCGATGGTAAAAACGGATATTGCGAAATGTGTTTGGGAGTCTCAATATATGGCTTGGAAAAAAGTGGACGCACTTCACCTCAAGAGAAAAGTGACCACTGTGGCCAAATGGAAAAAGATGGGGTTCCAGATTTATATGTGAAAGACAGATCTTTTAGTGCTCTATCCGATGGTAAAAACTGATACAGCTAAATGTGTTTGGGAGTCTCAATATATGGCTTGGAAAAAAGTGGACGCACTGCTCCTGGAGAGAAAAGTGACCACTGTGGCAAAATGGAAAAAGATGGGGTTCCAGATTTATATGTGAAAGATAGATCTTTTAGTGCTCTATCCGATGGTAAAAACGGATACACCTAAATGTGTTTGGGAGTCTCAATATATGGCTTGGAAAAAAGTGGACGCACTGCTCCTGGAGAGAAAAGTGACCACTGTGGCCAAATGGAAAAAGATGGGGTTCCAGATTTATATGTGAAAGATAGATCTTTTAGTGCTCTATCCGATGGTAAAAACGGATACAGCTAAATGTGTTTGGGAGTCTCAATATATGGCTTGGAAAAAAGTGGACGCACTTCACCTCAAGAGAAAAGTGACCACTGTGGCCAAATGGAAAAAGATGGGGTTCCAGATTTATATGTGAAAGATAGATCTTTTAGTGCTCTATCCGATGGTAAAAACGGATACACCTAAATGTGTTTGGGAGTCTCAATATATGGCTTGGAAAAAAGTGGACGCACTGCTCCTGGAGAGAAAAGTGACCACTGTGGCCAAATGGAAAAAGATGGGGTTCCAGATTTATATGTGAAAGATAGATCTTTTAGTGCTCTATCCGATGGTAAAAACGGATACAGCTAAATGTGTTTGGGAGTCTCAATATATGGCTTGGAAAAAAGTGGACGCACTTCACCTCAAGAGAAAAGTGACCACTGTGGCCAAATGGAAAAAGATGGGGTTCCAGATTTATATGTGAAAGATAGATCTTTTAGTGCTCTATCCGATGGTAAAAACGGATACACCTAAATGTGTTTGGGAGTCTCAATATATGGCTTGGAAAAAAGTGGACGCACTGCTCCTGGAGAGAAAAGTGACCACTGTGGCCAAATGGAAAAAGATGGGGTTCCAGATTTATATGTGAAAGATAGATCTTTTAGTGCTCTATCCGATGGTAAAAACGGATACAGCTAAATGTGTTTGGGAGTCTCAATATATGGCTTGGAAAAAAGTGGACGCACTTCACCTCAAGAGAAAAGTGACCACTGTGGCCAAATGGAAAAAGATGGGGTTCCAGATTTATATGTGAAAGATAGATCTTTTAGTGCTCTATCCGATGGTAAAAACGGATACACCTAAATGTGTTTGGGAGTCTCAATATATGGCTTGGAAAAAAGTGGACGCACTGCTCCTGGAGAGAAAAGTGACCACTGTGGCCAAATGGAAAAAGATGGGGTTCCAGATTTATATGTGAAAGATAGATCTTTTAGTGCTCTATCCGATGGTAAAAACGGATACAGCTAAATGTGTTTGGGAGTCTCAATATATGGCTTGGAAAAAAGTGGACGCACTTCACCTCAAGAGAAAAGTGACCACTGTGGCCAAATGGAAAAAGATGGGGTTCCAGATTTATATGTTAAAGATAGATCTTTTAGTGCTCTATCCGATGGTAAAAACGGATACACCTAAATGTGTTTGGGAGTCTCAATATATGGCTTGGAAAAAAGTGGACGCACTGCTCCTGGAGAGAAAAGTGACCACTGTGGCCAAATGGAAAAAGATGGGGTTCCAGATTTATATGTGAAAGATAGATCTTTTAGTGCTCTATCCGATGGTAAAAACGGATACAGCTAAATGTGTTTGGGAGTCTCAATATATGGCTTGGAAAAAAGTGGACGCACTGCTCCTGGAGAGAAAAGTGACCACTGTGGCAAAATGGAAAAAGATGGGGTTCCAGATTTATATGTGAAAGATAGATCTTTTAGTGCTCTATCCGATGGTAAAAACGGATACAGCTAAATGTGTTTGGGAGTCTCAACATATGGCTTGGAAAAAAGTGGACGCACTGCTCCTGGAGAGAAAAGTGACCACTGTGGCCAAATGGAAAAAGATGGGGTTCCAGATTTATATGTGAAAGATAGATATTTTAGTGCTCTATCCGATGGTAAAAACGGATATTGCGAAATGTGTTTGGGAGTCTCAATATATGGCTTGGAAAAAAGTGGACGCACTGCTCCTGGAGAGAAAAGTGACCACTGTGGCAAAATGGAAAAAGATGGGGTTCCAGATTTATATGTGAAAGATAGATATTTTAGTGCTCTATCCGATGGTAAAAACGGATACAGCTAAATGTGTTTGGGAGTCTCAATATATGGCTTGGAAAAAAGTGGACGCACTGCTCCTGGAGAGAAAAGTGACCACTGTGGCCAAATGGAAAAAGATGGGGTTCCAGATTTATATGTGAAAGATAGATCTTTTAGTGCTCTATCCGATGGTAAAAATGTGTTTGGGAGTCTCAATATATGGCTTGGAAAAAGTGGAGGCAGTGCACCTGTCAATCCGTCTCCAGTTCGACTGGTAGGGTATAACTCGTGGTGATTTTCAAAATTGATAACTTCAGTCGAAACCCGTCCACTGGGTCCTGGTTGACAGTCCGTTGGATGACGGGGAATTCGTTGCATGGTGGTGTGATCTACCGCCACATTTGAAATTGTAGTACGTACCTATTACGCAAAGTTGATTCTTGCTATTTTTCTATTTTTTTGCATATTTATTATACACTTATTTTTCCTTGGGCAATTGATCTGGTACTCCTTGGGTCATTTGTATATTTTCGGAAAACAAATACGATTCGTGTTTGCGTTATAAATCCACAAAAATAATTTAAAAAATAATCTTTTATTAACATTGCAAATGACGCCATGCTATAAATCTTTCTAATCTCAACATATGAATGGATTTAAACCGCTCCAATTCAGACCAAACCCCTCCACTACACAGAGAAAAGTAAACTGTTTTATACCAAGAATGAACTACGCCGTGCGAAAATTGAACTTAATTATATTCCACATTTGAGATTTCCACAAAGGGTTGTTAAAACCAGGAAAATTTAATGCCCTAAAGTACTTTTTAACAACAACTCACGAAATTACACATAAAGAAAGAACATATTGGCGCCAAATCACGGTCATTTTAACTATACAGTAGCTCATTCTAACTATTTTTGGGAATCGTACGAAAATTTTGTTTTGATTTAGTTGATATTGAACTTATATGTACGGTCATTGAACTTTATACCTACGTTTAGTTCATAAAATGTTTCAGACATACATATCCCAGGAAAGTCATTCTTATTTTGTGTACACTTACGTGATCCTTCGTCATTTTAAGTACGGTCTATTTCAAGACCCTATAATTTGCATCATGAGTAAATATGAGAACCAAAATTAAGTTTCTTTTCTTATTCAATTTTTTTTTTTATAGTATAAAACAAAAATTCATAAAATGATTGAATTAGTATAACTTAAATTTATCATTTCCCAATCGCCAAAACGCAGCTTTGATCGAAAATGAAATTACGCGTTGTCATTTTGACGGAGAAAGACTGTCTAGGGTTAAGAAAAGGAAAATTTCATTGGGATATGGAAAATCTCGAAAAAAAATAATAAAATTTAACTACAACAAGAAAAATAATAAAAATATTTTTTTTTCGGTGTAGGCTGTTGTTGGCAGTTATTTTTCCATTTGGCCACAATGGTCACTTTTCCCTTGAGGTGAAGTGCGTCCACTTTTTTCCAAGCCATATATTGAGACTCCCAAACACATTTCGCAATATCCGTTTTTACCATCGGATAGAGCACTAAAATATCTATCTTTCACATATAAATCTGGAACCCCATCTTTTTCCATTTTGCCACAGTGGTCACTTTTCTCTCCAGGAGCAGTGCGTCCACTTTTTTCCAAGCCATATATTGAGACTCCCAAACACATTTTTACCATCGGATAGAGCACTAAAAGATCTATCTTTCACATATAAATCTGGAACCCCATCTTTTTCCATTTGGCCACAGTGGTCACTTTTCTCTCCAGGAGCAGTGCGTCCACTTTTTTCCAAGCCATATATTGAGACTCCCAAACACATTTCGCAATATCCGTTTTTACCATCGGATAGAGCACTAAAATATCTATCTTTCACATATAAATCTGGAACCCCATCTTTTTCCATTTGGCCACAGTGGTCACTTTTCTCTCCAGGAGCAGTGCGTCCACTTTTTTCCAAGCCATATATTGAGACTCCCAAACACATTTAGCTGTATCCGTTTTTACCATCGGATAGAGCACTAAAAGATCTATCTTTCACATATAAACCTGGAACCCCATCTTTTTCCATTTGGCCACAGTGGTCACTTTTCTCTCCAGGAGCAGTGCGTCCACTTTTTTCCAAGCCATATATTGAGACTCCCAAACACATTTCCCAATATCCGTTTTTACCATCGGATAGAGCACTAAAAGATCTATCTTTCACATATAAATCTGGAACCCCATCTTTTTCCATTTGGCCACAGTGGTCACTTTTCTCTCCAGGAGCAGTGCGTCCACTTTTTTCCAAGCCATATATTGAGACTCCCAAACACATTTCGCAATATCCGTTTTTACCATCGGATAGAGCACTAAAATATCTATCTTTCACATATAAATCTGGAACCCCATCTTTTTCCATTTGGCCACAGTGGTCACTTTTCTCTTGAGGTGAAGTGCGTCCACTTTTTTCCAAGCCATATATTGAGACTCCCAAACACATTTAGCTGTATCCGTTTTTACCATCGGATAGAGCACTAAAAGATCTATCTTTCACATATAAATCTGGAACCCCATCTTTTTCCATTTGGCCACAGTGGTCACTTTTCTCTTGAGGTGAAGTGCGTCCACTTTTTTCCAAGCCATATATTGAGACTCCCAAACACATTTCGCAATATCCGTTTTTACCATCGGATAGAGCACTAAAATATCTATCTTTCACATATAAATCTGGAACCCCATCTTTTTCCATTTGGCCACAGTGGTCACTTTTCTCTCCAGGAGCAGTGCGTCCACTTTTTTCCAAGCCATATATTGAGACTCCCAAACACATTTCGCAATATCCGTTTTTACCATCGGATAGAGCACTAAAATATCTATCTTTCACATATAAATCTGGAACCCCATCTTTTTCCATTTTGCCACAGTGGTCACTTTTCTCTCCAGGAGCAGTGCGTCCACTTTTTTCCAAGCCATATATTGAGACTCCCAAACACATTTAGCTGTATCCGTTTTTACCATCGGATAGAGCACTAAAAGATCTATCTTTCACATATAAATCTGGAACCCCATCTTTTTCCATTTGGCCACAGTGGTCACTTTTCTCTTGAGGTGAAGTGCGTCCACTTTTTTCCAAGCCATATATTGAGACTCCCAAACACATTTCGCAATATCCGTTTTTACCATCGGATAGAGCACTAAAATATCTATCTTTCACATATAAATCTGGAACCCCATCTTTTTCCATTTTGCCACAGTGGTCACTTTTCTCTCCAGGAGCAGTGCGTCCACTTTTTTCCAAGCCATATATTGAGACTCCCAAACACATTTAGCTGTATCCGTTTTTACCATCGGATAGAGCACTAAAAGATCTATCTTTCACATATAAATCTGGAACCCCATCTTTTTCCATTTGGCCACAGTGGTCACTTTTCTCTTGAGGTGAAGTGCGTCCACTTTTTTCCAAGCCATATATTGAGACTCCCAAACACATTTCGCAATATCCGTTTTTACCATCGGATAGAGCACTAAAATATCTATCTTTCACATATAAATCTGGAACCCCATCTTTTTCCATTTTGCCACAGTGGTCACTTTTCTCTCCAGGAGCAGTGCGTCCACTTTTTTCCAAGCCATATATTGAGACTCCCAAACACATTTCCCAATATCCGTTTTTACCATCGGATAGAGCACTAAAATATCTATCTTTCACATATAAATCTGGAACCCCATCTTTTTCCATTTTGCCACAGTGGTCACTTTTCTCTCCAGGAGCAGTGCGTCCACTTTTTTCCAAGCCATATATTGAGACTCCCAAACACATTTTGCAATATCCGTTTTTACCATCGGATAGAGCACTAAAATATCTATCTTTCACATATAAATCTGGAACCCCATCTTTTTCCATTTTGCCACAGTGGTCACTTTTCTCTCCAGGAGCAGTGCGTCCACTTTTTTCCAAGCCATATATTGAGACTCCCAAACACATTTCCCAATATCCGTTTTCACCATCGGATAGAGCACTAAAATATCTATCTTTCACATATAAATCTGGAACCCCATCTTTTTCCATTTTGCCACAGTGGTCACTTTTCTCTCCAGGAGCAGTGCGTCCACTTTTTTCCAAGCCATATATTGAGACTCCCAAACACATTTTGCAATATCCGTTTTTACCATCGGATAGAGCACTAAAATATCTATCTTTCACATATAAATCTGGAACCCCATCTTTTTCCATTTGGCCACAGTGGTCACTTTTCTCTCCAGGAGCAGTGCGTCCACTTTTTTCCAAGCCATATATTGAGACTCCCAAACACATTTAGCTGTATCCGTTTTTACCATCGGATAGAGCACTAAAAGATCTATCTTTCACATATAAATCTGGAACCCCATCTTTTTCCATTTGGCCACAGTGGTCACTTTTCTCTCTGTTTCGTATATGCAACATTACTCCGATTCGGAAGATTTCTGGCAAAAGGTTTTCATTCCAATCGAAAGCTATCGTTTTAGTTTATCTTTGGTTAAAATTTGGCTTTTCTATCTCTTCCCGTTTGGCCAATATGTGCCAATTTCTACGGAGGATTATATCGCAAAAAAAATTATTCGTATATAACTCATTTTTTCACATATAGGTGGCGCTGAAACGAATTTTCGTATACGGATTTATTTTCCCTTACATAAAATATATATTTTAAATTGAATAGAATAAAATAGAATGGAAAAATATTTTCCTAGACAAATTTTCTTTATTTTCTTTGACCAATAGCCAATATACTTTGAACTTAATTTTCAATGAAGGCATTTTTCATTTAGAGTTACAGTTTTCTACTTTAAAAGGTATTTAGACATACCAAAAAATTCTATTGTACTGAAGTCCATTTGCTCTACAAAATTGGAATGTTTTTTTTGTTTTGTAATTTAACTATAAAGCTAAAAAATATTAAGAAACGAGAGATGTCTTTCAAAACTAAAGCATACGCATCGGAATGGTCCTATTCTTTGGACACAAACTATTAGGCATTGGTTAAGCTTTATAAAGTATAGAATTTACTTTAGTTGTCATTTCACTTCAATTCAATTTAATTTGTAGCTACCTTGTTTTCATTTCATTTCATTTCGTTTCGTTTCGTTTCGTTTCGTTTCGTTTCATTTCATTTCAATTTAATTTAATTTAATTTAATTTAATTTAATTTAATTTAATTTAATTTAATTTAATTTAATTTAATTTAATTTAATTTAATTTAATTTAATTTAATTTAATTTAATTTAATTTAATTTAATTTAATTTAATTTAATTTAATTTAATTTAATTTAATTTAATTTAATTTAATTTAATTTAATTTAATTTAATTTAATTTAATTTAATTTAATTTAATTTAATTTAATTTAATTTAATTTAATTTAATTTAATTTAATTTAATTTAATTTAATTTAATTTAATTTAATTTAATTTAATTTAATTTAATTTAATTTAATTTAATTTAATTTAATTTAATTTAATTTAATTTAATTTAATTTAATTTAATTTAATTTAATTTAATTTAATTTAATTTAATTTAATTTAATTTAATTTAATTTAATTTAATTTAATTTATTTAATTTAATTTAATTTAATTTAATTTAATTTAATTTAATTTAATTTAATTTAATTTAATTTAATTTAATTTAATTTAATTTAATTTAATTTAATTTAATTTAATTTAATTTAATTTAATTTAATTTAATTTAATTTAATTTAATTTAATTTAATTTAATTTAATTTAATTTAATTTAATTTAATTTAATTTAATTTAATTTAATTTAATTTAATTTAATTTAATTTAATTTAATTTAATTTAATTTAATTTAATTTAATTTAATTTAATTAATTTAATTTAATTTAATTTAATTTAATTTAATTTAATTTAATTTAATTTAATTTAATTTAATTTAATTTAATTTAATTTAATTTAATTTAATTTAATTTAATTTAATTTAATTTAATTTAATTTAATTTAATTTAATTTAATTTAATTTAATTTAATTTAATTTAATTTAATTTAATTTAATTAATTTAATTTAATTTAATTTAATTTAATTTAATTTAATTTAATTTAATTTAATTTAATTTAATTTAATTTAATTTAATTTAATTTAATTTAATTTAATTTAATTTAATTTAATTTAATTTAATTTAATTTAATTTAATTTAATTTAATTTAATTTAATTTAATTAATTTAATTTAATTTAATTTAATTTAATTTAATTTAATTTAATTTAATTTAATTTAATTTAATTTAATTTAATTTAATTTAATTTAATTTAATTTAATTTAATTTAATTTAATTTAATTTAATTTAATTTAATTTAATTTAATTTAATTTAATTTAATTTAATTTAATTTAATTTAATTTAATTTAATTTAATTTAATTTAATTTAATTTAATTTAATTTAATTTAATTTAATTTAATTTAATTTAATTTAATTTAATTTAATTTAATTTATTTAATTTAATTTAATTTAATTTAATTTAATTTAATTTAATTTAATTTAATTTAATTTAATTTAATTTAATTTAATTTAATTTAATTTAATTTAATTTAATTTAATTTAATTTAATTTAATTTAATTTAATTTAATTTAATTTAATTTAATTTAATTTAATTTAATTTAATTTAATTTAATTTAATTTAATTTAATTTAATTTAATTTAATTTAATTTAATTTAATTTAATTTAATTTAATTTAATTTAATTTAATTTAATTTAATTTAATTTAATTTAATTTAATTTAATTTAATTTAATTTAATTTAATTTAATTTAATTTAATTTAATTTAATTTAATTTAATTTAATTTAATTTAATTTAATTTAATTTAATTTAATTTAATTTAATTTAATTTAATTTAATTTAATTTAATTTAATTTAATTTAATTTAATTTAATTTAATTTAATTTAATTTAATTTAATTTAATTTAATTTAATTTAATTTAATTTAATTTAATTTAATTTAATTTAATTTAATTTAATTTAATTTAATTTAATTTAATTTAATTTAATTTAATTTAATTTAATTTAATTTAATTTAATTTAATTTAATTTAATTTAATTTAATTTAATTTAATTTAATTTAATTTAATTTAATTTAATTTAATTTAATTTAATTTAATTTAATTTAATTTAATTTAATTTAATTTAATTTAATTTAATTTAATTTAATTTAATTTAATTTAATTTAATTTAATTTAATTTAATTTAATTTAATTTAATTTAATTTAATTTAATTTAATTTAATTTAATTTAATTTAATTTAATTTAATTTAATTTAATTTAATTTAATTTAATTTAATTTAATTTAATTTAATTTAATTTAATTTAATTTAATTTAATTTAATTTAATTTAATTTAATTTAATTTAATTTAATTTAATTTAATTTAATTTAATTTAATTTAATTTAATTTAATTTAATTTAATTTAATTTAATTTAATTTAATTTAATTTAATTTAATTTAATTTAATTTAATTTAATTTAATTTAATTTAATTTAATTTAATTTAATTTAATTTAATTTAATTTAATTTAATTTAATTTAATTTAATTTAATTTAATTTAATTTAATTTAATTTAATTTAATTTAATTTAATTTAATTTAATTTAATTTAATTTAATTTAATTTAATTTAATTTAATTTAATTTAATTTAATTTAATTTAATTTAATTTAATTTAATTTAATTTAATTTAATTTAATTTAATTTAATTTAATTTAATTTAATTTAATTTAATTTAATTTAATTTAATTTAATTTAATTTAATTTAATTTAATTTAATTTAATTTAATTTAATTTAATTTAATTTAATTTAATTTAATTTAATTTAATTTAATTTAATTTAATTTAATTTAATTTAATTTAATTTAATTTAATTTAATTTAATTTAATTTAATTTAATTTAATTTAATTTAATTTAATTTAATTTAATTTAATTTAATTTAATTTAATTTAATTTAATTTAATTTAATTTAATTTAATTTAATTTAATTTAATTTAATTTAATTTAATTTAATTTAATTTAAATTTAATTTAATTTAATTTAATTTAATTTAATTTAATTTAATTTAATTTAATTTAATTTAATTTAATTTAATTTAAATGTAATTTTATTTAATTTTAAAAATATCTCCATATTTTCCTAATTTTTGCTTTATTTATTTTCAAAATCTAAAAAAAAAACTTCCGCCTTCCTTGTACACCATCATCATGTGATATAATAACTATAGTGTTTTATATCTATTTACTTTACTTTCTAAAAGGAAAACCTCAAAGTTTTTCTCTTGTTGTTTCCCCCGATTCCAATGACAAAAAATTACTTCGTATGGATTCCTTTCCCTTTCGATGAAGAAAAGGGAATAATGTTGAGCAAAGAAAACAAACATACAAACCATATTTTTACAGTATTTTGGTTTAAAAGAACTTGGCTATCGAAAATTTAGGCGATTGTCATTGTCACATTTTCGAGGTTTTGGTGCGGGGGAATTCATTTTGACCGAAACAGGAATATTTCACATGTTTAACATCTGTTCTCAAGATGATGATATTATGCATGAATTTTCCATGGCCACCATAGCTTGAAGCGATTTGTTTATAATATGTCAGTTGCTAATGTTTTGTCGTCACGCTTGAGATTTTTGTATAGAGCGAGTAGTAGTTGTATCAGAAAGGCTTTAGTAAACATTTTTTAGAATTATCTAAAGTAATTATGTGGAAGACTATTTTTGTCGCATATCACAATGACTTAATCCTTCTAAAAGGGAAATTAATGTTTATTTCACTTCCGGGAAAATACATATGAGCATTGTTTGAATAATCTAGAAGTGGAAGATGGAATATAATCAAAGTGTCAATCATTCATAGAAAGGTTCTAGTTATTAGATTATAATCAATCACAGTTTGTAAATCAAAGAAATAATTGAGCAGTTTTGAGATTTTTGTTTGGCTTGAGGAGATGAACTAATGAAAAAGATGAAATGTTGGTTTTTCAGTACATTATTCTTGGAAAATTGTTTTTCTGAGATATTTCGATAAACTTTCCGGGATCAAACGTTAGCGAGATATAATATTTTCCAAAGAAGTACACATTCTCCTTAATTTATAATTAATTAATAATTTGGAGAAAGAAGAAGTTTCATCATGGATAGGTTATGTTGTATGTCGTGACAACACCTTGCAATTCCCTCAATAATTCGAGGATATACCTGATATGGCAAATTCTGCTGTAGTGACCACATTAATTGAACACCATATATGATTAAACTTATATGTCAAATTTATTCATGAATGGTGACCCGTTACAAAAGAGATTCTTAGAAGTTGAACACATACTATTGAGATGACAGTATAATCAGACTTTACTTATTCTCAGAGAAATTCAATCTGATTGTCATTAATATTTTAAATGTGTATGTTCAAAAATAAATAATGCAAATCAAATGCTTCCTCTTAAAACTGGAATAAATTTATCATAATGATTTTATTGAAATTGGAGTGAGTGCTCGTTAAAACATTTATTGCAATATTAATTAAGATGTTTAATTTGTCATTTATCTGACCAATCAGCAAATAATATATTTTTTTTTCTTATTAAATTTCAAAAACCAATATGATGACTTAAAAATAGTTTAATAATAATAATATACAATTATCAGTGGCAAATACATTTATATACAAATTCTAACTTGTTTGTTATTCAATATTAACACTTGTTCAAATGACTTTTGTTCTTCAAATCAAGTGCATATGATAGGAATAAATAAATATCTAAGAATCGATAGACTTATACAGCATATTCCTATCATTAATAATAACTTAACAAACTAAATGTTGCATAATCATCATATATCATATGGTCTTAGATAAACAATGTTCATATTAAATGCACAAATAAAGGTCGATTATTAATTTAGTTTGATCTTGAGATCAATATCTCTACAAACTTTAATGTAAAAATGGTACTGAGTTGGGCAATAAAGACATTTATAAACCCTCCATCATGGGTTTAAAATTTTGGTCCTGTTGTAGAAAATCTTCAATAATTTATAGAACTGGCCATAGTATAAAGATTTAAGACAGGTCGTAAAATTGGGCGACGATTAAAATATCGAAACAAAAAAATTCTGCTAAAAGTATATTTCCTGAAAATGAAAACTATGATTTTTAGAATGATTGATATGATCTACAATTTTATAAATCACGCAAATTTACAAATCTGTTCATATTGATCTTATTCTTTATACTGTTTGGCATTTCATTAAATATTATCAGCGATTTATGCATATTTTTTCTCTTGTAACCCGTATCAATCGAAAATTGATGCAATTTCTTAGATTGTGTGTGGCGGTTATAGGAGCAACAGCCCTCTAAAATTTTTGTGTTTTTGATTAAAACTAATTTTTGTTTATTAAAAATTAATTTTTCAAATCAAGTTACCTTTGACTTTTTATTTTGCTTCAACTATGAATCAAATATAATAGTTTCCTTTTGGGTTTGATGACAGATATTTTCCCAAGCATATCAGTTCAACCAGTACGCTTCTCACAGATAAATGTAAAGATTTTACCTATGAAGACTACATCAGATTCTGAATTTATAAGAACCATTTTTGGTTTGAGTTTTAGAGGAATCATAAACATCTCTTGTAAGTGTGCAAGAAAATGATGAAATAACGCCTTAATTTGAAATCTATAATCAGTGGATTTTCATCCCAATTGTTTAAATTACCACGAGAAGTAAAATCTGGAAATTTAGCATTCAGTTTCAAGCAATTTTCATGATCAGTGCACCTTCTATACCCCCAATAAGTGAAATCGGTCTATATGGAGGCCTTACCAAATGGACCGATAAAACTAAATTATATACACTTTGTTATGGGTCTAAAATGCCAGTATATTTACAATTTGTGGCAAATAGGATAAAAACTACAATTTCTAGAAACGCTAGGAGTTAAATCGGGAGTTGGGTGTAATGGGGGCTATACCAAAACATGGAAAGATACACACACTATTCAGCACATTTAATTGTAGTTCTAGAATCTCGACCCCAAATCGGAGGGCCGGTTTATAAGGGGGCTATATCAAAAACTGTACCAATACTCAATACATTCGGCACATCCCTTTATAGTCATAGAATACCTCTAGATTTCAAAATTCAAGCAAATTGGATAAAAACTACGGATTCTAGAAGCCCAAGAAGTAAAATCGGGAGATCGGTCTATATGGGGGCTATACCATAACATGGAAAGATACACACAGTATTCAACACATTTAATTGTAGTTCTAGAATCTCGACCCCAAAACGGAGGGCCGGTTTATAAGGGGGCTATATCAAAAACTGTACCGATACTCAATATATTCGGCACATCCCTTTATGGTCCAAGAATACCTCTAGATTTCCAATATCAGGCAAATTGGATAAAAACTAGGTAGTCTAGAAGACCAAGTAATAAAATCGGGAGATCGGTCTATATGGGGGCTATATCAAAACATAGACCGGTACTCACCATTTTCGTCACACGTCTTTAGGGTCCTAGAGTACCTCTGGATTTCAAATTTCAGGTAAATTGGATTAAAACTACGGATTCTAGAAGCCCAAGAAGTAAAATCGGTAGATCGGTCTATATGGGGGCTATATCAAAACATGGACCAATACACCCCATTTTCGGCACACCTCTTTATGGTCCTAGAATACCTCTAGATTTCCAATTTCAGGCAAATCGGATAGAAAATACACTTTCTAGACGCCCAAGAAGCAAAATCGGGAAATCGGTCCATATGGGGCCATTACCAAAACATGGACCGATAGCCACCATATGCGGCACACTTTTTGATGGTCCTAAAATACCTCTAGATTTCCAATTTCAGGCAAATTGGATAAAAACTTCAGTTTTTATAAGCCCAAGACCCCAAATCGGGAGGTCGGTTTATATGGGGACTATTATAAAACATGGACCGATATAGCCCATCTTCGAACTTGACCTGCCTGCAAACAAAAGACGAATCTGTTGCAAATTTCAGGACGATAACGCCATTATTGAAGGCTGTAGCGTGATTACAACAGACAGACAGACAGACGGACATGCTTATATCGTCTTAGACTTTCTCCCTGATCAAGAATATATAAACTTTATATAGTCGGAAATCGATATTTCGATGTGTTACAAACGGACCACCACCATTTCTATGGTGGTGGGTATAAAAAGTGAACTCCCTAATTCACTATAACCAATTTAATTTTATTTTAGTTCATGGAATTATTATGTTTGGAGAAAGTTTCCTTTACTCTAATATTTTTTTTTTGCGTACGTTAGTTAAATGAACTAAAAAATAGGAAAAAATTATACCCACATAAAGATATACTTAATTTGTGTCTCCCACAAAGTAGTTCAGAATTTCTTAAGACTTGTAAATTTTATCAATAATGCGCCCATCATAAACTTCGTATATCACTAAAGACACTCTTGCAATTTTGAACTCCAATTTTTTCCTTCAAACTACAAAATTTTCTTTAACAAGTGAAAGAAATTAATTATGTCAAACAAATTTTCTTGAATTTGTCGAAAATTATTTACTTATTTTTGTGATATCGGCGTAATATCAGCGTTTGTAATACTGTTTAGATAAAATTTTCTAAAATTAACCAAAAGTTTCTTCCTGGTGGGTTCACTGTTTTTTTTCAGTGTGGGTTATACAGAAATATCTTGATTATTTCTTCACGTACTTCTTTTCCACTGCCAATTGCATTAAATATTTGCAAACAAAATTAAATAACCTAATTAATTAAAAATTTTAAATATTTAAAAAAGAAAATGTGGCAGACAAAGTTTTGGCTAATAAACTTCACGCAATTTTTTCTAAATCTCATTCTTTCATACAATTTACTCTGTAATTGGATTCAATTAATCCGAACAATTCATATAACATAGAATAAAAAATTGAAGTTTCTGACATTGCCATACAACGATACTGCACGCACACACAAAAAAAAAATTCTGATTCAATCACGAAATTAATTGATCCAATTAATTTTTAATTGAAATGTCTTCAATCACAGAAATGATAGTGTCAATTAAAAAATTATTGAAGGCCAATTAAAAAGTTAATTGATCCAATTAAAAAATTAATTGATACTATTATTTTTGTGATTGATTTTTGTTTCAATTAAAAAATTTGTTGAATCAATTAAATTTTTAATTGAATATTTTTTAAAACTCAATTAAAATTTTAATTCGAATTTTTTTTTTTTGTGTGCAGAGAAGGAATATGATCAACTCAAACATGTTTCAAGAGCAAAATGTTATTTTTGTATGGTGACCATGTAACATGTTTGTCACTAAAATGTTATTTTGTCGTTAAATATAACCTGCTTGCCGAAATCAGATACATGATATGCGAGAAAATAACATGGTTGCGAAAACCATGTTACATGGTCACCACCCAAAAATAACATTTTTGAGGTGATCATATTCCTTCTCTGGGTGTGGTCAAACATGAACACTGAAGAGTTCAATTTTTTTCATTGTACTCAGTGAAATTCCAGTATGGGTATATATTTAAAATTTCAATATCTTCTTGTATTTCATTTGGTCAAACATACAGCTTTAAAATGGAATATTTTATATAGAATTCAAACCATTTGTGGCAGCCGAAATATTTCCTAATATCAAATAGAGATATAGAACTACTAAGCCTAAAATTAAATTGAGTTGATATTAAACAATAGATTCCTAATGGAATGATTTATTTTATCTTGTTGGTTGAAAATTAACAACTCGAAGCCCAAGAAGTAAAATGGAAATGACACATCACATATGGTTTTGATAATTAGTTCTTTTATTATAAGATCTAGGAAAAAGATCTATTGTTTTTGAAAACAAACAAATGTCAACATATTTAAAGAGAACAAAAAAAGAAACAATATCAATAGATAGAATTTTAAGCCTTAAAGTTTGAATTTGAATTCAAAAATACACAATAATAATCCGTTTGTTTAATTTCAATCTTTTCATATTGTCCAATACATAAATGAGATTTTTATTCTAAATATTTGTTCAAAAATTAAAAATAAATATTTTTGTTTCGTTTTAATAAAATTATCAAAATATTTGATTTTGCATAAATTAAAAATTCATTCAACGATATTGAAAACCAGTTTTGCAGATTAATAAAAAAAAATTTGAATCATCTATATTTTTAACTACTGAAATCAGTTCGGTGAGTTAGCCATTTTGAGAATAATTAATATTTAATTTAAATATGTTTTGAATTGACTTTAGGTTAAAAAAATGGTAATCATAAATTATAAAGCATTAAATTTGAGATATAAGAAAAATATATAGGTAATTAAATGTATCTATTTTTTAACGAGTTCACAAAACACAAGAATACTCGTAGTTAAGGAACAATTTAATATTGTTTCGAAATCGAAATCTGGAATTGAACCATGAAATTGGTGATAATTGTAGTGAACAGAATACATTAAAAAGCAGTGAATACCCAGGGCACTAAAGCTTATTTATTTCTTGTTTAATTCATGGAAATTTTACTGTTACAATGTCGATATTATTATTATTTATTTCTATTTTAATTCATGGAAATTTTAATGTTACAATGTCGATATTATTATAAATTTCGTGAAGTATATTTAGTAAATGTTTATTGTTCCAAGCATTAATTACCACATGGAATTAATATAAGAAATTTTTGAGATATACAAATATTTATTATTTCATATTATAACTAAATAGATCCAATAAAATGGTTCATTGAATACCTCCACATAATTATTTTAATAGTCAATTACGAAGTATCATATACTTGTTATTCCCATAGAAAACAAAGAAACTACCTTTGCAAAAAACTATATATTCTTTTCAGAATTTTCACAAGATAACACCTTCACACTTCAGCTAATAGCATATATCTTCCACTGTCTGTAGAATAATTTC
This sequence comes from Haematobia irritans, assembly GCF_050003625.1. Classification (NCBI taxonomy): domain Eukaryota; kingdom Metazoa; phylum Arthropoda; class Insecta; order Diptera; family Muscidae; genus Haematobia; species Haematobia irritans. The sequence goes on from NC_134399.1 coordinate 95,605,284, forward strand.
AAAGAACCTCAAAGACAATACAAAACCTAGAGGTACTGCATAATTCCCCAATACACAAAATTGTAAGCAAAACGAAATACACTTTGTACGATTCTTTTTTACTTTATAAAAAATAAACACTTAAAATATACAAGAGGTAAAAGGTAAACCGTACAAAAAAAAACACTCAGCAACAGCATCGATATCTTCTTGAATATCATCATGATCATTGAGGTATGGTTTGAAGAAGACAAAACAAAAAAAAAAACAATCTCTTCATAAAATATCTACAAAACCTTCTAATTGAATCCTATGCCCAGACCTCTCATGCAAACAATCTAGAACCATAAAACGAAAACAACAAAAACAAATATCTTGAAAAACATAAACTTCCTGTGCAAAAGAACAAAGCAAATGAAGATGGTGTTGTATATGCATGTAGGAATATATTGTGTATTTTTTTTTTTTTTTTGTAAATTCACAGATATTTCGCAATTATAGGGGGAGCTAGACAACAGAAGAAAAAATAATAGGTCATAGAGATTTGTAAAACGCAATTCATTGGGAATATATTATAGCGGAGGGAATTAGAAAATTATACAAATTCCGGCATTGTAATTGATTTATTTGTTGGACGAGAATATTCTGAGTTTACTTGCTCCATATTTCAAAGATTAAACGTTAAAGTTCTTAGATTAGGTTAGGTGGCAGCCGGATGTATCAGGCACACTTAGACTATTCAGTCCATTGTGATACCACATTGTTGACCTGCTCTCTTATCACTGAGTACTGCCCGATTCCATGTTAAGGTCAATGACAAGGGGCCTCCTTCTTATAGCCGAGTCCGAACGGCGTTCCACATTGCAGTGAAACCACTTAGAGAAGTTTTGAACCCCTTAGATAACATATGTCACCAGCATTACTGAGGTGGGATAATCCGCCGCTGAAAAATTTCTTGGTGTTCGGTCGAAGCAGGAATTGAACTCACGATCTTGTGTATGCAAGGCGGGCTTGCTAACCATTGCACCACGGTGGCTCCCTATGTTAGGTTAAGTATGGTGATGAACTTCTCCCATATCAATGAGTACTATCTCTCGGATCTTAAACGGCTGAAAGCAGTCAAACGATGAGGATGTTGACACTTTTCAGAATATTCAAGAATAAGGTAAAGCTATTTATGCTATGTTACATTACATTTTATTATTTTGTTCTTTTTATAAGATTTACTAATTTCAAAATTAATATCAATATGTAGTTCCTATTTGTGCACCAGGGATGGAAACTACAATTTTTAAGAAAGTACAAAAACGGTATCTTTTTGGGCGAAAAAGTACTTTTCAATAAATTTCATTTCATTCATTGGAAGATTATTGTCAAGAGCTTTTTCTTTTTCTTACAAAGACTACAGTAGTATTGTAATCGCGGTTGCCACAGTTGGTAGAATTCTTCCAAAAATAGTAAAAATAAAAAATGTATAAATAAAAAATAAATTGTTGACACAATTTTCTATCGAATAAAATTTTGACAAAATTTTCTATAGAAATAAATATTTGACAAAATTCTCTATAGAAATAAAATTTTGACAAAATTTTCTATAGAAATAAAATTTTGACAAAATTTTCTATAGAAATAAAATTTTGAAAAAAAATTTCTATAGAAATAAAAATTTTTTCTATAGAAATTTTGAAATTCTGCCACAGTTGGTAGAATTCTTCCAAAAATAGTAAAAATAAAAAATGTATAAATAAAAAATAAAAATAAATTTTTGACACAATTTTCTATCGAATAAAATTTTGACAAAATTTTCTATACACATAAAATTTTAACAAAATTCTCTATAGAAATAAAATTTTGACAAAATTTTCGATAGAAATAAAATTTTGACAAAATTTTCTATAGAAATAAAATTTTGCCAAAATTTTCTATAGAAATAAAATTTTGACAAAATTTTCTATAGAAAAAAAAATTTTGAAAAAACTTTTCTATAGAAATAACATTTTGATACAATTTTCAATAGAATAAAATTTTGACAAAATTTTCTATAGAAATAAAATTTTGATACAATTTTCAATAGAATAAAATTTTGAAAAAAATTTCTATAGAAATAAAATGTTGACAAAATTTTCTATAGAAATAAAATTTTGACTAAATTTTGTAAAAGACCATTAGTAAATAAGTTTGTTAAAGACTTTCTCAAAATATTAAAATATTTTGTCAAAACTATTGTATCATAAGTCTGATATCGGCTCAAAACTGTATACACAAAAGGTACTAAACCACGGTACTACGGTACTGACCAAGGTGAAAAAGTATTGAAAAAAGTACTATAGTACTGCATTTTTCATCCCTGTTGTGCACACATCAATTGCAAAGAATTATTCCAAGAGAAACCTATAGCCCCAATATCATAGTTATTACTTCATCTCAATGTCAATTACACTTTTCCTTAGAAATTACAAAATTTTAAGCAAAACATTCACATATAACATATCCGCCATTAAACACACAAAAAATCTCCATAAATTTAATTTTTGTTAAATTTTAATTTATTTTTTCGTTAGATGTTCTAAACTACTTCTGCCCATTGTATTGTTCAAATCTGATTTAAATTTATTTCTTTGTTATATTACATTTTATAGACATTTTAAATTAAAACTTAAATTTACAAACATTCATATTTGATTGTAATTTTTTGCACACATGAGTTGCAAAGAATATTTTCAACTGAAAACCATAGCCTTAACTCTAAATTGTTTGCTCCATATTAATATCAATTATATTTTTCATAGAAATTGCAAAATTTGTAAGTAAAATTCTATATATAGTACTGACGAAGTACAAATATTTAAATTTCATTATAATGTGTTATCGTATGATTTGCTACATCTCCTGGTATTATAATATTTCTTAGTATGCATTGCAATTGCTTGGTATGGTAACAGTTCAGCCATATCGCTGAGAGATTTGCTTTTTTTACTTCAGAAGCATGCAATATGACAGCAACTGAGTTCACGATGTTACTGTAAGAAAATGTTTTTTTTTTCTTGGCAACGATATTTTACACAATTTTTTTCTTTTTCCGTAAAAATAATCTTTTTTCGTGAAAAAAAAATCTCTAAAACTACGTTAGAGACAATTGCTAAATTGCTGTTTTTTCGTGCAGGTTCTGTGGTTTCATTTTAATCTCCAATGGTATAATGACCTATTTTGAAATATATATTTTTGAAAAACAATGATCAATCATATTTGTTGCTATATTTTTGATTTTACTTAACTTAATTTTTAACTATGCTCATGTTTCATGAATGGTTACACAATTTGGTTTGTTATGTTTTTTTATTTCACTTGCGAATTTCTTATCATTAAATCCTATTTTATGTTAATGGCTTTATATATGATATATTTTAAAATCCCTTATTAATGAAATGCATTTAGTCAATTTATTGTACTGTCATATTTTTTCTATTTTTTTTTGTTGTTTTTATTATAATTATAAAATATGAATTTAATTACTCACATTAACAAGTCAATAAATCATGTATTTGTGAATTTATTTGTGTTTTTATAAACATATGTTTTTTCAATCGAACAATTTATGTTGCATAAAAAAATAATATTTATTCGAATTGTAACATATATCCCAATCTTATAAATAATAAATCATATTTTATAATGATTTATAAGCATATGTAAGCCATATATGTTCATTGAGGATTAATAAATTTTTTGTAGTTGATAATATGTACATCACTAAATAATGTAGAAACTCATTGAAGTATTATTTAATTATTAAAACCCAAAAGTGAAATATTTGTATCAAAATTAATTTAGGCAAAGACGACTATCGAACCATTTTTCGGGAGGTTCAAGTGTAATTTACTTTGGCTTTGTTGAATTACCAGAATTTATTCTGATAATTGGTTGATAGTTTCACTGCAAGTAGAGGATACTGATGAGAATTCCGAAAGAGTTTTGCCCAAATAAATTTGACAAATATACTTTTTCTCTGTTGGTAAAGCTACTTTGTAACATTGTAGGTTTTATGCCGGGATCAAACCAACAATAATAATTTTTTGATCGTAAGAATTTACATGGTAAATGTGAGCTTAATGCTTAGTCCATTTTTTTTTTTTTGTATTTTGGGGTGTACATGCTCAGCAATAACTATGTTATTAATGTACATCCATAAGAATGCTTTTGTGGGAGACTTAAATTTCATTTCGCAAGAAGTTCTTCTGAGAAGATTAAAAAAAACAATCCTTGGTTTTACATAGTTTTCGCAATAAATTTAATTTTTCAGAATTTTACAGCACATTAAACATAATAAGAACAAATCAAGTAATGAAAAATTCCAAAAAAAAGAAAGAATAAAAAAGTGTAACCAACCCTTTCTCGGCAGACGTGGAATTTTAGATAAAATGCAATTATTATGCAAAAAGGTCTTTGTCTAGAGATAACGGTCGAAAAACTCAAGAACAATTTTATTTTTTTGAAGTTTTTCTGTATTTTTTTTTTTATAAAATGCGAAATAATGAAGTATCACATCTGAAGAACTAGTGCGAAATCAATGCAGTGCAGACTGTTTAAGAAGAAGGCTTCCGCCCTATGACAAGCCCATGTAAAAAAATTGCTATGGTGGGATGCATATCTCCCATGGATATTTTATAGGTACAAAATTTGTCTATATATTTGATTAGCTCGGTAGTGTGGTTGGCTATTACAACATTGATCTACATTAAAACCAGCTTACCAAAAATATTAATTCAGTGAACCCATATTAAATACTCAGAATCATTATCATTAATTGATCCTGATTCCTGACCGCCCGTCCGTCAGCCTTTGTATTGCTTGTTAGAGGTAATGGTTTTTGTTTAACCTTCGTAAACTATTATAAGCAATTTTATGATCCATGAACGAAAAATCAATTCCTAACAATACTGTAATAGATTGTAGCCAAAAAAATTGATATAAGGCTCCAGTAAACCGATATCCAAACTTCTAGCTCTACTCAAGGATGGAGGGATTGTAATAAGAAGAAGTCGTCTTCCCAAATTTTTAATAATTTGAAAATGTTTTCTTTTTCTAACATTTCTATATTAGAAACTTCGATTTTTTTTTAATCTTAATCTTAAGAGTGTTCAAAGTCGATTTTCACACAACAATGAAAAAAATACCGAAGTATTACCCAGCAAAAAAATTCTGAAGTTCTTCCAAAGGTACAACTTTAAAAGCACTTCCAGAAGATGAACTCCCAATTCAATTTTTTATAACTTGTTTTCTTTGCATACTTTTAATGGGTGATTTTAACTCATAAAATGGTACAAATCATTTAAATTTTGTCATAAAATAGGCTAAATCCAATCTGAAAAAAATGTGAATTTTTGAAAATGTTTGAGGTCAAACATTTCCGACAAGTGTTAGAATCCTTTAAAAATTATAAAAATTATTTATTTGACAAAATATCAAAGAATTCTTTTTTTTTAAATTACCACCAAATATTTTGGTTAAATAATGAAATTTTTGTTTATCAGTTATCAGAATGTGTATTCCGGTTTATATTGTTTTTTTAACCGATGACACATCACTCGGAATTGCCAAAAACAAAGCCTGAGGATCAGGGGTTGTATTGACAGTATTGGAGATTTCCTCCCAAATTGGGGATTGTTTCTTGTGGTGCTTGATTTTGGCGTGGAATTTGTATGAATTTGCAGATGTTTGTGTTTGTTAGAAATCGCCTAAGTGATAATTTATAATTTTACTTAGCTAGGCTAAACAATTTTTCTAAAATTGTGAAATCATTCTATGAGGACTCGGACCTAAATGTTGCCCACTCATGAGTATTCCTCATTGATTTGGAAAATATATCCCATAAATATAAAAATGTTGAAGATGGTTCTCCTTCATATTGATCTGCCACCCAATTTTATTACTTGAGTGTTTAGAAGTAAGTTACCGTTCATAAATACGTGGTGATCGAGCCAGTGTTGCCAGTATTGAGGATATTTCCCAAAAACGGGGATATTTTTTCGTTGATGGGGATGAATTATTTGAGTTGGGGACTTGGGGATTTAGTGGGGAAATTCCACAAATTTAAAGATTTTTGAAATCGGTTCAGTATAATAAATCAGATTTAGAATTATGGTTCCTATGAAATTCTTTATTTCTACATGCTTCAAAAAGGGCTTAAGAATTAGAGAGAATCTCCAAAATAAAACAAATCCTTCTATTTATTCCACGACATTTATTTGGGGGCCCAAGAGATACATTACAATTTTCTCTATTTCCTAAGAAATTTTTTACTATTGTGCAATTATTTTGTCAGGACATCACTGATTTGGAAAATATATCCCATATATATAGAATAGAGTTCATATCGGGACATCAACGCCTTTTGTTCGATCAACCAATTTTATTTTTATATTTATATATTTGCATAAGGCAACAATTCGATAACCTTTTAAACCAATAAATATGATGGTTTATATCGGATGATATAAAAAAATGCATATTTTTTCCAATTTTAAATTTATTACGGATTTCTTCAGCAGAGTCTATTCTCTTACTTTTTTGTATCAAAAAACTTGCCAGCCATTTATTGGGTATTTTGGTGGGGACAAGAGCACGGAAAATACTGGAAACAGTGAATCGAACTTCCATTTTCCTTTCACAAGCCGATTACCAATCTCCTGGTTTTTTGTTTCGAAATCTTGATTTTATTGCAACCCGCAAGCTGGTATGACAAAAAAAATTTATAATTTTTTAAAATTTCAAATTATTACAGATTTTTTACATTATAGCCTATTTCTATAGTTTTTTCATAAAAGCTTGTCCACAATTTATTGGGGATTTTTGGAGACGAAAGCGTCCCAATGTGGGGACAAGAGTCGGAAATTTTACTAGGCTAGATACTAGAATTACTCATGAATTTAACTACTATTGCAAAAATCTTGTGGTATTTTTTGCGAATCTGGGTTTGAACTGAAGCGTTTTTTATCTTGAGCCATGAAATAGAATTTTTAAATTATAAAATATAAACTTTAATTGCATTAGCTGAGACTTATACACTATCGAGAAATTCCGAGACAACCACCATAATAACAATGATTGTAGTGATGTGCGAGTTGGTGTATTCAGACTTAAAATTCATCTGTTTTCAGAGATAAGCTTATACTCTATTCTACTCATTGATATTCAAAAACTATTACAAGAAACACAATAACAACATTAAGTTTGTCCTTTTCACGGAGTGGTCATAAAATCAAAGACAATTATGGAAGAGAAGAAAAACAAAACATACCAGTAATAAAATTTTATATCCACAATAACGGCTTGTTGCAAAGCTGCTTTTCAATTTAAACTGCCTTAGGATGAGTGATAGAGAGAGAGTGGGGGTGCTCTACCTCTTACTAGTGTGTGTAGATAAATCCGTAAAGATGTGTTCACGAAGTCAAAGTAAAATCATATTCACATAGAATCACTTTTTAGAACATTCACTCGTTTGAGTTCTCAAACGTTAAAAGCACGAATAAAAAATAACACTGATTCTAAAGCGCACTTTGATTTTTCATTTCATTCCTTTTTTTCTTTTTTTGTTTGGTTTTTCTTAACTCTTTGTGTGTGTGTGTGATAATATTCTGGTACTTTAGGCAGCTTTAAGAGCTCTTCTTAAATGATTATTATAGTTTTTTATTCTTTATTTTATTTTTGTTTAATATAAAAAAAATTTACTTTATATATTCTTCTGGGCACACAAACTCTCATACACACTTAAGTGGGGGGCAGAGTACACACCATGAAAAACACTGTCAATTGCATATAGCTGGCTGGCTGGCTTAATGTTTGCTTGAATGAGGGTTTTCGAGGGTGACCGACAATGACGATGGGGAAGAAGAAGAAGCAGCATCAAGCATTGGCCGAAAAGAGAGAGAGGCTCTTTTTGCCACACGACGAATGAACTCTTTTGTTATTTTGTTTTGAGAATAGAATGAATAAAGCCTGGATCGTTATGCAGGCGGTTTATTCGGTAGACAAATGCAACAACAAAATTTTATAAGAACCGTACCGCCAACAACAACACAGTAAGAACGTAACTTGAGTTTTTTTTTTTTTTGTTAGTTTCTTTCGATTTTGTGGTTATGGTTTTTGTTTTTTTTTTTTTGTATCATGAATGGGGATAAAATAGAGTGGCAAAAACTTTACGAGATTTTCGGTTTAGTTTTTGTTTGATTCTCTGCGTGGCAAAATTTTGTTCATGCAACACTTTGGCTGAAGTCACTTTCGGTTGAAAATTTTTGGGGCCTTTTTTTTATGCCTTAGTAAATTGGCCAGATTGAGATTTGGTGGATATATTATTCTTCTTGTCAGAGAGGAGTTCTGTTTTCGTTTTGTTTTTTCCTTAAGGGTTTCTTGGAATACCGTTTTCTTGAGTTGGTTTTTATAAAATGTGTTTTTCGTTTTCTTTTCTACTTCTGCTAGGGTTTTTTTCTTATCCAAGGGAAGTTAAAAATAAATTTGCTTTCTGCCTTTTTGGGGTTTGGTAGTGAATATTTAATTTACTTGATATTCTTGTTTATCGTCACGAAAGAGACCAACAAATATCCATTTAATGTTGCTCCTTTTTTTAAGTCTTTTTTTTTGGAAGATTTTTTTTTTTTTTTAGGTTTTTCTTGGTTTGTCACTAAACTTTTTGATATGTGACGGCAGATTGTTTTTTTTTTTACTTTTTCAATAAGACTTCCCCAAGAAGTTATTTTCTCTCTATACTCTTTGATGTTTGGAAAAAAAAACTTAATCCATGAAATATTCCAAACACGTCCTTAAATTGTTGCTTTCTTGGATGGGATTGCTAGTCGTCGTTGCCTTTGTGTTTTTCTTCATAAGACAACAAACAGACATTACACGTGTAAATGAAGACAACGTTGTGTGTTAAATGTTAATCCGTATAAATCACATGTAAATGCAAGATTAATGGGTAAATTGGATGATTCCCAAAGAAAGTTTTTGGCGGTGGTGGGGTTTTTTTTTCACAAACTTGGAAATGGATACGATTGTTATCAGATTTTTGGAATAATTTGTGTTTTTGTTACTTAAATACTTTCATAAAGAAGTCACCGACAATATTCTCAAAAAATAGTTATATATGCCATACACATTTTTTTTAAGTTGGTTTTTAGATTTTCTTTTAATAAGATCTAATTTTTACAAGATTTTTCTTCTATGACAGCTTTTTTTGTTTTATTTCCTTATCCACTTATATTTTCTTTATTCCTCGGATATATTTGCTTTGTTTCCGATTAATTTCTTTACTCAAGCAACAGGCTTTAGATTTGTTTTTGTTTTCTCATATCAACGTTTTATGATTTTTTTTTTGTTTTTATACTTTATTTTCAAGTCTGTCTTTCCACTCACTAAGATCATTCACTCACTCACTTGTTTTTTTGTTTTTGTATCACTATTTTTTCTCTTACTATTCGTTTTTATCACATGATGTTTTGTTTAACACTTTTTTGTTTTGTTTTCATATTTAACACATATATATAGAACATTCTCATTTTACTTTATTATTTAAATATGCATTTAAATTGATTACATTTCTTGCTTTTTTGGTTGTTTTCTGTTTTGTTTTCACTATAAATTTTTTTTGTTTAATTTTGTTTTTTCTTCATACGCATAAACATTCATTTATCCGCGCCACACCATCATTTCTATTGGATGTCTGTTAATAACTGTTCGAAGATATGTACTATCAGCCATGCAAGCACTGTTGCTGGTGTGTTGAGTTATTCAAGCACACTCACACTTTATCGACTGGGGTGAATATATTAAAGTTGCATGTTGACGGCTATGGTGAGTATACCAGTTTTTTTTTGTATGCATCTTTAATAAATGTTTATAAACATTGATGCTATTGTATCGGCAATATGTTGAGATAGATGCATTGTAATTAGAGTGACCAACTTGACCAAAAACATGAATATTCGAAAGATAAACATTTATTTGTGCGGTACAACAAATAATTTATGGCCTTATAGAGGAACTGTGCAATTAAGTAATTTATTATATTGTTTTCTTACAGTCAAAGAAATTTGCTGTTGGTTCAAATAGCAATCATTGCCTACCAAAGTTATACAATAAAAACAATGTATTAAAAATTCTACTTATATTGACTCAAAAATCTAAATATTTCCCAATTAAGGCATAACAGTAAACAACATGTTTGCCGATCCATTTGGGAGCTTATTTTATCCTCTGTTTTCATCGAATATTCTATATAACGCCGACATCCATGCGATACTTTGCTCAGCCGGCATTGCCTCCGAAGTAATTCGATCAGATACGAAAGACTTAAAGTTACCAACAAAGAAGGATAATGATCACGTCAAACAAGGAGGAGTTCTATCACCGCTCCTTTAGAGTGTTTCTATAAACAACCTTCTGGTTTCCCTACAAAATGAAAGGATAAAAGTGGTGGCATACGCCGATGATGTGGTTCTAGCAGTCACAGGAAATTCCCATCCACAATTAGAGATATTGTACAGAGAGCCTTGAGAATGACAGAGAAGTGGGCGAGGGAAAAATTCCCACGGTTAAACCCATATCCCTAAGGGAGGTACTAGGTTAGGTTAGGTTAGGTGGCAGCCCGATGTATCAGGCTCACTTAGACTACTCAGTCCATTGTGATACCACATTGGTGAACTTCTCTCTTATCACTGAGTGCTGCCCGATTCCATGTTATAGCCGAGTCCGAACGGCGTTCCACATTGCAGTGAAACCACTTAGAGAAGCTTTGAAACCCTCAGAAATGTCACCAGAATTACTGAGGTGGGATAATCCACCGCTGAAAAACATTTTTGTGTTCGATCGAATCAGGAATCGAACCCACGACCTTGTGTATGCAAGGCGGGCATGCTAACCATTGTACCACGGTGGACTAACTCACAATTTAGAAGACGGCGTTAAGAAGTTTTAAGATACCTTGCTATCGTCAAATGTTACCGCAACCCAAGTAATTCGATTGTGGATGACAGTCTTTAGTAGAAGTTTCTACGCAATCCATGGTGGAGGGTCCATAAGATTCGGCCTGGCCGAACTTACGGCCGTATATACTTGTTTTTCTTTGCGTGTATAGACTTAATAAAAAACAAGTATATACGGCCGTAAGTTCGGCCAGACCGAAGCTTATGTACCCTCCACCATGGATTGCGTAGAAACTTCTACTGAAGACTGTCATCCACAATCGAATTACTTGGGTTGCGGTAACACTTGCCGATGGCAAGGTATCCTAAAATTTCCTAACACCGTCTTCTAAATTACAAGGTAGTCCATACGTAGTATATATTAAACTAAATACGATTAAATTCGTATATAAGTTTAAAGTTTCTATAGAAATAAAATTTTGACAAAATAAAATTTTGACAACATTTTCTATAGAAGTAATATTTGGAAAAAAAATTCTATAGAAATAAAATTTGGAATAAATTTTCTATAGAAATAAAATTTGGAAAAATTTTCTATAGAAATAAAATTTTGACAAAATTTTCTATAGAAATAAAATTTTGACAAAATTTTCTATAGAAATAACATGTTGACAATGTTTTCCATAAAAATAAAATTTTGGTAGATTATTTTTGGCTCGAATGGCAACCATGAATATGAACCGATATGGACCAATTTTTGTGTGATTGGGTATCGGCTATATATCACTATAGACCGATATGGACCAATTTTGGCATGGATATTAGCGGCCTTATACTAACACCACGTTGCAAATTTCAACCGGATCGAATGAATTTTGCTCCTCCAAGAGGCTCCGGAGATCAAATCTGGGGAACGGTTTATATGGGGGCTATATATAATTATGGACCGATATGGACCAATTCTTTTTTGTTTGTTAGAGACGACATTCTAACACCATGTGCTAAATTTCAACCGGATCGGGTGAATTTTGCTCCTCCAAGAGGCTTCGGAGGACAAATCTGGGAATCGATTTATATGGGGGCTATATATATATACTAATAGTCCGATATGGACCAATTTTTGCATGGTAATTAGAGAACATATACCAACACCATGTACCAAATTTCAGCCGGATCGGATAAAATTTTCGTTTCTTGGAGGCGCAAGCCAAATCGGGAGATCGGTTTATATGGGGGCTATATATAATTATGGACCGATCTGGACCAATTTTTGCATGCTTATGAGAGGCCATATACTAACACCATGTACCAAATTTCAGCCGGATCGGATGAAATTTGGTTCTCTTAGAGGCTCCGCAAGCCAAATCAGAGAATCGGTTTATATGGGGACTATATGTAATTATGGACCGATATGGACCAAGTTTTGCATGGTTGGGAGCCACCGTGGTGCAATGGTTAGCATGCCCGCCTTGCATACACAAGGTCGTGGGTTCGATTCCTGCTTCCACCGAACACCAAAAAGTTTTTCAGCGGTGGATTATCCCACCTCAGTAATGCTGGTGACATTTCTGAGGGTTTCAAAGCTTCTCTAAGTGGTTTCACTGCAATGTGGAACGCCGTTCGGACTCGGCTATAAAAAGGGGGTCCCTTGTCATTGAGCTTAACATGGAATCGGGCAGCACTCAGTGATAAGAGAGAAGTTCACCAATGTGGTATCACAATGGACTGAATAGTCTAAGTGAGCCTGATACATCATGCTGCCACCTAACCTAACCTAACTTTGCATGGTTGTTAGAGACCATATACTAACACCTTGTACCAAATTTCAGCCGGATCGGATGAAATTTGCTTCTCTTAGAGCGATCGCCAGCCAAATTTGGGGGTCCGTTTATATGGGGGCTATACGTAAAAGTGGACCGATATGGACCAATTTTTGCATGGTTGTTGGAGACCAAATACCAACACCATGTACCAAATTTTAGCCGGATCGGATGAAATTTGCTTCTCTTAGAGCAATCGGAAGCCAAATTTGGGGGTCCGTTTATATGGGGGCTATACGTAAAAGTGGACCGATTGCAATACCATCTGACCTACATCAATAACAACTACTTGTGCCAAGTTTCAAGTCGATAGCTTGTTTCGTTCGGAAGTTAGCGTGATTTCAACAGACGGACGGACATGCTCAGATCGACTCAGAATTTCACCACGACCCAGAATATATATACTTTACGGGGTCTCAGAGCAATATTTCGATGTGATACAAACGGAATGACAAAGTTAATATACCCCCATCCTATGGTGGAGGGTATAAAAATGGCAAAAGCCATACATTTGGAGCAGAATTGGTACAAACAGGGATTAGTCCTATACGGGTCCTGGGAATGTTCCATTTCCAATGGGGTATTCAAGACTAATTGATTTAATGCTTTATAATATCAACGAAAAACTTGGTTTTAACGATAGCAACGATTTTTTTCTTTAGGCATAACTTGTACGATGAGTATCGCGATTATATGCCGATACAAGTATTTCTATAGTCTGATGGTGTTATCTCTCAATAGAGTTAAAGGTTCATTAAGCAAAATCATAAATCATTGGAGGATATTTCATGACGAAGCCTTTCTGTGTCGGCATCAACATTGATATTGTGAGACATTTACGAATAGGACAACTGATTAAGTTGTTACATTTGGGATAACCTGAAATGAAGGTAAGTCCGAAAAACATCTGCTCCCAACGATGTAAACACAAATTTAGGAAACAATCGAATACATTTGAGCAGGTGCTGTTGCCGCAAGGATACAAAGATAAAAAGGATACGAAGTGAATATAACCAATGAATTGAAGATTATTTTCCCAGTAATGCCATTTGAGGCAATGGGTAAATTTTCCAATGTTTCGCTTTCTTCGAAGAAGAGAGGGGTTCATGTATCCATAAATTTGGTTGTGGATGTAAATACTATTAAGACAAAAAGGGGTTATTACAAAAAATTAAAAAAAAAAAAAATAAGAAAAAATCATTCCTATATGCAATCGGATTGAAACTCATCATTAACAATTTACATTCATTAAACAGTTTGATACTCATAAAATTGTATAAACAAAAATACAATGAGTGGCAATGTTATTTATTGGAATTACATTGAAAAGTCCAATATACGTTCTTCCATAACCCCAGCAAAATATGGATGGATAGATGGACGAACGACACTCCGTATCCATATGGACGGCATTTATATAAATAAACCTGGACAAGCAAACAAAAGCAATTCTCATTTCTTTGGTCGATCATCGCTCCTACTTTTGTTTTGTTTCACAAATCAATGATGGCCTCAGTGACCGACCAAACGATCGACCGGTTGGTTGAATGTTTGGTTAACCACAATGGACAATGAGAACAAAAGTCGTCGTCCAGTTTATGAATGAATCTTCGAAAAGAGGAAAGAATAAAACAATAAAATCAAAAACAAAAGCAAAAGAACGAAAACACTACACAAAATAAAACAAATAGACAAAATCCCCCAGAAAAATAACCATATCAGAGGGGAATGCAAAATAAAACAAGCAGTATGAAAAAAAAAAATTAAAACTAAACAAACAGATACCAAAGACCACCAGGCAATGTGAATGGGTAAAGGGTGTGCACCTAATACTACTACTTACCCAGCTAGCATCAATGATAATCAAGTACCAGACCACCCTACCAACCAACAAACCTACATACCATATGGTAAATTATGGTCTACTTTGCTAGTGAAGTCTAAAACTCACCGACAAGATAAATGTTTAAACAGAGCTAACGTTGTTTAAACACTGATACCAAATGTTGGTCATAAAGTCGACGACCACAATAAAATCATAAATGCCGATTATATTGAAAACAATATGTTGCAGAAGCCTCCTGCAACATTGGAAATCAAACTGTTATACAAGACATAAAGCAACAATGTGTATCAACATTCAAGCATGTGTTCGATAGAGAAATGCGTACGGTCACACTAGGCAAAAATCTGATAGAAATGGAAAAGGAATTCATCACCACAGTTCAACCAGCAAGAATTTTGTGCTCGTATTGGACATTTAACATTGTGAAGAATATTATCCAAAGAAAATTCAAAATTGAAATTTTTTTCAAATATTTGCCTAGTGTGACTATAACCCAAGGGTATACATTTGTATACAACTCTATTGCACTTTATGGGTGAATGGATTGTCCGGCTTGTCCACTCTTTTCACTAATCTCAGTTTTTGTGCGTATAACTTGTAGATTTACAACAATAATGAGGCGAGATACATTCATGAAAAAAATAAAATGCATGCTTAGAACATAAATCTCTATTATATTAATGTTGATGAGAACAATATTCTCTTCCCCATCGTCATCATATGCTCATCATTCTCGGTAATTTAGTGTATTTTCCATTGTAACAACAACAACAACGGAATGAGCAATACACGATTGTCTATTAGGTCGAGTATAATTTGTTGTTGGACTCCATTGCATCTTTCATTTGCCCATTCTTGTTACGTTCGTACTTATTTGTTATTGTTGCTATTATTATTATGAGGTTTAGCAAAGATCACAATGTGTATTGTGATTTGTAGAGAGATCGTGAGGGCATCTACTCAGGACAGATGCTGGTTATGATGAGTGCAAGAACCGCAATGTGTGAAATGATAAAGTTGATGATTATTGTGTGTAGAGTTGCCATCCCATTATTATGTCTATTGGGTTTTATTTTATAGGTACTCGTATTTGTCCACGAAATAATGGCTGTATACATAAAATCCCTCACTCAATAGTTATCGAAATATTGAGATGGACTCAATAGAGTATACAAATTCATAGCTTAAGACCCTAGCAGTCGATCGTAAATGTAATTAATCAATAAGTAAGTAAAATTTCTTGAACGTTTTGAATATCTGAGCCGATCTACACACAAAGAAAAACTACCTTCTTCGGGGACGAAATTCCCCTTTGTTGTAAAGCCTCTTCTTTAGGAGAAAATAAATACGAATTTATGACAAGCGATTCAACGATTGCCTCTAATCATTTTTACTAGAGGTGTGCGCGTGACACGAAATTGTTGTGACACGCGTGATTTACGCGTGAATCACGTGAGTCGTGAAAAAATCAGAAACAACTCTCGCGAATGTGCATGAATGGGATTAAAATAAATATGTCGTGCGTGAGTAATAAAATCGGTGCGTGAATGTGCGTGAATACAATAAACCACGCTCACGGTAAAAATCAAGATTTAATTCTTAAAAAAATAAAGATTTAATTCTTACTTATGTTAACGAGCCAAAGTCCACTAGAGCCCCTGAGGATTGGGACGCTTAAAAGAAGAATCTGAGAGGATACAAGCGAGAACTGAAAATGCTCAGCATAACTCTTGGAATGATTACTGCAGCAGTATTGAGAATACGTGCGAGGCTTCCAAACTACGGAAGGTTCTAACATCCACCAACTCCGCTCCAGGTTTCATTAAAACATCGGAGGGCAATTGGACAACGTCCTGTGAGGAGACGCTGGAGGTACTATTGGACACACATTTTCCCGGAAATCAGACGGTTGAACCAGGTTCTGGCGGTGCCACAGTGGCTCAGCGGTCGTTTCCTATCGAGGAAATTGTATCGGAATCTAGAATAAGATGGGCGTTAAATAGCTTTGGACCATTCAAATCCCCCGGACCTGATGGAATTACTCCGGCGGAGTTACAAGCAGTGACTGACAAAATTATCCCCTGGTTGTCGGTGATATATAAAGGATGTATCAACTTATCATATATCCCAGGAAAGTGGAGGGAAACAAAAGTAGTTTTCATACCTAAAGCCTAGTACTAAGAACACGTTTTCGCACAATAACTGTTAAACTCCATATAAAAAACGTTAGCGCGGAAAAAATGCGAAATCTTTGTTTTGCGCATTTTTAAACACATATTTAAACAACCCTGCATTTTTCGCACGAAAAAATAGGCAGGCATATTATTTCGCATAAATAAGTTAACATCCCTGCGTTTGAGACCCTATTTACGGAGATAGATGAAGATATTCGTTTTTCGCAGAAACGAACTTAGTACTAAGCATAAAGCGGGAAAAGCCTCTCACTCGAGGGCGAAGGATTTCCGACCAATCAGCTTATCCTCATTCCTACTTAAGACTCTGGAGAGGATGATAGATATTTATCTTAGAACTAGCATCGATTCAAGTTTGTTCTCAAAACGAACTAGTCAGCTTTATTGAAAGCTCACTATCTGTCAAAGAATACACAATCGTGGCATTTCTAGACATCGAAGGGGCGTTCAATAATGTCCATCCGAGCTCGATATTAACATAAATGGACTGACAACTCGGAATGTTGATCCATGTATACTTAGGCTGTTAGACGAACTTCTAAAGAAGAGACGTATTTCAGCCACATTAGGACAAGCACACATACAAAGGTATGTGAACAGAGGCACTCCCCAAAGAAGAGTTCTATCATCTCTTCTTTGGAATGTTGCTATAAATAACCTTCTGGTTACCCTAGAAAAAGAAATGATAAAAGGGTGGTATACGCAGATGATGTGGCTCTAGCAGTCAGGGGAAAATTCCCATCCACAATCAGATACATTATTCAGAGGGCCCTCCGGATGACTGAGAAATGGGCGAAAGACAATGGTCTTGGGATAAATCCTGGAAAGGCAGAACGAGTCATGTACTGCAAAGATCGCAAAACTCCCATGGTTAGGCCCATTTCCTTAAGGGGTATTGAAATTCCCTTTGGTGAGTGTGCAAAATACCTTGGCGTTAGTTTGGTCAGGAAGCTGAACTTTAAGCTTAATATTGAAGAAAGGGCGAGAAAAGCAACGGTAGCTTTGTACTCGTGCAAAAAGGCAATAGGAAAAAGGTGGGGACTAAAACCATAAATTGTGCATTGGCTATACACGGCAGTGGTTAGATCTATAATGCTATATGGTGTTGTAGTCTGGTGGCCGGCACTTCACCAACAAGTTTAGACAAAGTTCAGCGTATTGCGAGCTTATGTATCTCAGGCGCATTTAGTAAGACAGGAACAGACTCCCTTAATGTCATGCTACATCTATTGCCTTTAGACATTTTGGCCAAACAGTCAGCTGCAACAACGGCTGTGCAGTTGCGCGAATCAATTAAACACCTCTTGTGTGAGTGTCCTGCATTTTGTGTAAAGCGCAAGCAACATTTAGGAGCATATAGCTTCAGATTACTGTCGGATCTGGAAAACGTTAACTTAAGCAGTCTGCTAATGTTTTTGGTTCAGCGGTTAAAACTAGAAGTGCCCATATGTAATAGGTACTTTTAGTTAATGTGGTATCACAATTGACTGAATAGTCTAAGTGAGCCTGAATCTTAATCGGGCTGCCACTTTAACCTAACCTAACCTAACCTAAGTACCAACAACGATATAATCGGACATTTCTAAGTCGAGATATAATTTGTTTAGTGAAAAAAAGCGAAAACCTAAAAATAACGGTATATCTCAAAAACGGTTCCATAAAAATTTTTGAAACATTTTTTGTCGAATTCAGCAGATCAAGATTTTCAGTGTAAACTATTGTAATTTGACGGTAACTTTGTGGTTCAACAACATAAAATATACTAGAGGTCTGCACAATTCCATTTGTAAATGCAGAGTACACGTGTACTTGCTACATGAGTACATCTATTTGAGAGAGTCGCAAAATTATTGGTACACATTTTGATGAACACCAAAAGCCACGAGTAACTTCTTGTTGCTACTCTGATGTATTCACTACCAACAAACACATATTCCTCTTTCTCTCTTATTGAAGTGTACTCAGAGTGATCACGTCGAGTATGTTGCGAGAACAAAACTTCATAGAGTACTCCATGTACCACGTGCAGTTTCAGAAATACAAAAATAATAGCTACTCTCCATAATATATGTTTTGGTTTGTTATAAAGAACGGCAAACATTAAGGTAAGTGTGCGACATACATAAATATATGAAATATGTGACATACATACATATCTATGATTAATAATAATGGAAAGTTTTGCTTCGCACATAACTGAGAAATACTTGTGGTACCACGTGAAGTGAAGAGAATCCATGTTGTACTTTTTCTCAAGTACTTACATTTTTATACCCTCCACCATAGGATGGGGGTATATTAACTTTGTCATTCCGTTTGTAACACATCGAAATATTGCTCTAAGACCCCATAAAGTATATATATTCTGGGTCGTGGTGAAATTCTGAGTCGATCTAAGCATGTCCGTCCGTCCGTCCGTCTGTCCGGCTGTCCGTCCGTCTGTGGAAATCACGCTAACTTCCGAACGAAACAAGCTATCGACTTGAAACTTGGCACAAGTAGTTGTTATTGATGTAGGTCGGATGGTATTGAAAATCGGCCATATCGGACCACGTTTACGTATAGCCCCCATATAAACCGATCCCCAAATTTGGCTTGGGGAGCCTCCCGGAGCA
Organism: Haematobia irritans; assembly: GCF_050003625.1. NCBI lineage: Eukaryota > Metazoa > Arthropoda > Insecta > Diptera > Muscidae > Haematobia > Haematobia irritans. The sequence goes on from NC_134399.1 coordinate 95,624,652, forward strand.
GCAAAATTCATCCGATCCGGTTGAAATTTGGTACCTGATGTTAGTATACGGCCTCTAACAACCATGCAAAAATTGGTCCATGTTGGTCCATAATTATATATAGCCCCCATATAAACCGATCCCCAGATTTGACCTCCGGAGCATCTTGGAGGGGAAAAATTCATCCGATCCGGTTGAAATGTGGTACCTGATGTTAGTATACGGTCTCTAACAACCATGCAAAAATTGGTCCATATCGGTCCATAATTATATATAGCCCCCATATAAACCGATCCCCAGATTTGACCTCCGGAGCCTCTTGGAGGGGCAAAATTCACCCGATCCTGTTGAAATTTGGTACCTGATGTTAGTATACGGCCTCTAACAACCATGCAGAAATTGGTCCATATCGGTTCATAATTATATATAGCTCCCATATAAACCGATCCCCAGATTTGACCTCAGGAGCCTCTTGGAGGAGCGAAATTCATCCGATCCAGTTGAAATTTGGTACATGGTGTTAGTATATGGTATCTAACAACCATGCAAATATTGGTCCATATCGGTCCATAATTATATATAGCAAAAGTCATCCGATGCGGTTGAAATTTGGTACATTTTGTCAATATATGGCCTCTAACAGCCTTGTAAAAATTGGTCAATATCGGTCTTTAGTTATATATAGCCGATGACTTATTACACAAAAATTGGTCCATATCGCCAAAAATAATCTACCAAAACTTTATTTCCATAGAAAATTTTGTCAAATTTTATTACTATAGGAAGTTGTGTCAAAATTTCATTTCTATAGAAAGTTTTGTCAAACGTTTATTTCTATAGAAATGTTTGTCAAAATTTTATTTCCATAGAAAGTTTTGTCAAAATTTTATTTTTATAGAAAATTTTGTAAAAAATTTATTTCTGTAGAAAATTTTGTCAACATTTTATTTCTATACAAAATTTTGTCAACATTTTACTTTCATAGAAAATTTTGTCAACATTTTATTTCTATAGAAAATTTTGTCAAGTTTATATTTCTATACAAAATTTTGTCACAATTTTATTTCTATAGAAAATTTTGTCAAGTTTTCATTTCTATAGAAAATTTTGTCAAACTATATTATATACGTATTTAATCGGCCTTTTTTTGTTTAATATATACCCCGTATGGGCTAACTTACAATTTAGAAGACAGTGTTAAAAAGTTTTGCGATACCTTGCCATCGGCAAGTGTTATCGCAACCCAAGTAATTCGATTGTGGATGACAGCCTTTAGTAGAAGTTCCTACGCAATCCATGGTGGAGGGTACATAAGATTCGGCCTGGCCGAACTTACGGCCGTATATACTTGTTATTGTTCCTTTTTTTCGGAACACATATTGTTTCGGATAAGTACTTGGTCCATATCGGTCCATAATTATATATAGCAAAAGTCATCCGATGCGGTTGAAATTTGGTACATTTTGTCAATATATGGCCTCTAACAGCCTTGTAAAAATTGGTCAATATCGGTCTTTAGTTATATATAGCCGATGACTTATTACACAAAAATTGGTCCATATCGCCAAAAATAATCTACCAAAACTTTATTTCCATAGAAAATTTTGTCAAATTTTATTACTATAGGAAGTTGTGTCAAAATTTCATTTCTATAGAAAGTTTTGTCAAACGTTTATTTCTATAGAAATGTTTGTCAAAATTTTATTTCCATAGAAAGTTTTGTCAAAATTTTATTTTTATAGAAAATTTTGTAAAAAATTTATTTCTGTAGAAAATTTTGTCAACATTTTATTTCTATACAAAATTTTGTCAACATTTTACTTTCATAGAAAATTTTGTCAACATTTTATTTCTATAGAAAATTTTGTCAAGTTTATATTTCTATACAAAATTTTGTCACAATTTTATTTCTATAGAAAATTTTGTCAAGTTTTCATTTCTATAGAAAATTTTGTCAAACTATATTATATACGTATTTAATCGGCCTTTTTTTGTTTAATATATACCCCGTATGGGCTAACTTACAATTTAGAAGACAGTGTTAAAAAGTTTTGCGATACCTTGCCATCGGCAAGTGTTATCGCAACCCAAGTAATTCGATTGTGGATGACAGCCTTTAGTAGAAGTTCCTACGCAATCCATGGTGGAGGGTACATAAGATTCGGCCTGGCCGAACTTACGGCCGTATATACTTGTTATTGTTCCTTTTTTTCGGAACACATATTGTTTCGGATAAGTACTTGGTGGTATTTGACAAGCAAGTGTTCTCTTCACTTCACTACTTGCGCTCTGAGAGAAAGACAGTGTATGTACTATATTCGACAGCGAATTGCATACATGTAGTGAAAAGTTATTCGATGCAGACCTCTAAAATATACCAACTGAAACATTGCATATGGTAACCCTGGTTTTTCTATCGTTTTTAGTAGCGTCTGCCAACTAGAATGAGATGCATCACCAAATGCAAAAACAAAAAAAGATAAAATTAACTCCAACAAACATCCATCGTTGATGGAATATACTCAACGAATGCTGTATTTTTTTTGCGTGAAAATTTGTTTGTGAAAAAAAAAACAAAATAAAAGAAAATTATTGCAGAATACAAATAATAGAAAAGAAAATAAACGAAAAAGACCAGCAAACACCTCCCCACCCACCCAGATATTCATATTGTTGTTGTCGCGAAGAATCATTCGAAGAAAAGGCACTCACCACTGAACAAAAACAACAAAGAAAAAAAAAATAGAAGAACAAATATACGACGACGCTTTTTCCATTCGGCATTTTTGCTAAATGTGGAAAAAAACTCAACATAGAAAAGTCCAAGAAAATTCTAAAAAATTGAGGGAATACAAGTTTGCTAACACAGCTGAGAGCCTGGTATTTAGATGCAGCGGCAGAGAAAAAGTGAGTATGGGAGTGAGCGAGTGAGTGAGTAAGCTAATAACAAAAAACGACAACAGACGATGATTGTTGTTGACCCACCATGACGACGGCAACGATGATTACGATGGGGTTGTGAAGTGATGGTGACAATGATCATGACGTTGTTGGGGCCGCATATGCATGCTTGTAGGGGGCTTCTTCTTCGTTATTCATAGGTAATCGTTCTGACGGCAATGATGGTGTTGGTGCTGGTGCTTACACACCAATCTTTCTCATGCTTGGTCTGTCCTTACTGTCTATGGAGAGTGCAATGAATGTCAACATCTTTTAGGATTTTGTTTATGTGTTTTCATGAGTTTTGTTAGTGTAGCATGGCTCTAGTGCAATAAAATACTCTTTACTCATTGTCACTGTAAATGATGGAGAGAGAGAGTGTGGAAGGGGGAAATGGAATCGAAATGGGGGGGGGGGGGGGGGCGATTCTACTTGCACACAGTTAAAACAAAACAAAACCACAATATTCCTTAAACCCGCAAAACCGGAAATCGATGTTTGTTGTTTTGTTCTTTGGCGCTGTTATTTTCATTTAAGGCAGGCAGCCAGGCAATCAAAGGTTAGTTAGTCTGCCTATATATATTTTTATTTTGTTTTGCCTGTCGGTTTCTTTGTGAGTGAGTAAGCATTTTGTAGAAATTTCATTTTCCTTCAAAGTTTTTTTTTCACAAGTCTTATTATTGCTGCAGCAACTCCTTTTGTCGTTGTCGTATGGCTAGGACTGGTGATCATTTACTTGATGGGGGAGGCGCATGAATGGAGTTGCGCAATTGCTAGAGCTGATGTTCTTGTTTTTTGCTCATTTATTTCGCTGTTAACTACATTGCCATTCATACCAAGTAGTTTGACGAGTAGTTGCGCTTGCGCAAAATTCTGTTATTCGTTGTGTTATTGTTTGCCTGGTCTTCATATTAAACTTTGTACAAATGCACCCAGTTCAACTAGCTCATTGGCCGGTGTAAGTGCAAAGTGCAGTGTACTCTTAATAATATGGGACAGACTATGGGGGCATGAACGAGAACCAATGCCGCCGACGTTTAGCTTACACTGAATGAGAATGACTTTTGTGAACTTTTCGGATACTTTGCTTTCAATTTCCAGATCTTTAGGTTTCTTTTAAACAGTTAAGCCGAAATCATTGAGAGATTCAACAGTTTGATTATACACACAAGCAAGAGGGCACTAAGGCCAATTTAACTTTATTTTAGTTCATAGAAGTTCAGAATTTCCTAAAAGACATTTGCAAATTCCAACACCAATTTTTTCCATTCGTTATTTTTACGTTATTCTTTTTTTTAAGTAAGTTTAGTACCAAAACTTGGTCCGATATGTACTATATTCGCCACAGGTATTTATGGACATAAAAAAAGATTTTGAATTCCAGGCACATCGGATAAAATGCTCAAGAATAACATAACTAGATGCTCAAGAATAAAATCGGGTGATCAGGCTATATGAGGACTATACCAAAATATTGACCGATACACACACCATATTATTTATGGGCCCAAAATACCTCCTAATTTTGAATTTATGGGGGTATTTCAGGATAAAAAATGGGATGTACAATTTTCTTAAACTGTCAACAACAATAATTATATTGTTTTATAATTTCTATCTGGTACATAACATACATCTCAAATTTGGGTGCTATGAGAAGTGGACACCTCTTAAAAGTGGGCACTTTTCTTAAGTATCCCTTCAGTTCGTGGGACTGGTCCCAAACCGGTCGTTTCACTTGTCCTTTATAACCGGTTTATAACCTTTAATCGGTTAGGTGACCAGTGAAATTAACATGGAGTTGTCAGAGGAAGGGTCAATTGACCCTGACATCCTTTAACCGGTTGTTTTCAACTCATCAATTAACCAGTTCAAATAGACATGTTAGAGAGACAGTCCATATATTTATACCCTCCACCATAGGATGGGGGTATATTAACTTTGTCATTCAGTTTGTAACACATCGAAATATTGCTCTAAGACCCCATAAAGCCACCTGGGTCGTGGTGAAATTTTGAGTCGATCTGAGCATGTCCGTCCGTCCGTCCCTCTGTTGACATCACGCTAACTTCCGAACTAAAGAAGCTATCGACTTGAAACTTGGCACAAGTAGTTGTTATTGATGTAGGTCGGATGGTATTGCAAATGGGCCATATCGGTCCACTTTTACGTATGGGCCCCATATAAACGGATCCCCAAATTTGGCTTGGGGATCCTCTAAGAGAAGCAAATTTCATCCGATCTGGCTGAAATTTGGTACATGGTGTTAGTATATGGTCTCTAACAACCATGCAAAAATTGGTCCACATCGGTCCATAATTATATATATCCCCCATATAAGCCGATCCCCCGATTTGGCTTGCGGAGCCTCTAAGAGAAGCAACTTGCGTCCGATCCGGCTGAAATTTGGTACATGGTGTTAGTATATGGTCTCTAATAAGCATGCAAAAATTGGTCCACATCGGTCGATAATAATATATAGCCCCCATATAAACTAATCCCCCGATTTGGCTTGCGGAGCCTCTAAGAGAAGCAACTTTCATCCGATCCGGCTGAAATTTGGTACATTGTGTCAGCATATGGTCTCTAACAACTATACAAAAATTGGTCCACATCGGTCCATAATTATATATAGCCCCTATATAAACCGATCCCCCGATTTGACTTGCGGAGACTCTAGGAGAAGCAAATTTCATCCGATCCGGCTGAAATTTGGTTCATGGTGTAAGTACATGGTCTCTAAAACCTATGCAAAAATTGGTCCACATCGGTCCATACTTATATATAGCCCCCATATAAACCGATCCCCCGATTTGGCTTGCGGAAACTCTAGGAGAAGCAATTTCATCCGATCCGGCTGAAATTTGGTACGTGATGTTAGTATGTGGTATCCAACAACCATGCAGGAATTGGTTCATATCAGTCCATAATTATATATAGCCCCCATATAAACCGATCCCAAGATTTGGCTTGCGAAGACTCTAGGAGGAGCAAATTTCAACCGATCCGGCTGAAATTTGGTACGTGATGTTAGTATATAGTATCCAACTACCATGCAGGAATTAGTTCATATCAGTCCATAATTATATATAGCCTCCATATAAACCGATTCCCAGATTTGACCTCTGGTGCCTTTTGGAGAAGCAAAGTCCGATCTGGTTGAAATTTGGTACGTGGTGGTAGTATATGATATTTAACAACCATGCCGAAAGTGGTCAATATCAATCCATAATCATATATAGCCCCCATATATACCAATCCCGAGATTTGGTTTTGGAGCCACTTGAAGGAGCAAATTTCATCCGAGTCAGTTGAAATTTGATACATTTTGCTAGTGTATGGCCGTTAACAACCATGCCTAACTAGGTCCGTATCGGTCTATAGTTATATATAGCTCACAGATAAATCGAGTCCAAACAAACAAAAATTGGTCCATATCAAGTTCATAATTGTATATAGCCCCCATATAAGCGATCCCCATATTTCAATTCTGGCTCTCTACGTACCGTGCAAAGTCCATATCGATTCGTAATTATTTGTAGACTTAAGATAACACAACCCAAGTAATGCGATTGTGGATGACAGTCTTTCATAGAAGTTTCTACGCAATCCATGGTGGAGGGTACATAAGATTCGGCCTGGTCGAACTTGTTATTACTTATATTTTCTTATTATCTAATGTTTACAATTTGAAAAACTTTTTCGCTCGAACCTGGGTTTACTGGCACCATAACCGAATGCCTTAACACACTCACCCCCATTTTCATGAAGCTCCGTTAGTGCTACGTTAGCTAACGAACTTTTAAACCGAACAAGGGACATATCTGTCATCTTGTCTATATATTCCATATGCCAGTTAGAAGCTTAACTGCTGGAAATTTTTCAGTTAAAGTTAACTGAAGAGAAGATATTTGCAATTTACTTTCTGTTAACTGGCAGTTAAAGTCTAACGGAGCTACATGAAAATGGCCGTCAGAAACACTTGGTAGAAAATTAGCAAATATAGGGAAAATATAACTGAAAAAATAGAACTGTCCCTGTTATAGATGCAAAAGGGCCAGAAAGGTGTTTATTAACGCTAACAGGTTGGCTGATAAGTCTCCGGTCTAACAAAGAAAAACACATTTTTTTGTCAAAATTCGTTTTTATTATTCAACATAGTTCCCTTCAAAAGCGATACAACGATTATAACGACCTTCCAATTTTTTGATACCATTTTGGTAGTACTCCTTCGGTTTTGCCTCAAAATAGGCCCCAGTTTCGGCGATCACCTCTTCATTGCAGCCAAATTTTTTCCCTGCGAGCATCCTTTTGAGGTCTAAGAACAAGAAAACGTCGCTAGGGGCCCCATCTGAGAATACGGTGGGTGGGGAAGCAATTCGAAGCCCAATTCATGAATTTTTGCCATCGTTCTCAATGACTTGTGGCACGGTGCGTTGTCTTGGTGGAACAACACTTTTTTCTTCTTCATATGGGGCCGTTTTGCCGCGATTTAGACCTTCAAACGCTCCAATAACGCCATATAATAGTCACTGTTGATGGTTTTTCCCTTCTCAAGATAATCGATAAAAATTATTCCATGCGCATCCCAAAAAACAGAGGCCATTACTTTGCCAGCGGACTTTTGAGTCTTTCCACGCTTCGGAGACGGTTCACCTGTCGCTGTCCACTCAGCAGACTGTCGATTGGACTCAGGAGTATAGTAATGGAGCCATGTTTCATCCATTTTCACATATCGACGGAAAAACTCGGGTGTATTACGAGTTAACAGCTGCAAACAACGCTCAGAATCATCAACAAGTTATTGTTTTTGGTCAAATGTGAGCTCGCGCGGCACCCATTTTGCACAGAGCTTCCGCATATCCAAATATTGATGAATGATATGACCAACACGTTCCCTTGATATCTTTAAGGCCTCTGCTATCTCGATCAACTTCATTTTACGGTCATTCAAAATCATTTTGTGGATTTTTTTGATGTTTTCGTCGGTAACCACCTCTTTCGGGCGTCCACTGCGTTCACCGTCCTCCGTGCTCATTTCACCACGCTTGAATTTTGCTACCAATCAATTGTTGTTGATTTCCCTGGGGCAGAGTCCGGAAACTCATTATCAAGCCAAGTTTTTGCTTCCACCGTATTTTTTCCCTTCAAACAAATCTTATTTTAAAAATCTCCCTTAAACTCGATGGTATTTTTCAACTTGAGGGTAGGGCTAAAACGGATTCAAAAGGAGATGTCTTCAAGACTTTATTTACCATAGGCTTATGAGTTTATGGTAAGAGCGTAATGGTACTTTCACGAGAAACGTTTAACATATTTGGGGTGATACTTATCTAACATACCAGTATCGAATACTAAAAACTTAAATTTTCAATGATAGTTCAATTTTTCACTTCTTTACCTCGGAATCAGTGACGACATCATCAATATAAAGACCTATTCTTTGGATTTTTTCCGTCTTTTTTGAGTTAGTGGCTTTTCTGAATATCTAAAATCTTGTAATCGTCTTTTTATATTGATCAAAATCGAACAACAATTTAAACTAGAAAATTTATACCTCTTAGTATAAATTAAGAATTTTTCCATCAAAAATTCTTTTCATGTTAAAGGGATAAGATCTCATTATATTGGTTACCAAAATTGTTAACCAAAACTAATGCCAACTTTTAATACGCTAAAAGAAAACTTTTTAAATCGAAAGTTGAATACACAACGAAGATTGTTAATAACCATCAATTTGGCAATGCACAAAATGTATTCAAAAATGTATTCATCAGTGAAATTAGCATTTTTCTATAGAATAAGAGGAATCATCATCATAACCATCCGTCCATCCATCGTTCCATTGGAATGGGGGCCAAACATACAAAATTCAAATCACTTCAATGGCAACCCATGTCATTTTGTAAAAACAAAACCTGAATAGAATTGACAAAATAATCAACAAAACCCCAAAAACAAGAGGAAGAACTGAATGCTAAAGAGCAAAAACAAAAAAAAAAAGGATAATAAGGCGACAGCACGTCCAAACGAACGAAATTGAAAAATTCTAAAAAACAACAAACCCAGACTGAATTGCATGATATCCATGGATTTCATAATACTGCTGGTGATATATACTTTGCAGTACTTTTTTTTATTGTGGCATTTCGAAAACAACTCAAAAACAAGGTATAAAATTAAGCCCAGATATACAGGAGTATAGAAGGCGTATAGCAGTTACTCTATAGCAGAGTATGAAAAGGAGAAACCAACAAAACCAACACAAAGCCAGATATCAAAGAAATGGACCTGTTGCTGAATAATAAACGAAAATTGACATGTATGACGCGAGTGCACAGTTGTTGGTCAATACATGATGGTGATGGTGGTGGGCATACGAAACACGTGTCCCAAACGATACGGAGTTGCCATGTGTTGTTCAAGTATTTTTGCAATTTACCAAAGTTTTTTTTTTTTTGATCAAGAATATTCGGCAACAGCCGATTATCAAACTACTGACAGAACTTTGCTCTCCTTAGAAGATGAATGAGTTGTTAGGTTCGGTTGAAAAGAAGATCCAGGTTTCTCTGTCTCATATCGGCTGACATACATAAATTTGACGAAAATTTTATCAAAAATTTGCCAAATTTAAATAAAAAAATATTTTGAAGTTTTTGATCAAAGTTTTGGCAAAATTGTATTTCTTTATAAAATTTTGTCAAACATTTTATTTCTATCGAAAATTTTGATGGTGATGTTAGGTGGCATACGAAACACTTGTCCCAAACGATACGGAGTTGCCATTTCTCTAGAAAATTTTGTAAAAGTTTTATTTCTATAGAAATTTTTTTCAAAATTTTATTTCTATAGAAAATTTTGTCAAAATTTTATTTCCATAGAAAATTTTGCCAAAATTGTATTTCTTTAAAAAAATTTGTAAAAGTTTTATTTCTATAGAAAATTTTGTCAAAAATTTTATTTCTATAAAAAATTTTGATGGTGATGTTGGGTGGCATACGAAACACGTGTCCCAAACGATACGGAGTTGCCATTTCTCTAGAAAATTTTGTAAAAATTTTATTTCTATTGGATGTTTTTTCAAAATTTTATTTGTCTGAAAATTTTGATAAAATTTTATTTCTATCGAAAATTTTGTCAAAATGTTATTTCTATAGAAAATTTTGCCAATATTTTATTTCTATAGAAAATTTTGTCAAACATTTTATTTCTGTAGAAAATTTTGTCAAACATTTGATTTCTATAGAAAATTTTGATGGTGATGTTGGGTGGCATACGAAACGCGTGTCCCAAACGATACGAAGTTGCCATTTCTCTAGAAAATTTTTTAAAAATTTCTATTGAAATCAAAATTTTGTCAAAATTTTATTTCCATAGAAAATTTTGCCAAAACTTTATTTCTATAGAAAATTTCGCTAAAATTTTATTTCTATAGAAAATTTTGTCAAAATTATATTTCCATAGAAAATTTTGCCAAAATTTTATTTCTATAGAAAATTTCGCCAAAATTTTATTTCTATAAACATTTTGCCAAAATTTTATTTCTATAGAAAATTTTGCCAAAATTTTATTTCTATAGAAAATTTTGCCAAAATCTTATTTCCAAAATGTATTTCTATAGAAAATTTTGTAATTTCCTATTCCTCCAATTGTCAAAATTTTATTTCTTTAGAAAATTTTTTCAAAATTTTATTGCTATGGAAATTTTTTTCAAAAATTTTTATTTCTCTAGAAAATTTTGTCGACATTTTATTTCTATAAAAATTTTGTCAAAATTTTATTTCTATAGAAAATTTTGTCAAAATATTATTTCTATAGAAAATTTTGTCAAAATGTTATTTCTATAGAAAATTTTGTCAAAATGTTATTTCTATAGAAATTTTTGTCAAAATGTTATTTCTATAGAAATTTTTGTCAAAATTTTATTTCTATAGAAAATTTTGTCAAAATTTTATTTCTACAGAAAATTTTGTAATTTTTTCCTATTCTTCCAATTGTCAAAATTTTATTTCTTTAGAAAATTTTGCCAAAATTTTATTACTATAAGCAATTTTGCCAAAATTTTATTTCTATAGAGTTTTTCAACATTTTATTTCTATAGAAAATTTTGCCAAAATTATATTTCTATAGAAAATTTTTGCCAAAATTTTATTTCTATAGAAAATTTTGCCAAAATTATATTTCTATAGAAAATTTTGCCAAAATTTTATTTCTATAGAAAATTTTGTCAAAATTTTATTTCTATAGAAAATTTTGTCAAAACTTTATTTCTATAGAAATTTTTGTCAAAATTTTATTTCTATAGAAAATTTTGTCAAAATTTTATTTCTATAGAAAATTTTGTCAAAATGTTATTTCTATAGAAAATTTTGCTAAAATTTTATTTCTATAGAAAATTTTGGCAAAATTATATTTCTATATACAATTTTGCCAAAATTTTATTTCTATAGAAAATTTTGCCAAATTTTATTTCTATAGAAAATTTTGTCAAAATTTTTTTTCTATAGAAAATTTTGTCAAAATTTTTTTTCTATAGAAAATTTTGTCAAAATTTTATTTCTATAGAAAATTTTGCCAAAATTTTATTTCTATAGGAAATTTTGCCAACAAGTTTTATTTCTATAGAAAATTTTGCCAAAATCTTATTTCCAAAATGTATTTCTATAGAAAATTTTGTCAATTTCTTTTCCTATTCTTCCAACTGTGGCAACTGTACTAGTTGTGTGCTCTAACTTCTTTTTACCATTCCCTTCTTTTATTTCAACAACACTAGGTGGAGTCAGAGAATGAAGCCGCCGAGTCGCGCAGCTAATTTTAGACTTATCTCGACTCAAACTTAGCCGCTAATTAATCAGAAATATTTAGTAAAAATTTTTAACTTTCGATCCACAATTATCCATTATTAGGTTTTTACAATAATTTTGCAAAAATCTTGCTCAAAAAATTTGAATTATATTTAAATTTGATTGTAAGATTGGTTGTACAACTAATCTCATAACCATTCAGATAACCCCAATTTGATTTTATAATGGATACATGTCCATCGCCGAATATAAAAATTCTTATCGGCTTAGCTGTCAAGCAGCCGCCGCCGGAGGCAAAATTTTAGTTTCAGCCACCGCCGATAAAAATGGGTCGACTTCATTCTCTGGGTGAAGTATACATATGTCGGCGTAGGTATCCGAAGAAATGATATGATCTCTATGGTTCCAACGGTTGTCAGCACCGAAAAAAGCTAAGCATTGACAACTTGTATAAATTAGTGGTCATGACAGATAAAATAAACGACCATTTCCGAAGTGAATCAATAAGTCAGGTAAGTAAGTCAGACCCACTATCACGATTAGGATTAGGCGAATTATATTATCTAAACGGCTAAGCCGATATGAAATTATCTATTCGACGGCTCACAATTATCCATTATAAAATCAAATTAAATCTTTCCGAATTGTAATGAGATTATTTGTACAATCAATCTTACAATCAAATTTTTATTTCATTCAAATTTTCCGAGATAATTTTTGTTAAACTATTATAGCAACTTGACACTAATTGATTGTAGGTGGTAGGTTCAAAATGTTGGCAAAAAATATAACAATTATTAATAAAATTTTCTGATATACATCAATATTTTTGATTAATTGGCGGCTAACTTTGAGTCGAGATGAGTCGACATATTCATTCTCTGGTCGGTCGAATTTGGTTGGCATCAGATTTAGATATAGCTCCCAATTTGGTAAATATGACCGCAAATCCATGTTTTATAAAAAAGTCTCTCTCAGTAATGATTTAGAAAGCATACAAGTAGCCTTAGATTTAAATCCCAGCAAAAAAGCGTCGCCAAAAAAATAATGAAAATGTTCTTTTTGGATCCGGAGTGGTGCAAAATTGACGTAGAAGCGATGAATTTAACATGGGCTTGTCATAGGACAGAAGTCCTCCATTTCAACAGCCGTTGCACTGAATTGGCATCTCCTCTTTAGGTGTGATCCGAATTCAATGTTTTGGATATAAATTAAAAAATTCTGTGATATTTTGTCAAATAAAATGTTTTTATAATTTTTAATGAATTCTAACGCTTGACGGAAAGGTTTGACCTCAAATATTTTCACAAATTGACAATTTTTTTCAAATTGTATTTAGCATTTTTTCGACAAAATTTAAATGATTTGTACCATTTTATGAATTCTTACTCTGTTTGCAACCTATTTGAAACATAAAAAGTTACAATTACCCATTAAAAGTATGGAAAATAAAACATGTTATAAAAAATTTAATTAAAAGAACTTCCTGGGTAGTTAAAATAAAGTACATCATTGGGAGTGCATCTTCTGGAAGTGCTTTTAAAGTTGTGCCTTTGGAAGAACTTCCAAATTTTTTTGCTGGGATGTTTCTCATATTTTTTAACTACCAGGTCATAGGTTGGTTTAGAGATGTGGGTCGGCCTACGGACTCATTTGTTTAGTCTCTACAAATGAGAGAGTGGGAAGAAAAATTACTATGTCATTCCTTTTGTAATGCGACGATGTATTGGTCTCAAACCCTATAAAGTAAATCACGCTACCTTCCGAAATAACTGTGAAACTTGGCACACATATTTCCTATTTGTAGGTCGGATGGTATTGCAAATGAGCCATATCTGACAAATTTTAGATATTTCCCCCATACAAACCGACCCCCAGATTTGACTTCAAGCGACAATCGCTCCGGAATTTTGTATGTGATGTCTTTTTGTATGCGATGTCTGTATATGTTATCTTACAAACATGCAAAAATTAGTCCATATCGGTCCATATTTATATATAGGCCCCAGATTTGATTTCTGGATTATGCTGAAGGAGCAAAGTTCATCCGGATTGAAAATTGGTAAGCAACTAAATTATGGATGTAAGGTGTGTATCTTTAGGCCCAACCAACCTGGGTGGTCTTCTTATTTGCATCAAGTATTTTTTGAAATGATGCACAAGTGAAATTTGAGAGAAAACAAGTATATACAGAAGTAAGTTCGGCCGGGCCGAATCTTAAATACCCACCACCAAGAATCCAATATAATAGTTTCCTTTGAAACTTTCAGGGGGGTTGGCTGACAGATATTTTCCCAAGCAGATTAGTTCAACCAGTACGCTTCGCGAAGATAAATGTAAAGATTTTACCTATGAAGACTAGATCAGATTCTGAATTTATAAGAACCATATTTTGTTTGAGTTTTAGAGAATTCTTAAACATCTCTTGTAATGCCAGTATATTTTCAATTTGTGGCAAATCGGATAAAAACTACAATTTCTAGAAACCCTAGGAGTTAACTCGGGAGTTCGGTGTAATAGCGGCTATACCAAAACATGGAAAGATACACACAGTATTCAGCACATTTAATTGTAGTTCTAGAATGTAGACTCCAAATCGGAGGGCCGGTTTATAAGGGGGCTATAACAAAAACTGTACCGATACTCAATATATTCGGCTGACCTATTTATGGTCCTAGAATACCCCTAGATTCCAAATTTCAGGCAAAAACTACGGATTCTAGAAGCCCAAGAAGTAAATCTGGAGATCAGTCTATATGGGGGCTATATCAAAACATTGAACGATAATCACCATTTTCGGCACATCTCTTTATTTTCCTAGAATACCTCTAGATTTTCGATTTGAGGCAAATTGGGTAAAAATTACGGATTCTAGAAGACCAAGAAATAAACTCGGGAGATCGGTCTATACGGGGGCTATAACAAAACATGGACCGGTACTCACCATTTTCAGCAAAAGTCTTTAGGGTCCTAGAGTTCCTCTAGATTTCAAATATCAGGTAAATTGGATTAAAACTACGGATTCTAGAAGCCCAAGAAGTAAAATCGGGAGATTGGTCTATATGGGGGCTATATCAAAACATGGACCGATACACCCCATTTTCGACACACCTCTTTCTGGTCCTAGAATACTTCTAGATTACCAATTTCAGGCAAATCGGACAGAAAATACACTTTCTAGACGCCCAAGAAGCAAAATCAGAATATCGGTCCATATAGGGGCCATACCAAAACATGGACCGATAGGCACCATTTTCGGTACACTTTGTGATGATCCTAAGATACCTCTAGATTTTCAATTTCAGGCAAATTGGATAAAAACTACAGTTTTTATAAGCCCATGACCCCAAATCGGGAGGTCGGTTTATGTGGGGACCATATCAAAACTTGGACCCATATAGCTCATCTTCGAACTTGACCTGCCTGCAAACAAAAGACGAATCTGTGCCAAATTTCAAGACGATAGCGCCATTATTGAAGGCTGTAGCGTGATTACAACAGACAGACAGACGGACATGCTTATATCGTCTTAGAATTTCTCCCTGATCAAGAATATATATACTTTATATAGTCGGAAATCGATATTTCGATGTGTTACAAACGGAATGACAAACTTATTATACCCCCGTCACCATTCTATGGTGGTGGGTATAAAAAGAAAGGAGATTTTTCTTGTTCTTAAGATGGGTACTCTGTTCGGTTTTCGAGTTGAAAATCACTTTTTTCGCGATTACTTTTCCTGATATAATCAAAATTATAAATGAAAACAGACATATTCCTGTAAAATCTTTTATTTATTTTATTTCAGTCTATGGAATACATTCCTTACAGACATTAGCGTAGCTAGACAATTTTCCTAGGGGGGGCTATAGCCCCCCTAGCTAAAACTTTATAGACTGAACTTATAGGTTCAACTAATATTTTATTTCATAAAATTGAATAAAAAAATAGACATCAAAATAACGACAATCAATTTATAATAAAGCAACTAAAAGTACCCTGCGGGAAAGTTGTGCAAATTGCCACTGACGGACCTATCACAGAACTGGTACCTGTGCTCCAGTTAGTTGCAATTTTCACATTTAGTGAAATAAAATTATCAGAATAACCTTTTGTTCGAGATATTTCAAAAGTTTTTTTTTTTCATTTCGGGTTCGATTAGGAGCCCAAATGGAAAGAGATTTCTAAGAGATTGTCCGAGACTGGTTCCTGAGGACCTGTTTATGGGTTGCTCCTGCTAAATTGTCCCAGGACGTGTCCTTTGAGTCCAAGACGCGTCCTAAAATGTAAGTTTACTCCGTCAATGACAAACCCATGTTAAAGTGGACGGTCCCTTCCATACGTTTTGATCAGAACTGGGACTGGCCCATACACACCAGGCACTAGTCCCGTACCAGTTCTGTGCACTTCCAAAAATGTCATCACAAAGAAATTAACTATTTTAACTACACAGGAAGTTTTTTTACTTCATTTTTTTTATATTTTAAAGCGTAATTTCTTGTTTTCTTTTTTCAAATAGTTTAAAAAAAGTTTAAGAATAAATAAAATGGTACAAATTATTCAAATTTTGCCACAAAAATGCTAAATCTATTATAGAAAAATTGATAATATTTGAAAAAACGTTTCAAACAAGCGTTAGAATGCATTAAAAATCATAAAAAGTATAAAAATTATTTATTTGGGAAAATATCACAAAATTTTTAATTCACATTCAAAACACTGAATTCAGATCACATCTTAAGAAGTGATGCAAATTCATTGCAGCGGTTGTTGAAACGGTGGACATTCGTTCTATGACAAGTTCAAATTACATTCATCGCTTCTCCGCCAATTTTGTACCACTTCCAGACCCAAAAAGAACATTTTCACTTCGTTTTTGGTGACGCTTTTTTGCAGTATTATTAAGATATTAATTTATGGAAGAATAGTTTTAATATCAATTACTATTTTTTATTCAACTAAATCATAAGTTCAACCACAGCTTTATTTCATAAATATCAGACGCAAGTAATTCGATTGTGCATGAAAGTCTTTAGTGAAACTTTGTGCGTTGTACGAGTATATACTTGTTTAATTTTTATAAAAATGTAAAATCGTAAATAGGTTTTCAAATTCTGGGGGGGGGGGCTAAAATTTTTCTGGGGGGTCTAAGCCCCCTCCCCAGAGGCCTTCCTACGCTTATGCTTACAGACTAGACATTCTAAAAATAAATTAAGTCTAAGATAGTATTAAATCTATTTAGGGAAATTGAAAAATCTAATTCAAATTTATTATTTAAGTGATTGAATTCCTTTAAAGATCTCAAAATTGGCTCAAGTGAAGCATAATTAGTTCTATGAGATGGGATAGCAGAATAATCATGGTTTCGTAAACAGTGCACTGGTACATTAAAACTAATCAACTGTAGAATAGACGGACAATCTATAAATCCATTAATTACTTTGTAAACGAACAAAATAGAACATTTTATTCTACGACACTCTTGCCGAAACAAGTCTTGCCGAAATCTAGAGGAACAAGAAATTGCACATCGATTGAGTTAATACATCTGCTTTATATTGAACTGTCTTACGCGTTTTTGTTTCAAGAATCTTATTATGATGTTTCGGGAGCAATAATCAACAAACACAATTACAAAACATTTTATACAACAACATACAAATCGATTAGGAGCACAGCAAGCGGAAGAGGCAAGGATATAAAAACAATGTACAAAAGAAATGAAAACTCTGTGAATAACTTGTAGTCAACACGATACACATGTAGGTATACAAAGATATATGTGTTGGTGCTGGTGTTGAAACATGTTGCTAAATTGGGAGTAAAGAAAACAAAACGAATGAAAAAAAAATGCAAAGACAAAACAACCACACTCCAAAAAAAAGTATAGAAAAGAACTACAGGAATAATAACAAAAATACCAACAACGACAAAATATCCAAAACAGCTGTTGTTATTATCCTTAAACAGGACACTAAACACTCATACACACTCACAAATAAAACGATGTGTTCTTCTTAAATATAGGGTTGTTGCCAACAATAACAACAGCAGGAGATTACGGCACACAACCTCTTACTGTTTTCTTCCGCATGAGTTTCTCTACTCAGTCATTCCTTAACACACCACACACACCTTTTGTCCGTCTCGGATGTCCTACTTCTTTATCATCTTTCAGGATATTTTTGTTCGTTGTTATGCTAGGAATACTTGCGTAGCATAAATAATGAAGTCTGAATACAGGCAATTTTCGACATTAACTTTGTGTGGGTAGTTGGTAAATATAAACAAGTGTAGATATGTATAGCTAGAGGTGGGTATGTAGTATATCAAATTGTAAAGGGTGATTCTTTTGAGGTTAGGATTTTCATGCATTAGTATTTGACAGATCACGTGGGATTTCAGACATGGTGTCAAAGAGAAAGATGCTCAGTATGCTTTGACATTTCATCATGAATAGACTTACTAACGAGCCACAACGTCGAATTTTCAGTGAATGGGCCCTAGAAAAGTTGGCAGAAAATCCGCTTTTTTATCGACAAATTTTGTTCAGCGATGAGGCTCATTTCTGGTTGAATGGCTACGTAAATAAGCAAAATTGCCGCATTTGGAGTGAAGAGCAACCAGAAGCCGTTCAAGAACTGCCCATGCATCCCGAAAAATGCACTGTTTGGTGTGGTTTGTACGCTGGTGGAATCATTGGACCGTATTTTTTCAAAGATGCTGTTGGACGCAACGTTACGGTGAATGGCGATCGCTATCGTTCGATGCTAACAAACTTTTTGTTGTCAAAAATGGAAGAACTGAACTTGGTTGACATGTGGTTTCAACAAGATGGCGCTACATGCCACACAGCTCGCGATTCTATGGCCATTTTGAGGGAAAACTTCGGAGAACAATTCATCTCAAGAAATGGACCGGTAAGTTGGCCACCAAGATCATGCGATTTGACGCCTTTAGACTATTTTTTGTGGGGCTACGTCAAGTCTAAAGTCTACAGAAATAAGCCAGCAACTATTCCAGCTTTGGAAGACAACATTTCCGAAGAAATTCGGGCTATTCCGGCCGAAATGCTCGAAAAAGTTGCCCAAAATTGGACTTTCCGAATGGACCACCTAAGACGCAGCCGCGGTCAACATTTAAATGAAATTATCTTCAAAAAGTAAATGTCATGGATCAATCTAACGTTTCAAATAAAGAACCGATGAGATTTTGCAAATTTTATGCGTTTTTTTTTTAAAAAAAGTTATCAAGCTCTTAACAAATCACCCTTTATTTTGTAGATGGAATACCACAATAAGAGGAGTACTTCGTGAAATTGTGCGTGTGTGTTAGAGAGTAAAGTGATATGTTATACTAATTTTTGGTCTTGCCTAACATATGATGACACATGAAAAGGTTTTTTCATTGTGGTACATAATTGTTGTGGCTTTCATAACAAGAACAGTAGGATAGGATCTATTCGCAATGAATTTTTAAATCTCTGTTCAATAATATATTTAGCAACATTTACGGCAATCTACGATGATAAAAATATCAAGATTTCATGGAAGATATAAAAATATGCTCGTAACAGACATTTAGATGTACTAACAAGTGAGTAAAGTAGAAAGTCGGACGGGACTGACTATTCATACCCAAAACAACCCCTACTGCATTAATAATCGTAAGCCTTTAGGGCTATTATTAACCTAATTCTCATACAGTGTGGCTGATGATTCGCACTTCATTTAAGAAATTAAAGAGGTATATACTTTATCTAAATCTAAACAGATATCCTTGATATTTTTCAAATTCAAGATGTGTTTCGATAAATTGAACTTAGCTCGACACAATTTTCTTTTATATAAAGATACCCGTTTTTAAGTCGAGTTTCATATCTCCAAAGGAAAAACGCCTTTGTTGAAGACAATCGAATTTTATTTCTGTGGAAAATTTTTCCAAATTTGTTTTCTATAGAACATTTTGTCCAAATTTTATTTCTATAGTAATTCTTGTCACAATTTTATTTCTATAGAAAATTTTATCAAAATTTTAATTCTATAGAAAATTTTGTCAAAATGTTATTTCTATAGAAAATTTTGTCAAAATTTTATTTCTATAGAAAATTTTGTCAAAATTTTATTTCTATAGAAAAGTTTGTCAACATTTTATTTCTATAGAAAATTTTGTCAAATTTTTATATCTATAGAAAATGTTGTCAACATTTTATTTCTATAGAAAATTTTGTCAAAATTTTTATTTGCATAGAGAATTTTGTCAAAATTTTATTTCCATAGACATTTTTGTTAAAATTTTATTTCTATCCTCTGTTGGTTAAGCTACTCTTTTTGGTCAATGCAATGGTTTTAAAGCTGAGATCAAAACAACAAATATGATTGAAGTACAAACCAACAATAAAAAACAAAAACAAATTTTGTTTCTATAGAAAATAATGTCAAAATTTTATTACTATAGAAAAAATCGAAAAGTTCAAAAATTTATTTTCTCAAACTTTATTTCTATGACAAATTTTTACCAACCAACTTTTATTTCTACAGAAATTTTTAGAAAATTTTATTTATACTAAAAATATTTACAAAAGTTTATTTGTATAGAAAACATTTATTTCTATAGAATTTTTTATAAACTTTTATTTCTATAGAAACCTTTTGCACAAAAAATATTTACAAAAGTTTATTTGTATAGAAAACATTTATTTCTATAGAATTTTTTATAAACTTTTATTTCTATAGAAACCTTTTGCACACTTTTATTTCTATAGAATACAATTTTGTACAAATTTTCTATAGAAATAAAATTTTGTAATATATTTCTACAAAAACTTTTTAAAAACTTCTATTGATTTTTTTTAATTTCTATAAAAATAAAACTTTGAAAACAAATTTTATATAATTTTTACAAAATATTTTATTTCTTTAGAAAATGTTTTCAAAATTTTAATTCTATAGGAAATGTTCTCAAAATTTTATTTTCATAAGAAAAAATTTTGTAGAAAATTTTGTCAAAATTTTTATTGCTGTGGAAAAATATTATTTTATAGAAAATTTCGTCAACATTTTCATTTCTGTGGAAAAATAGTGAAAATTGTATTTCTATAGAAAAATTTTTTTATACTTTTATTTATACAAAAAACTTTTGCAAAATGTTATTTCTATGTACAGTTTTGTAAAAATATGTATAGAAATTAAACGTTGACACAAATATATTTCTAAAGATGTTTGAAAAAAATATATTTCGATGGAAACTGTTGTCTAAATTTTATTTGTGTAGCAAATTTTGTCCAAGGTTTATTTCTATGAAAAATTTTGTCCAAATTTTATTTCTATAGAAAATGTTGTCAAAATTTTATATACAGAAAACTTTTGCAAAATTTTAGGTCTGTGTACAATTTTGTAAAAAAAATCTATAGAAAATTTTGTCAAAATTTAATTTCTTTTTCTATTTATCTATAGCAAATTTTTTAATTATTTTGATTATTTAGAAAATGTTGTCGAAACTTTAATTATATAGAACATTTTGTCATTGTGTACATTTTTTCAATAACTTTGAAAAAATATATATTTTTTTTTTTAATTTTTTAAAAACAAATTGAAAACATCTTCCCTAGAAATTTTAACAAAATTTTTTCCGCAAAAATAATATTTTGACAAACATTTCTATAGAATTTTTCTTTTCTCTTCTTTTCTCTAGAAAGTGTTGTCATAACTTATTATATTATTATAAAAATATTTTACAAAATCTTATTTCTATAGAATATTTTCGAAAAATTTTATTTTTATAGAGAATTTTGTCAGATTTTTTTCTGTGGAAAAATATTGCAATTTTTTTATAGAAAATTTTTAAAATTAAAAAGTCTATGGAAATAGGCAATTTGTACAAAATTTTATTTCTATAGAAAACTTTTAAAAAATTGTACTTTCCTAGAAATTTTTTTAACTTTCATTTCTACAGAAAACTTTTGCAAAATTATATTTCAATGTACAATTTTGTAAAAAAAAGAAATCTATAGAAAATTTAGTCAAAATATAATTTCTATAAAAAGTTTGATCAAAAATTTATTTCTATTTTATCTATAGATATTATATTATAGAAATACAAGTTCTATAGAGCATTTTGCCGAAATTTTATTTCTATAGAAAGTATTGTAAATTTTTTCCAATGGAAAATTTTGTCGAAACTTGAGTTCTATCGAATATTTTGTAAAAATTTTATTTTTACAGGAAATTTGGTCAACCTGTTATTTCCATAGAAAATGTAGTCAACATTTTATATCTATACAAAATTTTATTAAAATTTTATTCTATTGAAAATTGTTTATGTACTTATGACGATTTGGAAAAAAACGTGTTGCATACTAATGCTACAACATGTTATGGAGTTACCACAATGTTGCCGAAACCCCCTACAAAGACCACACCGTTTGCGTTTTGAAACAAAATCCAAACAAACAAAACCAGTGGTTTTTAAACAAAATTAAATAACAACTATTATTAATTGCGTTTATTTTATATCGAATTTGTTTTCGCGGCACTAAACAATTGATATGCTTCTTCTTGGTGAATTAATCAGCTGTGGTGAAGAAATTGAAAAGCAACCACAATACACGCGTCATACACTTTCTTTCATATTTCAACAACGCTATTATTTAGGTCGAAGAATAAAAGCGTCTTCAAAAACTGTAACCATCCAAAATTGGTTATACTTTTCGTCTTGCGGATGGCTTTACTGGATTTTCGCATCGAACAACAATTTTTGTTTTATGGGGGTAGGAAGTAAAATATGCAACACATTTTTTTACCAATCGAAAGCACTATTAGACTCACCACTTCAAGAAAAGTTTGTAATCTTCTGTCTGAGTGTTGCAAATATGACATAAATATCCTGTTCCGAAAGATATAAAATGTATAGTAAAACATATCCCACGGTTATGTTATTCGTTATACTTCTGTAAGCTACAACTATTTGCCCAAGATCAAGGGAACCAAATTTTCGGAAAAATAAAAACTCAATGAAAATAATTATGTACATTCCCTACAATTAGCATTGCAATATATATTTTTTATTGATATTTACTAAATAAGAAACATTTTTATTTGCAATTTTTAACGACCGAAAGCCTTGGTGAAATTCATGGGAAATAAACAGAAAAATATGTACCACTCTTCAAATGAAGCATATGACCATATGAATTTTAAAACAAAAAATAACTCACTCAAGGGCACTTGGAAAAATCGTATAAAGAAAAATGCAAAGAATTTTTCTGAAAAAAAAACAAACTAAAATTTATGAAATGTATTCGTCTGTGGAGAATGCATTCGGATAT
This sequence comes from Haematobia irritans, assembly GCF_050003625.1. Taxonomy (NCBI): domain Eukaryota; kingdom Metazoa; phylum Arthropoda; class Insecta; order Diptera; family Muscidae; genus Haematobia; species Haematobia irritans. The sequence continues at coordinate 95,647,701 of NC_134399.1, forward strand.
GGTGATAAAAATAGATTTTCTCAGGAAACTGTTCAGAGCTTCGTTTTTCACAAAAAAACCAAGGCCTTGGTTATGGTTGTATGAGGTGAAATTCTTTTACGTTTTAAGATTTTTGCAAGAATACACAGGAAAAAATATTTTCGTTGCTGTAACAAGGACAGGAGAGTATTATACATAAATATTGAATTACATTGGATGCTAAGAATAAAGCTTAAGTATGAGAATTCAAAACTCGAAGTCACCTGTAACAAAAAAATCGAATGGCATAGATATTTTTATATTCTTAGCTAAAAACACGAGACAAAGAGTAGGTTATATTGAAAAGTGGAATCAGATTGCTATGTCTTATGTCAGCAGAGAGGAGTAAGCCAGTACTCGGCATTTTGTGCGTCCATCGTACCATTCGTTTATTCCAGGAACTCTGTGTATCTAACGAATTTCCTAATTTGTTTCCAGTCCCTGGAAACATATTCGGGACCTGGCCCAAGCTGGTCCAGAAGATTTGATCAAAATTTTATTTTTGTACAAAATTTTGTCAAAATTTTATTTCTATAGAAAATTTTGTCAAAATTTTATTTCTATAGAAAATTTTGTCACAATTTTATTTATAGAGAAAATTTTGTCAAAATTTTATTTCTATAGAAAATTTTGTCAAAATATTATTTCTATAGAAAATTTTGCCAAATTCTATTTCTATAGAATATTTTGTCACAATTTTATTTCTATAGAAAATTTTGTCAAAATATTATTTCTATCGAAAATTTTGTCAAAATTTTATTTCTATAGAAAATTTTGTCAAAATGTTATTTCAATAAAATGTTTGTCTAAATTTTATTTCAAAGAAAATGTTGTCAAAATTTTATTGGTATAAACAATTTTGACAAAATTTTATTTCTATAGAAAATTTTGTCAAAATATTATTTCTATCGAAAATTTTGTCAAAATTTTATTTCTATAGAAAATTTTGTCAAAATTTTGTTTCTATAGAAAATTATGTCAACATTTTATTTCTATAGGAAATTTTGTCAAAATTTTATTTTTATAGAAAATTTTGTCAAAATTTTATTTCTATAGAAAATTTTGTCAAAATTTTATTTTTATAGAAAATTTTGTCAAAATTTTATTTCTATAGAAAATTTTGTCAAAATTTTATTTCTATAGAAAATTTTTTTCAAAATTTTGTTTCTATAGAGAATTTTGTCAAAATTTTATTTCTATCGAAAATTTTGTCAAAACTTTATTTCTATAGAAAATTTTATCAAAATGTTATTTCTATAAAATGTTTGTCTAAATTTTATTTCAAAGAAAATGTTGTCAAAATTTTATTGGTATAAACAATTTTGACAAAATTTAATTTCTATAGAAAACTTTTTCAAAATTTTATTTCTGTAGAGAATTTTGTGAATTTTTTTTTTATTTCTATAGAAAATTTCATCAAAATTTTATTTCTATAGAAAATTTTGTCAAAATTTTATTTTTATAGAAATTTTTTTCAAAATTTTGTTTCTATAGAGAATTTTGTCAAAATTTTATTTCTATAAAATTTTTGTCAAAATTTTATTTCTATAGAAAATTTTGTCAAAATATTATTTTTATAGAAAATTTTCTATAGAAAATTGATTAAAATTTAATTTCTATAGAAAACTTTTTCAAAATTTTATTTCTATAGAGAATTTTGTCAAAATTTTTTTTATTTCTATAGAAAATTTCATCAAAATTTTATTTCTATAGAAATTTTTTTCAAAATTTTATTTCTATAGAAAATTTTGTCAAAATATTATTTCTATAGAAAATTTTGTCAAAATTTTATTTCGATGTCAACATTTTATTCTATAGCAATTTTTCCCAAAATTTTCTTTTCTATAGAAAATTGATTAAAATTTGATTTCTATAGAAAACTTTTTTAAAATTTTATTTCTATAGAGAATTTTGTCAAAATTTTATATCTATAGAAAATTTTGTCAAAATTTTATTTCTACAGAAAATTTTGTCAAAATGTTATTTCTATAAAATGTTTGTCTAAATTTTATTTCAAAGAAAATGTTGTCAAAATTTTATTTCTATAGAAAATTATATCAACATTTTATTTCTATAGGAAATTTTGTCAAAATTTTATTTTTATAGAAAATTTTGACAAAATTTTATTTCTTTACAAAATTTTGTCAAAATGTTATTCCTATAGAATATTTAGTGAAAATTTTATTTCTATTGAAAATTTTGTCAAAATTTTATTTCTATTGAAAATTTTTTCAAAATTTTATTTCTATCGAAAATTTTTCAAAATTTTATTTCTATAGAATTGTTTATTGGTATAAACAATTTTGACAAAATTTTATTTCTATAGAAAATTATGTCAACATTTTATTTCTATAGGAAATTTTGTCAAAATTTTATTTTTATAGAAAATTTTGTCAAAATTTTATTTCTATAGAAAATTTTGTCAAAATTTTATTTTTATAGAAAATTTTGTCAAAATTTTATTTCTATAGAAAATTTTGTCAAAATTTTATTTCTATAGAAATTTTTTTTCAAAATTTTGTTTCTATAGAGAATTTTGTCAAAATTTTATTTCTATCGAAAATTTTGTCAAAATTTTATTTCTATAGAAAATTTTATCAAAATGTTATTTCTATAAAATGTTTGTCTAAATTTTATTTCAAAGAAAATGTTGTCAAAATTTTATTGGTATAAACAATTTTGACAAAATTTAATTTCTATAGAAAACTTTTTAAAAATTTTATTTCTATAGAGAATTTTGTGAAAATTTTTTTTATTTCTATAGAAAATTTCATCAAAATTTTATTTCTATAGAAAATTTTGTCAAAATTTTATTTCTATAGAAATTTTTTTCAAAATTTTGTTTCTATAGAGAATTTTGTCAAAATTTTATTTCTATAAAATTTTTGTCAAAATTTTATTTCTATAGAAAATTTTGTTAAAATATTATTTCTATAGAAAATTTTCTATAGAAAATTGATTAAAATTTAATTTCTATAGAAAACTTTTTCAAAATTTTATTTCTATAGAGAATTTTGTCAAAATTTTTTTTTATTTCTATAGAAAATTTCATCAAAATTTTATTTCTATAGAAATTTTTTTCAAAATTTTATTTCTATAGAAAATTTTGTCAAAATATTATTTCTATAGAAAATTTTGTCAAAATTTTATTTCGATGTCAACATTTTATTCTATAGCAATTTTTCCCAAAATTTTCTTTTCTATAGAAAATTGATTAAAATTTGATTTCTATAGAAAACTTTTTTAAAATTTTATTTCTATAGAGAATTTTGTCAAAATTTTATTTCTATAGAAAATTTTGTCAAAATTTTATTTCTACAGAAAATTTTGTCAAAATGTTATTTCTATAAAATGTTTGTCTAAATTTTATTTCAAAGAAAATGTTGTCAAAATTTTAATTTCTATAGAAAATTATATCAACATTTTATTTCTATAGGAAATTTTGTCAAAATTTTATTTTTATAGAAAATTTTGTCAAAATTTTATTTCTTTAGAAAATTTTGTCAAAATGTTATTCCTATAGAATATTTAGTGAAAATTTTATTTCTATTGAAAATTTTGTCAAAATTTTATTTTTATAGAAAATTTTTTCAAAATTTTATTTCTATCGAAAATTTTTCAAAATTTTATTTCTATAGAAAATTTTGTCAACATTTTACTTTTATAGAAAATTTTGTCAACATTTTACTTCTCTTCAAAATGTTGTCAAAATCTTATTTCTATAGAAAATTTTGTTAAAATATTCCTATAGAATATTTAGTCAAAATTTTATTTTTATTATTATTTTAAAAATGCATTTCACAGAGGACTATTTTAAATAATATTTTGTACATTTTATGTCCGTAAATTAAGTCTACATATTCTTTCATATTATATTATTTTTTCCGTGTTGGTATGCATTCATATACATTGAAGAATATCAATTCCCTCTGACATTGAATCAATACTCCAAAAAAATTCCATTGCAGGAGAGGTTACTTCCGGTACTACTGTTTTCGTTGATGCCATATATGATGGTGGTAAAGCATTGATGGTGAGAAGAGTTTTTTGGGTTTTATTTTCTCTTCTCTTCTACCCTATAAATTGATGGTATTTCATGTTCCTGATTTTAATCCGGGCAACACTTACTCACACTCTTAGACACTCATCCGTACAATTCCAATGGTATTTACTCTCATCTACCCTAGAGGCACTGGTAATGGATTGCTGTAGCAATCCAGTGCATGGCATGGATGATGATGATGTTCGGATTAAGTCGATATGAAAAAGTATAAAATCGAATAAAACAAAGTGGCTACGAGGAAATAATAAAATTTCGTATCAAAAAATAGAGGCAAATACTTACCCTGAGTCAGAGCAATTTCGGGCTATATGATAGAATGCATCATGCAACATACACGAAGCCACACTCTTCAAGTGTTTTCAAAGAAAACAATACATCCTCCCAAAAGAATAACGGATGAATAGAGGGAGAGAGACGATGTAAACTGATCAAATGAAGGGATATGTTCTGAAATTTTATTAATTTTTATAACTACAGGCTTTGTTTGTTAAATGCCATGTAAGTCTTGCCTTAATGGAACCATAAAATGTTGTCATAAATGTATATTACAATCCATAATCAAATATAATAGATTCCTTTGAAAATCTCTAATGGTAGCGGGTTGATTGCTAATATATAGACTTTCAGTTGGGTTTGATGAAACATGATGAAGATCGGTTCAAATTGCAGGCTTCTCGGAGTTAAATTATTTTTAGTTTATACACATGGACACTATATCAGAACCTGGATTTAGAAAGAACCACATATGTTTGAAGCTTAGAGGAATCTTTAACTTCTCATTTATATCTCTCGATATAAATGGGCTTCATGAGTCATTGTGATTTTTCTACGGAGGAGAAAGGTTATCGGATACAAGGCTCCTGAATTCCAAGGGACTAAGTTGAGCCTCTCGAAATCAGCAATGTATTTGGGAGTTATCTTGGTTTCCAAACTAAACTAAATTGAGAATACTGCAGACCGCATAAAGAAGACCTATGCGACATTGTTCTATTGTCAGAAATTGGTCGGGCAAAAATGGGGAATGAGGCCTTGCCTTTTTGGTTGGTTTTATAACACGGTTGTAAGACCTGTAGCCACATATGGTTGTCATGTTTGGTGGACAACCGTGAGCCATCAAAATCTTATATCCATAATAAATAGGGCTGCACATATTTATATGACAGGAGCTATGAGGACCACAGCAACTGCCGTACTGGAGGTACTAATGGGAGTTTGCCAACTCGATTTATACGTAAGGAAAATATCAGAGTTGACACTTATGAGACTTAAGAGCTTCGACACGCAGGAGAGTACTGTCTGCAGGCATACTAAAATTCTTGCTGGACATTATATAAAGACGTACCATATGGCCACGAAGCATGTTTATAATCACAACATATATTATACCAACCCAGCAAAAAAATTGGAAGTTGTTCCACAAACATTTCTTTTAAAGCCCATCCCAGGATCCCCCATCGAGTTTCTTCAACTTCCGATGCAGTCTTTTTGGACAAGTCCACAAACATTTCTTCTAAAGAGCATCGTGGGATCCCCCAATGATTTTTTCCACTTCCGATGCAGTCCTTTTGGACAAGTGCACAAACATTTCTTCTAAAGCGCATCTTGGGATCCCCCAATGATTTGTTTCTACTTCCGATTCAGTGCAAATTTTGGACAATTATATTTAAAAAACATAGAAAACTAATAAAAAATAAAAAACAAATAGTAAATTAATAAAAAGGTACAAAATAATAATAATAAAAAATAAATTTCATCCCCGCTGGGATTTGAACCTGTGCCGTTTGACTTTTTCGCTTCCATGGAAGTTCTTTTGAGATGATTGCGCAAATTACGAGAATTTTTATTTTTTTTGTTGATTTGTAATGAAAAAAATATATTTATACGAAAATATATGCCGAAAATAAAATATAAAAAGGATGCATAACATAAAAAAAATAATTTTTTTGAAAAATATTTGATAAAAAAAATTGCCGCTGGTGAGATTTGAACCTGCGTTTCTTATTTATTCGTTCATACTAATAAAGAACATCTCGAGAAGCAATTAGAATGTTATTCCTTGGTGTCGTATTACGAACATATCGCACACATTTGAATTGACCTTTCGACGCTTTATATTCAATGGCGTTTGTGGCTGAGTGTGCTAAGGCGTTCTGTTATGGTGCCAGCAAACCCAGGTTCAACCCCTGGTCGGAGCGAAAAAGTTTTTCAAATTGTAAAAATTAGATAATAGGAAAATAATAGTGTAATAAAACATATGGATGAAAAAAAAGTGAAATTGGTTGAAAAAAATTTTTTTTCCGCTTTTTAAATTTCTTCATTCAAATTAACTTCCATGACACAACTTCTAAAGCAATGCAAAGGATCCAAAAAGGGTGTACTTCCGTCCTATAACAAGCCCGTGTAAAATTCATTGGAGATGATCCAAGTTTGCACTACTTCCGGATCACAAATTGGGGATCCAAACTACTTTTTTGGAAGCTCTTTTTTTGCTGGGAAGTATGGAGGAGCGGGTAGACAGGAGGATACCTTTAGCCAGTGAACTACGAATACCGGAGTCTTACACGTGATTTCAGTATTTTTCAGACGGAGATTTCTGTGATCATAAAAGCTGCTGAGTCGTTGTTGATGAGATCGTTATTCAGAAGCGATATCAGCTTCTTCATTGACAGTCAAGTAGCTATAAGAGCCATATGCAGCGCTGACATAAGGTCTAAGGTAGTCAGCCGCTGTCGTAGAGAACTCAAGGTTCTCACTGAACAGCATAACTCTGGACTGGGTACCTGGCCACTGTGGAATAATAGGGAATGAGGAAGCAGATGTGTTGGTTAAGGAGAGCGCTCGTGGAACGAATAATGTCCTAGCGGACGATTTTCCTCCACTATCTTCTTATATTTACAGGATAGAAGTCAAATATGATGGGACGAAAAGAACCGAAGAAGCTGCGACGAACAGAAAGGAATTGCGGAATTGGCATCATATAACACACTTGGAATAGGCCTTAAATATGATGACATCTGTAGATGGTGCCTGGACCCGGAGGTTACGGAAGTCTCGTACCAGTTTCTGTGTCAGTGTCCAGCATTATCCCTTGGAAGAAACAATATACTGGGCTCCTGTTTCTTTCAGGCTCTCACTGATCTGCGGGAGCGCAGCTTAAGGAACATACTTCTTGCCTTCAGCAGGGCCTCTGGTTGGTTGTTCTAAGAATTCTTTTATAGAAGACGGGAAAGTGGAAGTTCTGAGACTACTTCAAAGAGGACCACATCGGAGGGAAGAAGCTGGAAAGAGCGGAAGGAAGAATCTGGAAAGAGCTGGAAAAAGCGGTAACACTTGCCGATGGCAAGGTATCTTAAAACTTCTTAACACCAAATTCTCAACTGTAAGTTAGTCCATACGGGGTATATATTAAACAAAAAAGGCTATATAAATAAAATTTTGACAAAATTTTCTATAGAAAAAAAATTTTGATAAAATTTTTTATAGAAATAAAATCTTGACAAAATTTTGTATACTAATAAAATTTTGACAAAATTTTCTATATTAATAAAGTTTTGATAAAATTTTCTATAGTAATAAAATTTTGACAACATTTTCTATACACGCAAAGAAAAAAAACGTTTGGAAAACGTGTACCGAAAACGTTTTTCTTTTGTTAGAGCTTTTTGAATTGCTTCGAAAATTTTAAACTTTTATCACCAAAAAAATTCGTTTTTTACAAAATTTTTATTTTTTCAATAAAAAAAATTATTTTTGAAACAACAACACAGTCCATTTCGTTTATATCAAACACTGTTCTTTTGTGACTTAAGGTCTTTAATAAGACACATTTTACAGTTCAAAATTTAATATACTACAATGTAATGATGAACATTTTTTCGGAATCTTCCGAACATATCTAGAATATATGTAAAAAAAAAAACAAAAAAACAACAAAAAAACTTTGGTCGAAGCAGGGATCGAACCCACGACCCTTGGCATGCAACTCACTGCTCCACGGTGCCAAACAAACTGTTTGTTTCTGTTAAATAAACTTTGTTTATTCGGCTCGTGGGCGCCGCAAGCTATGCTATATAAGTATAACTTATATGGATAATTATCTATTGATGACCATAACAGGTACATAGCTCAGTGGTTAGTGTGTTGGCTTACAAAGTGCATGGTCCGCGGTTCGATTCTCCGTCCAGGCGAAAGGTAAAAAAAAAATTAAAAATTTATAAAATCGTATAATTTCTTCTACATTGTTGGTATTACAGGAAAAGGTGTTAAGAACTAAAAAACCTCGTGGACGTGAGAAAGATGTGAGGGAAAATGCAATTAGCAAGAAAACAATGTTTTTTTTGAGTTAGTCTTTATGAAATTGTTTTTACATCCTGGAAAAGAATAAACGTTTATCACAAAAAGTACATACTTTTCTTCCAAATACACTTCCTTACAGCGAAAAGCAAATGAGAAAAGAACTTTGTTTGTCTAAAATTTCGTTTGGGAGGAAAGAATTATTTTTTTGCGTGTAGAAATAAAATTTTGACAAAATTTTGTACAGTAATAAAATTTTGACAAAATTTTCTATAGTAATACAATTTTGACAAAATTTTCTATAGTAATACAATTTTGACAACATTTTCTATAGTAATAAAATTTTGATACAATTTTCTATAGAAATACAATTTTGATAAAATTTTCTATAGAAATAAAATTTTGACAAAATTTTCTATAAAAATAAAATTTTGGCAAAATTTTCTATAGCTATGGACCAATTTTGGCATGGTTGTTACAGACCATATACTAACACCATATACCAAATTTCAGCCGGATCGGATGAAATTTGCTTTTCTTAGACGCTCCGCAAGCCAACTCGGGTGATTGGGTTATACGGGGGCTATATATAATTATGCACTGATGTAGACCAATTTTTGTGTAGTTGTTAGAGACCATATAGTTACACCATGTACCATTTGCAATACCATTCGACCTACATCAATAACAACTACTTGTGCCAAGTTTCAAGTCGATAGCTTGTTTCGTTCGGAAGTTAACGTGATTTCAACAGACGGACAGACGGACATGCTTAGATCGACTCAGAATTTCACCACGACCCAGAATATATATACTTTATGGGGTCTTAGAGCAATATATCGATGTGTCACAAACGGAATGACAAAGTTAATATACCCCATGAGAGAGTACATCCTATGGCGGAGGGTATAAAAATTGCCGCTGGAACTTCTAGAGCATTTACACTAATAGAAAAAATTGCTTTCGCAATCGTGAACGGACGGTGACAAAATGAAACGGAAACGTTGACAAAAAATCAAAACGGAATGTTCACGATTTCGTCCACGGGCGTTCACGATTTCATGAACGGCATTCGTTTATCTTTGGCCATGAAAATTCTTAAAATAATCCTTAGACGTTGTTATGGCAACTCCGCCGGTGGTGCAATGTGCTAAGGCGACTGTTAACGCGTATGGTGCAGACGACACAGGTTCGAGTCACGGTAGCGGAAATCTTTTTTTAAATTTTGTTTTAAATTCGTAACCATTACGTTTTCCACATCATGGACGCTGGTTGTTGTTTTGACAACGCATGGTGTCATTTTAACGTTGTCAGATTGACCCCATATGTTCTCAGTTTGACAACACATGTGTGTTGATTCACTTTCATGAACGGATCGTTTTGAAATGAACACGCCGTTCATGATATTTTCTATGGGTGTAGAAGATTAACTGAATATTTCAAATTGTACCAAATAGGTCATTTTGGTACAATTGTACTTTTGGGAAATGGAATGTACCAAATTTAGTACAATTGTATCAACTTGTACATGCCTGGACCGACTATCTCTTTGAAACATGGTTTTGGTTATTGAACTTTTCGTTTTCATCGAATTTATTTTTCAGTGTCATCAAAGTTGCTCGAAATATGCAAGTAATTATTCGAAACTTTCCCAAAGGTAAACTTAACAATGGAAAATAAATTCGTCTGCAGAGATTTGACCTTTAATACAATTACATACACATAATTAATGATTTTCTGCCGTCCTAATTCCTTCTACTTTTCCCCCTTACCTATTTATACGGTATGAACCTGGTTCTTTTGCACTTCACAATAAATTGACCATCATTACATCAATAATTCAATTGTTCTACTTACTTTGCACGAGCATCACAAATATGACCGCATAATGTGGCACCTTTAAGTAGCCATTGTGCTACCACAAATGACTTTTCTTCCACAAAGTCAATTCAAGAGAATTTTAGGGAAAAATAAGATTAGTGCGATAGATACCATGAGAGAGTATATCCTATTGGACAAATGTGTGTGCGTTGACCGCATCCGTAAAGAGGACACTTACCTGAAATGAAAAAGAAGAAAGAAGATGAAAAGAAACAATTAAGAAAACAAAAAAAAAGGAAAAAATAATTAATTAACCACCAAAGAACATAAATTTGGAGAACATGAAAAACATAAATTTTGAGCATAAAATGGTGATTAGGGTTAATTAAAGGCTACAGAGATACACGACACGTCACACCACATCACACGAAACTAAAATATTTCGTAGGTATATATGACCACTTATTTGTCCATGGTTAAGGACATTAAGGATCACCATGAGATGATGATGATGATGATGAAAGGGATGCTGGTGATTTTGATGACGATGATAGCGATAATATTGATGCTTGTTGTTCCTCGCTAATGATAATGGTCATGTTAAAGCGACCACCATCTATAAGACAATAACTTCCATGCCTTGTTCAAATCAAACAAGAACAAAAAGGGATGCTGGCTGCCTTTATGGATGGAACAAAAAATAAAAACACTATTGATACAAGCAACTAACATATCAAATACAACAATTAAAAGATACCACAAAAACAAAAATTCATTGTGGAAAACAAGGGCACATCGTTATTCATCAAATGCTGCAGTACATCCATCCATTGAGATAATTTGAAAAAAAAAAAAAAACAAAAAAAAATACTCTATATCAAATCGAAAGATAAAAATTGTATGAAGAGAAGCTACTACAGAGGACCACAGCACAAAAACCGCTGTACCAGCAAGTAAATCAGCATTTATTAAATTCATATGAAAAGACATTCAAACGAAAACTTAAAGCAATACAAAAAATTTTGATAAATAAAATTGTGGCAAAATATAGTGAAATTGTTTGTAAAATTAATAAACTTAATTTATTCTTCTAAATCAATTTTATTCCCGTTAAAGTAATCCCTCACGTTAAAATATACTTATAAATGTATTTTTTCATATACACTCAAAAAAAAAAAAAAAAAAAAAAACAAAAAAAAAATAGTATATACGGACTTAAGTTAGGCCGGGTCGAATCTTAATAACTCCCACCATGAATATAATTGATTTCTTTGAGAAGTCTATATGGAACGATACACAGCATATTCGCTACACTTATTTATGGACCCAAGATTTCCAATTTTAGGCAACTCGGATAAAAATTCGGATGTCTAGATGATTAAGAATTGAAATTGTTAGATCGGTCTGTATGGGGGCTATACCGATACACACCATATTCGGTACTCTTATGTGTGGACCTAAACTACTTTCAGATTTCCAATTTCAGGCAAAGCGGATAAACATTGCCATGTCATTGCACCAAGTCTAATCAAGAGATCGGGCTATACAGGGGCTATACCGAAAGATTGGGAGCCACCGTGGTGCAATGGTTAGCATGCCCGCCTTGCATACACAAGGTCGTGGGTTCGATTAATGCTTCGACCAAACACCAAAAAAATTTTCAGCGGTGGATTATCCCACCTCAGTAATGCTGGTGACATTTCTAAGGGTTTCAAAGCTTCTCTACGTGGTTTCACTGCAATGTGGAGCGCCGTTCGGACTCGGCTATAAAAAGGAGGTCCCTTGTCATTGAGCTTAACATGGAATCAGGCAGCACTCAGTGATAAGAGAGAAGTTCACCAATGTGGTATCACAATGGACTGAATAGTCTAAGTGACCCTGATACATCGGGCTGCCACCTAACCTAACCTAACCTAAGATGGACCGATACACAGAAAAGAAAATTTTGGTTGATTTTGAATTTAATAATTCTGAAAAATTCTTTAAAATTAATGAAGTCGTCTTTGAGTTTTTTTTTTTACTTTTTGCATCTTGACCAGTGTTGCCAGTTTTTCCCCCAAATTGGGGATATTTTTCGTGAATGGGGACGAAATTTCTGAGTTCGAGACTTGGGGATTTGGTGGGGAATTTCAATAAATTTAGATATTTTCGAGAAATCGGTTAAATTTTTTAACAAAATTTTATTTCTATAGAAAATTTTGCCAAAATTTTATTTCTAGAGAAATTTTTGTGAAAATTGTATTTCTATATAAAAAATCTATATAGAAAAATTTGTCAAAATTTTATTTCAATAGAGAACGTTTTTTCAAAACTGTATTCTATATAGAAAATTTTGTCAAAATTTTATCTCAATAGAGAACATTTTTTTCAAAATTTTATTCTATATAGAAATTTTTGTCAAAATTTTATTTCTATATAGAAAATGTTGTCACAATTTTATTTCTATAGAAATTTTGTCAAAATTCTACTTCTATAGACAATTTTGCCAACATTTTATTTCTATAGAAAATTTTCTCAAAATTTTATTTCTATCGAAAATCTTCTCAAAATTTTATTTCTATAGAAAATTTTGTCAAAATTCTACTTCTATAGAAAATTTTGTCAAAATTTTATTTCTATAGACAATTTTGTCAAAATTTTATTTTTATACAAAAACTTTGTCAAAATTTTATTCCTATAGAAAATTTTGTAAAATTTTTATTTCTATATAGAAAATTTTGTCAAATTTTTATTTCTATATAGAAAATTTTGTCAAAACTTTATTTCTATATATAGAAATTTTGTCAAAATTCTACTTCTATAGACAATTTTGCCAACATTTTATTTCTATAGAAAATTTTCTCAAAAATTTATTTCTATCAAAAATCTTCTCAAAATTTTATTTCTATAGAAAATTTTGTCAAAATTCTATTTCTATAGAAAATTTTGTCAAAATTTTATTTCTATAGACAATTTTGTCAAAATTTTATTTTTATACAAAAACTTTGTCAAAATTTTATTCCTATAGAAAATTTTATAAAATTTTTATTTCTATATAGAAAATTTTGTCAAATTTTTATTTCTATATAGAAAATTTTGACAAAACTTTATTTCTATAGAATTTTTGTCAAAATTTTATTTCTATAGAAAATTTTGTCAAATTTTTATTTCTCTATAGATTTTTTTTTCAAAATTTTATTTCTATAGAAAATTTTGTGAAAATTTTATTTCTATAGAAAATAAAATTTTATTTTATTATACCCTTCACCACTACGGTGGTACAGGGTATAATAAGTTTGTGCATTTGTATGTAACGCCAAGAAGGAAAAGTCTGAGACCCATCGTTTAGTATACCGATCGTCTTAGAATTAAATTCTGAGTCGATTTAGCGATGTCCGTCTGTCTGTCTGTCTGTTGGTGTATTTTTGTGTGCAAAGTACAGCTCTCAGTTTTAGTCCGATTGTCCTAAAATTTGGTATAGGGTCCTGTTTCGGCTCAAAGACGATCCCTATTGATTTTGGAAAAATCGATTCAGATTTAGATATAGCTGCCATATATTTTTCACCGATCTGGTCATAATTGGCGTGTATATCCACCGATCTTTCTCAAATTCCGTACATTCGAACATTTTAAGAGTCTCGAAAAACTTGCAAAATATCAGCCAAATCGGTTCAGATTAACATTAATTTGCCCACAGAGTCCAATTTTTTGCTCCGATTTAATTAAAATTTTGCACAGGGAGTAGAATTAGCATTGTAGCTATGCGTGCCAAATATGGCTGACATCGGTTCAGATTTAGATATAGCTCCCATATATATGTTTTTCTGATTTCGACAAAAATGGTCAAAATACCAACATTTTCCTTGTTTCTATATAGAAAATGTGGTCACAATTATATTTCTATAGAAATTTTGTCAAAATTCTATTTCTATAGACAATTTTTCCAAAATTTTTATATTATAAAAATTTTCTCAAAATTTTATTTCTAAAGTAAATTTTCTGAAAAAGATATTTGTAAAGAAAATTGTGGTAAAAATCTTTTTCTATAGACAATTTTGTCAAAATTTTATTTTTATAGAAAATTTTGTCAAAATTTTATTTCTATAGAAAATTTTGTAAAAATTTTATTTGTATTGAAAATTTTTTCAAAATTTTATTTCGATAGAAAATTTTTTGAAAATTTTATTTCTATAGAAAATTTTTTAAAAATTTTATTTCTATAGAAAACTTTTTAAACTATACAGAAAATCTATATAGAAACTTTTTTTTCACAATTTTATGTCTATAGAAAATTTGTCAACATACTATTTCTATAAACACATTTGCCAAAATTTTATTTCTATATAGAAAATTTTGTCAAAACTTTATTTCTATAGAAATTTTTTTCAAAATTTTATTTCTATAGAAAATTTGGTTAAAATTTCATTTCTATAGAAAATTATGTCAAAATTTTATTTCTATAGAAAATACAATTGTATTTTATTTCTATATAGAAAATGTCACAATTTTATTTCTATAGATATTTTTTTTTTTCAAAATTCTATTTCTATAGACAACTTTTCCAAAATTTTATTTCTATAAATAATTTTCTCAAAATTTTATTTCTAAAGAAAATTTTCTCAAAAATTTATTTGTACAGAAAATTGTGCCAAAATTTTATTTCTATAGAGAATTTTGTCGAAGTTATATTTATATAAAAAATTGTGTCAACATTTTATTTCTATAGAGAATTTTGTCGAAATTTTATTTCTATAGAAAATTTTGTCAAAATTTTATTTCTATAGAAAATTTTGTCAAAATTTTATTTCTATAGAAAATTTTGTCAAAATTTTATTTCTATAGAAAATTTTGTCAAAATTTTATTTCTATAGAAAATTTTGTCAAAATTTTATTTCTATAGAAAATTTTGTCAAAATTTTATTTCTATAGAAAATTCTTTATTTCTATAGAAAATTTTGTCAAAATTTTATTTCTATAGAAAATTTTGTCAAAATTTTATTTCTATAAAAAATTTTGTCAAAATTTTATTTCTATACAAAATTTTGTCAAAATTTTATTTCTATAGAAAATTTTGTCAAAATTTTATTTCTATAGAAAATTTTGTCAAAATTTTATTTCTATAAAAAAATTTATCAAAATTTTATTTCTATAGAAAATTTTGTCAAAATTTTATTTCTATAGAAAATTTTGTCAACATTCTATTTCTATAGAACATTTTGTAAAATTTTTATTTCTATAGACAATATTGTCAAAATTGTATTTCTATAGAAAAATTGTCAACATTCTATTTCTATAAACAAATTTGCCAAAATTTTATTTCCTTATGGAAAATTTTGTCAAAATTTTATTTCTATAGAAAATTTTATTTCTATCGAAAATTTTGTCAAAATTTTTTTTCTGTAGACAATTTTTCCAAAATTTTATTTGCATAGAAAATTTTTAATTTTTTTTTCTATAGAAAAATTTTTAAAAATTGTATTTCTATACAGAAAATCTATGTAAATTTTTTGGTTAACATTTTGTTTCTATAGACGTTTTTCCAAAAATTGTATTTCTATAAAAAATTTTTTCAAAATTTAATTTCTATGGAAAGTTTTGTCAAACTTTTATTTGCATAGAATTTTTTTTTTCTCTAGAAAAATTTTTAAAAATTTCTATACAGAATATCTATGTAAAAATTTTTGTCAAAATTTTATTTCTATAGAAGATTTTGTCCAAATGTTATTTCTATAGAACATTTTGAATAAGCCGGCTATCATGTAAAACCTTTTTTCGGAAGGTTCAAGTGTGTTTCATTGTTGGGTTTACTGAACTGCCTGAATTTATTCTGATAATTAGTTGATAGTTTTGCTGCAAGTAGGGGATGCTGATGAGGAATGTGGTAATTCCGAAACGTGCGTCCATCCAACCATCTTGCAGTCTATAGGGCTTTGCCCAAATAAATTTGACAAACATTCTTTTCCTATGTTGGTTAAGCTACACTTGTAGTTTCGTCAATGCATAGTTTTAAGCTGAAATCAAAAACAACAACAATGAATAAACAAAAACAACAATAACAAACAAAACTTTATATCTATAGAAAATCATATTAAAATTTTATTTCTGTGTAGAAAATTTTTAAAATTTGTTTCTATATAGGAAATTTTCTAAAAATTTTATTTCTATATAGACAATTTGTCAGAAGTCTATGCAAAATCTACCTAAACTGTGAAAATTCTACCAATATAATATAACTACAAAAAACTATAAAAAATTTGACATTTCTAGTAGGAATTCGCAACAAAAAAATTGGCAAAACTTTTAAAGCACTTCCACAAATTTCTTCCTAAAGTTGTTCTTTATTTTAACTACACGCACCCTCAAAAAAAATCGCTTCTTTAACATATGTTCCAAACATATTTTGCAGGAAGCACATATATTATTGCATACTGCCGAAACATTAATATGTTTGTTTTATGTGAACATATTATATGTTTGGAAGCATTTTGAGCCAAAAATATTATATGCTTGGAAGAATTTTTCCCAAACACGATTGTGCTCATTCCCTAACATACTCGTAATTTTCACTTCCACGAAATTTTTTAGTTATTGGCACCTTTCTCTGTAATACAAATAATGTTGAAGAAATTATTCACTTTTATAAATTTTACCTTTCGCCTGCACGGAGAATCGAACCGAGGACCATACAGTTTGTAAGCCAACACACTATCCACTGGGCTACGTAGCTGTTATAGTCACCAGTAGATAATTATCGTTTTAAGTTACATTTATATAGCATAGTTTGCAGCGCCCACGAGCCCATGCAAACATAACATTATTTAACAGAAACATACATTTGTTTGCCACGTGGAGCAGTGGTTAGCATGTCTGCCTTGCATGCAAAGGGTCGTGGGTTCAATCCCTGCTCCGACCGAACATTTTTTTTTGTTTTTTTTTTTTTTTAATTTACACATTTATATTTATACTATATTAATTTTTTTAAATGAAACATCGAAATGTGCGTTATTAAAGATTTATAGTCAGTAACAGTGCTTGATATAAACGAAATTGAATGATTTTTGGATAAAATATTATTTTTTATTGCAAAAATAACAATCTTGTAATAAAAAACTGTTTTTGTACAAAACTTTAAAATTTGGAAGGAATTCAAAAACTAACAAAAGAAGAACGTGGAGTCGAGTATAAACATACATACATAATTTTATAATATAAACATAAATTTATTTAGGAGTGAACAGTTTTTTACTAGCATTTAACACCATCGCTCTAAAATTCCTTTTATTTTTCTTTAATAATTCATTTTAAAGAAAATAAACTTTTTAAATTGTTTTAGCTGTAAAACTCGAACTTAATGCCCGCTTTTATATTTGATGGTGTCCGTCAACTCCTCGTGGACTACTTTTTAATAAAGAGAAACTAAACTTTGTTTTTTTACATTTTACTGTGTAATTTTTCACTATTTCCTCCTTATTTCATTTTACCGTCCCAACTCTAAAAAGAGTATAGTGCCCTTTCGTTTGTTTTATGAAGACCCCTGATTTCTTTTAACGAACCAAGAAAAAAATAATGCCAAAATGATAAACAAAACACATGTCCACACATACATAAAATGCTGCTCTCAAAGCGAAAACATAAGCTGTTTGTTTTTCAAATGTCTATTCTCTTGGTTCAGAATGTATATTCTCTTTATTCAAATTAAATAATATTTAGACTTAAACATATCAAATTTTTGGCCTTATCATAAAACAGTTTTCCGAAACAACATACAAGCGGTTTCACAGAAATTGTTCTCTTTTGACTCTTTTGCTGTGTTATATTGAAATCTTTAGTCAACTCTCCCGGTTTCCATCTCTATTTCTCTCTATACTCTCTCTGTCGCTTTGAATAAAATATCACAACATATGTATGTTTAGTTGAAAATTGTAAATTTATATATGTTTGTATTCACACATTTAATTTTTTGAAACATTCATGCCCCAAACATAATATATTCTAACATATTAACATAGATGTCCCAAACATTTAGTGTTAGTTTAGGAAAATTACATGTTCGCACTTAAATATATTGTGGTTTAAAATCGTGCCCGAAACACATTTTGTTTATATCGGAACATATGAAAAACATATTTTTCTAACAGTGCGGAAGTTCTTTTAAGTACATTTTTTACAAATCGTTATTTATTTTTAATGGTAAATTTTAACGTTTTTGTTTCAAATCGGTTAAATAGAGAGTAAGAATTAATAAAATGGTACAAATTATTAAAATTTTATTGAAAAAAATGATAAATGGCGAATTTTTGAAACACACGTTTCAGACAAGCATTGGAATGCATTAAAAATCATAAAAAATTACAAAAATTATTTATTTGGCAAAATATTACAAGATTTTTTCATTCACATCCAAAACACTGAATTCAAATCACACCTTAAAAAGTGATGCAAATTCAGTGCAACGCCTGTTAAAATGGTGCACATACGTCCTATGACAAGCCCATGTTAAACTCATCGTTTCTGTGCCAATTTTGCACCACTTGCTGATCCAAAAGAACATTTTCACTACTTTTTGGTGGCTCTTTGTTTTGCTGGGTTATGAAATTTCTTTCAAAGAGATCGCCTTTTTATTCTGACACAAATCTGACATTTGAAATGTTATTTTTTCGATGGGATTATCAATAATTATAATGTAATGTAATTTTCGAGTGTTATTAGTCACGGATATTAATGTCACAATGTTCTGGGAAAGAAGGCAATATTTTGCAACCAAAGCCACCATCTCGTTTTTTGGTTCTAAGTAGTAAATGCCTTCACAACTTTTGTCGGCAAACAAACTGAAATTGAAATGAAAAATTTAGTTTGGTTAAGGATTAGTTTGTCACAGTTAGCAATATATCGCTCGCTTTTGTTGAATGCGTCAAAAATACATTGTGGAGAATTGCCAAAAAAACAAAAAGAATTTGGAACAAAAATTCTCCAAATTAAGAAAAGTATTAAAAGCCATTTTTTTATCCTACACACGAAGAAAATTTAATTAAAATTGACCCAACGAAATATTTTTATTGATATAACGAAGAATTTCCATTGCAATACTTTTTATACCCTTCACCACTACTGTGGTACAGGGTATAATAAGTTTGTGCATTTGTATGTAACGCCAAGAAATAATTGTCATAGACCCATCTTTTAGTATACCGATCGGCTTAGAATTAAATTCTGAGTCGATTTAGCGAGGTCCGTCTGTCTGTCTGTCCGTCCGTCTGTCTGTATATGTAATTTTGTGCACAAAGTACAGGTCGCAGTTTAAGTCCTATCGTCCTCAAATTTGGCATAACGTCTTTCTTCGGGTAGAAGACAATCGCTATTGATTTTGGAAAAAATAGGTTCAGATTTAGATATAGCTGCCATATATAGTTATCACCGATTTGATCATAATTCACGTATTCATGAACCGACGTTCTTCAAATTTTGTACATCTGAATGTTTTGTCAGTCCCGTAAAAACTGCCAAATATCAGCTAAATCGGTTCAGATTTATATATAGCTCCCATATATATCTTTCGTCCGATTTGGACTTATATGGCCCCAAAAGCGAGAGCTTTGCCCTGATTTGCTTCAAATTTTGCACAACGAGTACGTTTAATAGTATCGCTAATTGTGCCAAATTTAGTTGAAATCGGTTCAGATTTAGATATAGCTCCCCTATATAATTTTCATCCGATTTTAACTTATATGGCTTCAAAAGCCAGAGTTTTGCCCTGATTTGATTAAAATTTTATACAAGGAGTACGTTTAATAGTATCGTTAATTGTGCCAAATTTAGTTGAAATCGGTTCAGATTTAGATATAGCTCCCATATATATCTTTCGTCCGATTTGGACTTATATGGCCCCAAAAGGCAGAATTTTGTCCTGATTTGCTTAAAATTTTGCACAACAAGTACGTTTAATAGTATCATTAAGTGTGTTGAATTTGGTTAAAATCGGTTCCGATTTAGATATAGCTCCAATTTATATCTTTCGTCCGATTTGGATTTATATGGCCTCAAAAGCCAGAGTTTTGCCCTGAGTTGCTTGAAATTTTGCACAAGGAGTACGTTTTATAGTATCGTTAATTGTGCAAAATTTAGTTGAAGTCGGTTCAGATTTAGATATAGATCCCATATATATCATTCGCCCGATTTGGACTAATATGCCCACAGAGGCAAAAGTGCTACCCTGATTTACGTGAAATTTTGCAGAGGGAGTAGAATTGAACTTGAAACTTCGCACAGGCAGTATAATTAAGATTCTGCATATGCGTGTTTATTTTGGTTGAAACCGGTTCAGATTTTGATATAGCTCCCATATATATATTTCGCCCGATTTTCCGTCATATGACCACAGAGGTCAACGTTGTAATCCTATTTAAGATTTAATTTTGCACAGGGAGTAGATTCAACATAGTAACTATGCATGTGAAATTTGATCGCAATCGGTTCAGATTTCGATATAGATTCCATATATATGTTTTCCCTATTTAGGCAAAACTGGCCGAAATACCTACATTTTCCTTATCAAATCGCCACTGCTAAGTCGAAAACTTATCAAAATGACTCAAATTTTCCTATTACTCTATTGCACATCTATCGAACGATAAATCATAAATATAGTTTTGCGAAGTTGCCTCAAAATTGGTTCATATTTAAATGTTTCCTATATTTTTTTACTAACATTGTGTTCCACCTCAGCGCATTAGCCGACTTATATGTAAAATCTATAACTATTGCAGAACTCTGTACAGATCTGCTCAGATATACAGAATATATATGTATGGATTCATATAGCATCCAACACATTGGACGGATTTGATATGGTATCGAAAATGTGGACTTACAAAGTGGTGAAGGGTATAATATAGTCGGCCCCGCCGACTTTAGACTTTCCTTACTTGTTTTTTTTATCAAATATTTGTTCAAAATATTGTTTTTCATGTTTTACATCGTTTTTATTTTATTATTTTCGGCACACATTTTTTAGAATTTTTTTTTCATTTAATATCAATAAAAACTTGAAAATTCTAGTAATTTGCAAAACATTCTCAAAAGAACTTCCCTGGAAGTCAAAAATCAGTGGTCATCCCCGCGGGCTGAAATTGTTAATTTTATTTTAATTATTTTTTTTTACTTTTTTGTTGATTTTGTATTCTGTTTTGCCACATTTAATTGGCCAAAATTTAAATTTTCACTTTAAACTACCAAAAAACGTATTTTCTAAGACTGACTCAAAAGAACTTCATTGCAAGTGGACAACAATTTGTGGAATAACTTCGATTTTTTTTACTGGACAGTAGTCTGAAAGCAAGTTTTGCTACATAGACGAATTGAATAAATAAATAGATCCACGTCATTGCACAGGTTTTTCGATTTTTGAACAACCCAGCAACAAAATTTGGGAATTCTTCTTAAGGCACAACTTTAAAAGCACTTCCATAAATGTCCTCCCAAAGATGTACTGTATTTTAAGTACACAGGAAGTTCTTTTAATTCAATTTTTTTATAATTTGCCCTTTTTATGTTTTTATACCCACCACCATAGAATGGTGATGGGGGTATAATAAGTTTGTCATTCCGTATGTAACACATCGAAATATCGACTTCCGACTATATAAAGTATATATTTTCTTGATCAGGGAGAAATTCTAAGACGATATAAGCATGCCCGTCTATCGGTCTGTCCGTCTGTTGTAATCACGCTACAGCCTTCAATAATTGCGCTATCGTCCTGAAATTTGGCACAGATTCGTTTTTTGGTTGCAGGCAGGTCAAGTTCGAAGATGGGCTATATCGGTCCAAGTTTTGATATAGTCCCCATATAAACCGATTTCTCGATTTGGGGTCTTGGGCTTATAAAAAACGTAGTTTTTGTTCAAATTGAAAATCTAGAGGTACTTGAGGACCATAAAGAGGTGTGCCGAAAATGGCGCCCATCGGACCATGCTTTGGTATAGTCCCCATATAGACCGATCTCCCGATTTTGCTTCTTGGGCTTCTAGAAACTGTCTTTACTATCCGATTTGCCTGAAATTGGAAATTTAGAGGTATTTGGGGACCTTAAGGAGGTGTGTCGAAAATGGTCTGTATCGGTTCATGTTTTGGTATAGCCCCCATATAGACCGATCTCCCGATTTTGGTTCTTGGGCTTCTAGAAACTGTATATTCTATCCGATTTTCCTCAAATTGAAAATCTAGAGGTATTTTAGGACCATAAAGAGGTGAGTCGAAAATGGTCCGTATCGGTCCATGTTTTGGTATAGTCGCCATATAGACCGATCTCCCGATTTTTATTCTTTGGCTTCTATAAACTGTATTTATTATCCGATTTGCCTGAAATTGGAAATCTAGAGGTATTTTGGGACCCGAAATATGTGTGTCGAAATTGAGGTGTATCGGTCCATTTTTTGGTATAGCCCCCATATAGACCGATCTCTCGGTTTTACTTCTTGGGCGTCTAGAGACTATATTTTCTAGCCGATTTGTTTGAAATTGAAAATCTACAGGTATTTTAAGATCCCAAATAGGTGTGTCGCAAATGGTGCCTATTGGTCCATATTTTGGTATAGCCCCCATATAGACCAATCTCCCGACTTTATTTCTTGGGCTTCTAGAATCCGTAGTTTTTATCCAAATTGCCGGAAATTAGAAATATAGACGTATCTTAGGACCATAAAGAGGTGTGTCGAAAATGGTCCGTATCGGTCCATGTTTTGATATAGCCCCAATATAGACTGATCTCTCGATTTTACTTCTTGGGCTTCTAGAATTCGTAGTTTTCACCAATTCGTCTGAAAGTGGAATTCTAGAGGTATTTGAGGAACATTAAGAGGTGGTGAGTATTGGTCCATGTTTTGGTATAGGCCCCATATAGACCTAACTCCCGCAATTATTTCTAGAACTTCAAATCAAGGCGTTATTTCATCGTATACACTATATGTTTATGATTTCTCTAAAACTCAAACAAAATTGGTTCTCATAAATCCAGAATCTGAGCTGGTCTTCATAGGTAGAATCTTTAATTTTTTCTTCGGGAAGCGTACTGGTTGAACTGATTTTTCAAAATATGAGTTTTCCAAACAAACTATTATATTTGATTTATGGTGGTGGGTATTTAAGATTCGGCCCGGCCGAACTTACTGCTGTATATACTTGTTAATGGGTAATTTAAACTTTTTTGTTTCATATAGGTTAAGAATTAATTAAATGATACAAATTATCCAAGTTTTGTCGAAAAAATGCTAAATTTATTATAGAAATATTGCGAATTTTTGAAAATATTTTAGGTCTAACGTTTCAGATAAGCGATAGAATGCATTAAAAAATTTTAAAAAATTATAAAAATTTCACGAATTTTTTAATTCTTATCCAAAACACTGAATTCGGATCACACCTTAAGAAGTGATGCAAATTCAGTGCAACGCCTGTTAAAATTGTACACATCCGTCCTATGACAAGGTGTCTTCTATGCTAAGCAAAATTCGTATTCGAATTTTAAGAGCACGAAATCGTTGGCCTCACGACAATATCTTCTTTTTTTTGGTGTAAGTACATCTGCTGTTTTAAAAAAATGACAGAATAAACAAATTTCATTCGCAGTCTCTTATTAACTGGATTCCCAAGTAACTTTTACTTACTTTACTTTTATTTAAAAAAAAATATTCCTTTTTAGTTAAATTTATAGTTTTTTTTCTTACCTCTAGTACATCTTAAAATCTGTGAACCAAGAAATTCAATATCATGTTTTTCACAAAAAAATAATTATTATAGACTTCAATTAAATTTAATAAAATATATTCACGAAGTTTTTACAAAAAAAACTCTGAATAAAAATAAAATACAATTTCCATTTTCACAAATACATTTAAACATTTTTGGAAAATTTTATATATCATGCCAATTTTTTTCTAATGCAATAAAACAACATAAAAGTTATGCTAACAAAATTTGGAATAGAAAAAGAATTATCTAACAATTAGAAATGAAAATTTGGAGTGACATGCTTAACAAATTCTCAAAACACCAATCTTAAACTATGAAAAACCAAAAAAAGGAAATATTTACTTAAGAATTAATTTAAAAACAAAATCTGTTAATATTGATATGGTAGTCAAGTTTTTCCTTGCCTTTTTATTAAGTTTTGTCTCTTTCCTTGGACATCCAAAAATATATGTAATAAGTGCTGCCAATACAATTGTTGTTTTGTTTTCAACACTCACTTTCAGTGACTCGTTATTGTTTTTGTAAAATTTTCTTTACTTTATATATTTTCCATATGAATAGTATTATCATCATCCATGATATCGAGGTAAAAATTTTGAAGAGAAGTCAAAAAGAGAAATTTGAAAAAAAGTTTAATTATAGTTTTATTTTGACATTAGTTTTTGTTTTTTTTTTTTTTTTTGTTACGATCAGTAATCAAAACCACAAATAAAATTAATTAGTAGATAATTTAATTATTTTCATATATGTATGGCCAATGACTTTAAGTTTAACATGATTAGTAATAAATAATTAAATAGATTTTAATTGAATAGAAAACTGCCACAACATCACGCAACGAATACCACCTACTTATTTCCATCAATTTGCTGATAATTTCATGTTGCACGGTTTAGTTAATGTGGTTAGAGATGCAATTAACAAGTTACCTAGTTGTATAAATACATATATATTTTTTTACAAATTTAACTATGCAAGTGGGAGGGTAAGTAGAAAATATTTTATGCAATAAATTCTAGCAGGAATAGGAATAGGGCAAGGATTTTTTATACGCTACACCATAGGATGGGGGTATATTAACTTTATCATTCCGTTTGTAACACATCGAAATTTTGTTCTAAGACTCCATAAAGTATATATATTTTGGGTCGTGGTAAAATTCTGAGTCGATATCAGCATGCCCGTCCGTCTGTTGAAAACACGCTAACTTCCGAACGAAACATGCTATCGACTTGAAACTTGGCATGAGTAGTTGCTATTGATGTAGGTCGGATGGTATAGCAAATGGGCCATATTGGACCACTTTTACGTATAGCCCCCATATAAACGGACCCCCAAATTTGGCTTGCGGGGACTCTAAGAGAAGCAAATTTCATCCGATCCAGTTGAAATTTGGTACATGGTTTCAGCATATGATCTCTAACATCCATGCAAAAATTGGTCCACATCGTTCCATAATTATATATAGCCCCCATATAAACTGATCCCCCGATTTGGCTTGCGGAGGCTCTAAGAGAACCAAATTTCATCCGATCCGGCTGAATTTTGGTACATGGTGTAAGTATATGGTCTCTAACAACTATGCAAAAATTGGTCCACATCGGTTAATAATTCAATGATTTAAACCGCTATGTTCATCGTAATTAAAGGAATAGGAAAAACAATTAGGTAATATGAGGGAAAATTTAAAAATTTGAAGCAGAACAAAAAGTGAAGCAGATTTTTGGAAGAAGGAGTGACGAGTAAATTTTGTGAAAATGAAGCAAAATACTTCGATTGAAGTAGTAGCGGCAGCACTGCGCTACACCATAGGATGGGGGTATATTAACTTTATCATTCCGTTTGTAACACATCGAAATATTGTTCTAAGACTCCATAAAGTATATATATTTTGGGTCGTGGTAAAATTCTGAGTCGATATCAGCATGCCCGTCCGTCCGTCCGTCTGTTGAAAACACGCTAACTTCCGAACGAAACATGCTATCGACTTGAAACTTGGCATGAGTAGTTGCTATTGATGTAGGTCGGATGGTATTGCAAATGGACCATATTGGACCACTTTTACGTATAGCCCCCATATGAACTTATCCCCAGTAATGAACTCCGGAGCCTCTTGGAAGAGCAAAATTCACTCTAACCGGTTGAAATTTGGTACGTGGTGTTAGTACATGGTCTCTAACAACCATGCAAAAATTGGTCCATATCGGTCCATAATTACATATAGCCCCCATATAAACCGATCTCCAGATTTGACCACCGGAGCCTCTTGCAGGAGCAAAATTCACCCGATCCGGTTGAAATTTGGTACGAGCTGTAAGTATATGGTATGTAACAACCATGCAAAAATTGGTCCATATCGGTCCATAATTGTAAATAGCCCCCATATAAACCGATCCCCAGATATGAACTCCGGAGCCTCTTGGAAGAGCAAAATTCACTTGAACCGGTTGAAATTTGGTACGAGCTGTAAGTATATGGTATCTAACAACCATGCAAAAATTGGTCCATATCGGTCCATAATTGTATATAGCCCCCATATAAAACGACCCCCAGATTTGACCTCCGGAGCCTCTTGGAAGAGCAAAATTCATCCGATCCGGTTGAAATTTGGTACGTGGTGTTAGCATAGGGTCTCTAACATCCATCCATCCAGCCCCCATATAAATCGATCCCCAAATTTTGGTCCATATCGCCAATAATAATCTAATTTTATTACTATAGAAAAATTTCTCAAAATTTTAATTATTTACAAAATTTTGTCAAAATTTTATTACTATAGAAAATTTTGTCAAAATTTTATTACTATAGAAAATTTTCTCAAAATTTTAATTCTTTACAAAATTTGTCAAGATTTTACTTCTATAGAAAATTTTGTCAAAATTTTATTTCTATAAAAAATGTTGTCAAAATTTATTTCTATAGAAAATTTTTAAAAATTTTATTTCTGTAGAAAATTTTTAAAAATTTTATTTCTATAGAAAATATTGTCAAAATTTTATTGCTATAGAAAATTTTTAAAATTTCATCAGAATTTCACCAGAATCGAAGCCGTGGTTCAACTCTGAAATCATAAACTTAATATCTCGCCGTGAATATGCATATAAGCTCTGGAAACGGTACAAAACGACTGAAAATCATGAATTATTCAAGCAGGCTCGTCGTGCAGTAGTATCCAAAGTTTAATACCAGAAAAGAATCTATTACGAAACTATATTTAATAATGCAGTAGGAAGCAAGCAGAAGTGGTCGCAAATCCGCAAAATTGGTATTCTAGAACAACAACATAATCATAACATCAACGTCGACGAACTTAACGCCAAATTTATAAACATTCCCGTGGTACATATACAACATAATGACAGCTCATATCCTGAAATGGAGAGGAACTCTGAATTTTCCTTTCATATGGTCAATGAATTAGAAGTTTACAACAGCATTAAGTCCATAAAATCCAATTACATTGGCTTTGATGAATATCTTATTGCTATAGAAAATTTCGTCAAAATTTTATTTCTATAGAATTTTTTTTTTAAATTTTATTTGTATAGAAAATTTTGTCAATATTTTATTTGTATAGAAAATTTTGTCAACATTTTCAATTTATTTCCTGGTAACTGGGAGTTAATGCCTAACAGAGGTACATGAAAATGGCCGTTAGTCTTCCGAGTTTGATTAAAAAGTTAATTGTATCAGTTAATCTTTTAATTAAAAATTAAAACAATTTCAATCATTGAACTAATTGACTTAATGTTTCGTTAATAATGTTTGATTAAAAAGTTAATTGTATCAATTAATTTTTCATTTAACAAGCTGCAATTATTTTTTTAATTGAATATATTTTGGTGATATATTTCTGTGAACTATATCCAGCTAAATATAAAACAATCACACTATGGCGAATAACTCTGAACGAAATAGATCAAATGATAGATTAGTTCCTGGACTACACACAAAAAATATTTCTTGTCTTCAATCACGAAATTAATTGATCCAAGTAATTTTTAATTGAAATGTCTTCAATCACAGAAATCATAGTATCAATTAAAAAATTAATTCATATTATTAATAATTGTGATTGATTTTTATTTCAATTAAAAAGTTAGTTGAATCAATTAAATTTTTAATTGAATATTTTTAAAAACTCAATTAAAACTTTAATTGAAAA
This sequence comes from Haematobia irritans, assembly GCF_050003625.1. Classification (NCBI taxonomy): domain Eukaryota; kingdom Metazoa; phylum Arthropoda; class Insecta; order Diptera; family Muscidae; genus Haematobia; species Haematobia irritans. The sequence goes on from NC_134399.1 coordinate 95,675,786, forward strand.
AATTTTCGTGAAATTTTCTTCTGTGTAACTAAGTGGAATAATCGTGGATGTCGTTTGATGTTGAAGTCTCGTTAGGCAATGGCTCCCGTTTGCCAGTTGCAAAATTTCAAAGAGAAGGCATTTTTGGCCTACAACGTATTTGCGCCGATTCATCAATATTTCGGAAGGATAAACAGATTATTTCAGAGATCCCTAAAACATCTTTGTTGAGCGATCATCTCATCTCCGAACACTTGGTACGTTCCTGATTTGATAAATTCTGTACACGCAGAGAAGGAATATGATAATCTTTAAGAGAAAAATGGAACATGGAACATTTTTGCTACAAATGCTTGAACATATTCATAATTTCCGAGAAAATAAAATGGTTGCGATAAGCATGTTACATCTTCCCCATTCGAAAATAAAATTTTGCTTTTGAAAGATGTTTGAGTTGATAATTCAACAAATGACCTTACTTGCATTGCATTAAGGACTGAAGAATTAATCACAACAATCACAAAATACTAGAATATTCTGCATAAAAAATGTAACTCAATCAATTCCAAATCTCGTTGCATGAAACGTGTCCGTTTTTACAGCTAAGAGGATTTGTTTAATAACAATATGCCATCTATTGGGATAAGCTCTATGCCATGCTCTACATTCGAAATGCCATTTATGATCTGTTATTGCATGTGCTCTGAAATGTTATCCAATGAACAAATGCGTCATTTACCATGGTTCTCATTCATTTCCACTTAATGCAATGTACATTTACATACAAATATGTATGTTTCCCTCAAAGATAACAATTTCCATAAAATCAATGACAAATACAAATTCCATATAAAAATATTTCAATAAAAAATCTTCAATATGCACATGGCAATGCAGTACAGATTACGGAAGAAGAAACAAAAAGGAGAACAGTCAATTTGAACATGTTTTCAGACCATTATAGTCAGTCAAGACAATTACATTTATGGCCATAACATTAGAATTTTTAAGTGAATTTTTTATTTCAGTTCTCATATCTGCTCAACTTCATTTTATTGTAGCTTTTGTATTGGTGGTGATAATGTAGAGGAGAAAGTTAACAAAGTTAGATCAGCCCGAAATTCAGACACCCTTTATCATAGGGGTGGCAAGCACAGTTGCCACAGTTGGTAGAATTCTACAAAAAAAAAATTCTATAGAAATGAAATTTTGAAAAAAATTTCTCAAAAATTTCTATAGAAATCAAAATTTCACAAAATTTAATATAAATAAATTTTTGGCAAAATTTTCTTTAGAAATAAAATTTTGCCAAAAAATTCTATAGAAATAAAGTTTTGTACACATTTTCTATAGAAAAAAATTGAAAATTTTCTATAGAAATAAAATTTTAACAAAACTTTTTATTGAATAAAATTTCACAAAATTTTCTATAGAAATAAATTTTTGACAAAATTTTGCTATACAAATAAAATTTTGATCAAATTTTCTATAGAAATAAAACTTTGACAAAATTTTCTATACAAATAAAATTTTGAAAAAATTTTCTATACAAATAAAATTTTGACAAAATTTTCTATACAAATAAAATTTTGACAGAATTTTCCATAGAAATAAAATTTCTATAGATATACAATTTTGGCAAAATCTTCGTAAAAATAAAATGTTGCATAAATTTTCTATAGAAATAAAATTTTGACAAAATTTTCTATAGAAATAAAATTTTGACAAAATTTTCTATAGAAATAAAATTTTGCATAAATTTTCTATAGAAATAAAATTTTGCAAAAATTTTCTATAGATATAAAAATTTTGCCAAAATTTTCTATAGAATTAAATTTTGACAAAATTTTCTAACTAAAAATATTTTTGACAAAATTTTCGATAGAAATAACATTTTGGCAAAATTTTCTAAAGAAATAAAATTTTGACACAATTTTCTATAGAAATAATATTTTCACAAAACTTTCTATAGAATTAAAATTTTGACAAAATTTTCTATAGAAATAACATTTTGACAAAATTTTCTCTAGAAATAAAATTTTGACAAAATTTTCCATAAAAATACAATTTTGCCAAAATTTTCTCTAGAAATAACATTTTTACAAAATTTTCTCTAGAAATAAAATTTTGACAAAATTTTCTCTAGAAATAAAATTTTGCCAAAATTTTCTATAGAAATAAAATTTTGACAAAATTTTCCATAGAAATAAAATTTTGACAAAATTTCCTTTAGAAATAAATTGTTGCACAATTTTTTTATAGAAATAAAACTTTGACAAAATTTTCCATAGCAATAAAATTTAGACACATTTTTCTATAGAAATAAAATTTTAACAAAATTTTTTATTGAAATAAAATTTCACAAAATTTTGCAACAAGTTTTTATAGAAATAAAATTTTGGCGAAATTTTCGTAAAAATAAAATTTTGACAAAACTTGCTATAGAAATAAAATTTTGACAAAATTTTATACAGAACTAAAATTTTGCAAAAATTTTCTGTAGAAATAAAATTTTGGCGAAATTTTCGTAAAAATAAAATTTTGGCGAAATTTTCGTAAAAATAAAATTTTGACAAAACGTGCCATAGAAATAAAATTTTGACAAAATTTTCTCTGGAAATAAAATTTTGAAAAAATTTTCTACAGAAATAAAATTTTGACAAAATTTTCGATAGAAATCAAATTTTGACAAAATTTTCTATAGAAATAAAATTTAACAAAATTTTCCATAGAAATAAAATTTTGACAAAATTTTCGATAGAAATAAAAGATTGACAAAACTTTCTATAAAAATAAAATTTTGACAAAATTTGCTATAGAAATAAAATTTTGACAAAATTTTATACAGAACTAAAATTTTGCAAAAATTTTCTGTAGAAATAAAATTTTGGCGAAATTTTCGTAAAAATAAAATTTTGGCGAAATTTTCGTAAAAATAAAATTTTGACAAAACGTGCCATAGAAATAAAATTTTGACAAAATTTTCTCTGGAAATAAAATTTTGAAAAAATTTTCTACAGAAATAAAATTTTGACAAAATTTTCGATAGAAATCAAATTTTGACAAAATTTTCTATAGAAATAAAATTTAACAAAATTTTCCATAGAAATAAAATTTTGACAAAATTTTCTATAGAAATAAAATTTTGACAAATTTTTATACAGATCTAAAATTTTGCAAAAATTTTCTATAGAAATAAAATTTTGGCGAAATTTTCGTAAAAATAAAATTTTGACAAAACTTGCCATAGAAATAAAGTTTCACAAAATTTTCTATAGAAATACAATTTTGACAAATTTTCTATAGAAATAAAATGTTGACAAAATTTTCTATACAAATAAAATTTTGACAAAATTTTCTATAGAAATAAAACTTTGACAAAATTTTCTATAGAAATAAAATTTTGCAAAAAAATTTCTATAGAAATAAAATTTTGCATAAATTTTCTATAGAAATAAAATTTTCTATAGAAATAAAATTTTGCATAAATTTTCTATAGAAATAAAATTTCCATAAAATTTCTATAGAAATAAAATTTTGCATAAATTTTCTATAGAAATAAAATTTTGCATAAATTTTCTATAGAAATAAAATTTTGCACAAATTTTCTATAGAAATAAAATTTTGCAAAAATTTTCTATAGAAATAAAATTTTGACAAAATTTTCTATAGAAATAAAATTTTGACAAAATTTTCTATAGAAATAAAATTTTGGCACAATTTTCTAACGAAATAAAATTGTGACAAAATTTTCTACAGAAATAATATTTTGACAAAATTTTCTATAGAAATAAAATTTTGACAAAAATTTTTATAGAAATACAATTTTGACAAAATTTTGTACAGAAATAAAACTTTGACAACATTTTCCATAGAAATAAAACTTTGACCAACTTTTCTATAGAAATAAAATGTTGACAAAATTTTCTATAGAAATTAAATAATGACAATATGTTCTACAGAAATAAAATTTTTGACAAAATTCCCTATAGAAATAAAACTTTGACAAAATTTTTTATAGAAATGAAATTTTGACAAAATTTTACATAGGAATAAAATGTTGAAAAAGTTTTTTCTAGAAATACAATTTTGCAAAAATGTTCTATAGAAATAAAATTTTTTAAAAAATTTCTATAGATATAATTCCTATAGAATAAAAAAATCAACAATTTTTTATAGAAATAAAATTTTAACAGAATTTTTATTGAAATAAAATTTCACAAACTTTTCTATAGAAATAAAACTTTGACAAAATTTTCTTTAAAAATAAAATTTTGACATAATTTTCTATAGAAATAAAATTTTGACAAAATTTTCTTTTGAAATAAAATTTTGACAAAATTTTCTATTGAAATAAAATTTTGACATTCTATTGAAATAAAATCTGTTTGTACGAATTTATTTCGGCATAAGCCGGCTATCATGTAAAACCGTTTTTTCGGAAGGTTCAAGTGTGGTTCATTGTTGGGTTTAATGAACTTCCTGAATTTATTCTGATAATTGGTTGATAGTTTTCTGCAAGTAGAGGATGCTGATGAGGAATGTGGTAATTCCGAAACGTGCGTCCATCCAACCATCTTGCAGTCTATAGGGCTTTGCCCAAATAAATGGGACAAATATTCTTTTCCTCTGTTGGTTAAGCTAGACTTGTAGTTTAGTCAATGCATGGTTTTAAGCTGAAATCAAAAAAAAAAAAAACAACGAAATAACATTTTGACAAAATTTTCTATAGAAATAAAATTTTAACAAAACTTTCTATAGCAATAAAATTTTGACAAAATTTTCTATAGAAATAAAATTTTGACAAGATTTTTATATAGAAATAACATTTTGAAAAATTTTTCTATAGAAATAAAATTTTGACAAAATTTTCTGTAGAAATAAAATTTTGACAAAATTTTCTACAGAACTAAAATTTTGGCAAAATCTTCTTAAAAATAAAATTTTGCATAATTATATGTAAAATAATTATGAGATGTTAACTACTATAAGAAAATAAAGAAAAAAATTTTTTTTTGCATAAATTTTCAATAGAAATAAAATTTTGCAAAAATTTTCTATAGATATAAAATTTTGTAAAAATTTTCTAAAGAAATAAAATTTTGACAAAATTTTCTATAGAAATAAAATTGTGATAAAATTTTCTGTAGAATTAAAATTTTTGCAAAATGTTCTAGAGAAATAACATTTTGACAAAATTTTGTTCGGTTTTCATATTCCTCTTTACTTATTTTTGTTAATAATTACAATGAGATTTATACTTTATATTGGCTATATACTCGTATACTAGATTTATAGGCAAAAATAACTAAAAACCTTCGTATGAATTAAAAAATTTCAAATATTGTTGAAAAGTTATATGAATGCAGAAGATTATTAAGCTTAATAATCTAACACGAACATATATTTTCTATTTGATAATTTTACTATGTACATGAAGTAAGTTAGTGTGTTCCTTCTTCACAGAAACCCTATTAGGTCGTAAGGGGAAGTTTTCCCTTAACTTCTATACAAATAGCATTTTGATAAAGTTTTCTATGGAAATAAAATTTTGACAATTTTTTTTTTTATAAATTCAAAGGCCATTGTAAGTGCTCGTTGTTTGTAGAAGTAGCAACTTTCCTTTTTTGGTGCAAGCAAAAATCGTTAAAACATTTAAAAGCCGATAAACTTACAATTGAAGGGATATTTATACACGTAAAAATTGTCGCTAATAAGATCATAATATACAATATGCACGTATTGAAACAAACTATATCTTTTTCTGGATGGAAGCTTCCGCAATGCTTCTGGCTGTTCTTCACTCCAAAATCGAAAATTCCGTGTAAAAATTGGTTCATAACTATATATAGCCTTCATATTAACAATACCCGGATTTGGCTTCTGGAAGAGATAATTTCATCTGATCCGGTTGAAATTTAGTAATTATATATAGCCGCATACAAAACAATCTCCAAATTAGATTTTTGGAGCCTCCTGCAGGAGCAAAATTCATTCGATCTGGTTGAGAATATGTGATGCCAAAATAAACCAAATTTAGAAAAGCTTGTGTAATCTTTAATATCACGTAAATATTTTTTTCAGTGCAGAGAATGAAAATTCCATAAATGAGTCTGTATCAAAATTTTAATATTATTGATCCACGATTTAAAGCTACAAAGTGTCCTTATTTTAAAAAAGTCCCCTTTTTTGACTCGGAATCAATACAAAAATCTTTAAGGGAATGTCAAAATCTTTGGATCCAAGTAAACTTTTCTTTAAGTGTGGGTAAATTATTTTAGCTCTATAAAAATCCTAGAAAGACCATCAAAAGTATTTGTTTTGTAGAGAAAAAATCTCCAAAATAATGCTCCTAAATGCATTGCTATTGTAGCACGTTCTATCATCTATGTGTCTACTTTTCCATCTCCAGAAATGAAAGAGTTCAAGTGAAATGAAACGCTATATCATGACAACCAATAGACCCAGAATGTTGTGTAATGGATTTTTATGTTAATGACCATTAATTGAAGTGTTTTTCCTTTATTGAATTGTTTTTTTTTTTTTTTTTTTTTTTTAAGAATAGCTATTGGTGTAACATATCGCAATGGATCGTTGTATTTTCTTGCATATCATAAAACCTAAATGCATTTAAATGTGGCTCATTCAAAAAAAAAATCTTTTTTTTTTTTTTGATAGAAAACAAACTTTGAATATCTTCCCCCTATTGGTAAAACTCGAAACCAATTTCTTTGTAATAATAATATTATTCTTACATAAGTCTGCCAAGTGGAATAAAACTTAGAACTCATTGATGTTCTATGAACATGAAAACTGCATAATCATTTCATGCCATAGCACTTTAAATCAAACGAAATATCAGTCAATAATTTTGATATTGACAATATGAAGAGTGTGCCTATGGCTTAAGATTTCAACTTGTTCCGATTTTTGGAAATGATGCAACTCATCTCATTTTCATGTTGAATGTTTGTGAAGTGAATGCATTGGAGATTTGGGAATCATGTCATACGTTTCAGTTTTGTTTTGACATGGTATTAAGAAATATTAAAGTATTTTATCTTTAGATTGGATGGATTTTTCCACAATTTCCACATATGACCGAAAATATTATGAAAATGGGCCAATAAAAGAATTATGTCCAATTGATGTGAGTCATATGAAGATAATTCCACACAGAAAAAAAGGGAACTTATTTATAGGAAGAATGACTACCTCATGCAAAATTGAACTTAATTGTATTCCATTTCTTGAGATTTCAAAAATGCGTTTCCTGAGATTTTTTAATTTGTAACTACCATTTACGAAATTCTTTCTTTTTATAAAAACAAAATTGAACTAAAACTACCGAAAAGAAGTTAATACGGCCTTAAATTCGGATAGGCCGAATCTTATGTACCTTCCACCATGGATTGAATTCAAAGATCTATACGCAGAGAAGAAATATTTTCATCCCAAATATTTTTGTCAAGATGTTATTTTTAGACGGTGAACATGAACATTTTTTTCGCAAAAATATTGGGGATGGGTTCTTTAAAATAAGGGATTTTTTTGCGACCTATCTGGCTTTAAATCTAGGATCTATAAAATTAAAATTATGATACATATCTCATTTATTGAATTTTCATTCTATTTTTCCAGTATATTAATTAAGCTATTCATGTACAAGCAAATGCCAGTTTAAAAATCCAAATAATGACGGATACTTCGAAGTAAAAAATATTTTCTTAATTCCAAAAAAAATTAAAACAAAGATGCTAAATCCTCAAAATAAGTCTTAGCCTATATTGGAAGCGTATTTATCTTAAATGTAAATATTCAATATTTCGGTTACTTTATGGACGATTTCTTTAAATCAAAAATGGGTTTCTTTACTTTAAAGAAAAATTTCCTTAGTGTAAAGACATGCAACTTTTAGAAAGGGACGCAATTTTCAAAATGTGTGTCCTAAATTCAATAAAAAAATTTTTTGAAACAAAGACTATAAACTTTCTTTTAATTAAAATTGCATTATTTTAAAGAAATTTGTCCTTAATAGTGTGTAAAAATAGAAAATTACGGGAGATCGGTCTATATAGTGGCTCTATCAAAACATGGACCGGTATTCACCTTTTGCGGCACACGTCTTTAGGGTACTAGAGTACCTCTAGATTTCCAATTTGAGGCAAATCGGATAGAAAATATACTTTCTACACGCCCAAGAAGCAAAATCGGGAAATCGGTCCATATGGGGGTCTATACCAAAACATGGACCAATAAGCACCATTTTCGGTACACTTTTTGATGGTCCTAAAATACCTCTAGATTTCTAATTTCAGGAAAATTGGATAAAAACTACCAAGACCCCAAATGGGGAGGTCGGTTTATATGGGGACTATATCAAAACTTGGACCGATATAGCCCATCTTCGAACTTGACCTGCCTGCAAACAAAAGACGAATCTGTGCCAAATTTCAGGACGATAACGCCATTATTGAAGGCTGTAGCGTGATTACAACCGACAGACAGACGGACATGCTTAGGTTAGGTGGCAGCCCGATGTATCAGGCTCCCTTAGACTATTCAGTCCATTATGATACCACATTGGTGAACTTCTCTCTTATTATTATTACTATAGAAAATATGTCAAAATTTTATTACTATACAAAATTTTGTCAAGATTTTATTTCTATAGAAAATTTTGTCAAAATTTTGTATCTATGGTTAGGTTAGGTTATATGGCAGCCCGATGTATCAGGCTCGCTTATTCTATTCAGTTCATTGTGATACCACATTGGTGAACTTCTCTCTTATCACTGAGTGCTGCCCGATTCCATGTTAAGCTCAATGCCAAGGGACCTCCTTTTTATAGCCGAGTCCGAACGGCTTTCCACATTGCAGTGAAACCATTTAGAGAAGCTTTGAAACCCTCAGAAATGTCACCAGCATTACTGAGGTGGGATAATCCACCGCTGAAAAACTTTTTTGGTGTTCGGTCGAAGCAGGAATCGAACCCAAGACCTTGTTTATGCAAGGCGGGCATATTAACCATTGCACCACGGTGGCTCCCCTTGTAGGGTGAACCGAACATTTTCCCCGACAACACTGACTATGAGCTATAGTCAGATTGAGTGTGGTATCACAATGGACTGAATAGTCTAAGTGAGCCAGAATCTTAATCGGGCTGCCACTTTAATCTAACCTATAGTCAGATTGAGACAAAGCACCCATAAACATGCAACTGCGGTTTATCTCCCAGACCTATATCAATGTTACCCCACAAATGCTTATGATTACTAATTCAGTAATGGTGGTTTAGGGTATGATACAGTCGGCCCCGCCCGACTTTCTACTTTACTTACTTGTTATATTTTCTGTTTAATATTTTCCATGTTCTCCAATTGTCTAAGAGGATCTTTGATTTCATTCTTTCACAATAGTTAATATGTGATAATATTCTAAACTTATCTGATGTTTTTTAGAGCTTTTCCCCCTATCTTTGGTATTGTGCACACATAAGCCATAAAAATTTAACGAATATTAAAAACGAAGGAGATGAAATAAAAATAATATCTTCCATGTACATTCATAATCACTGGGGACATCCTTCAAATTCACACGTACCGATTTCAACTCGAAGATATTCCAAAGAAGGTAATTGGATCTTCGGAAGATTTCAAATGGTTGAACATGAAGAAAGAGGCAGACATACCGATAAAGAATGACCTAAATCATTTAAGACAATAGCTCGAATTTCATAGAACTTAAAAAATGTTCTTCATAAAAATGGTTGGGCACAAAGGTATAATACAAGCACGTTCGCTCTGGGGGTGAACCGCAAAAATAAAGGTTTATTATTGTGGTGATGATTTATTGCTGCTCTTTCTTTGTCCTGCAACAGGACAATTAAAGGACATTGTTTTACTTTTTCATTAAATGCATTTTAAAGTGATGCGCAAGATTTGTGTTTTCCAATTAAGGAATACGATAAAATTACGATACCATGCAGTGTATTATCCTTGTGAAGAGGTACATTAATGTAAATGGATTTCAATAGAGATGTGGATATGTTGAAGTAAATCGGTTTTTATAGAAGAGGTTTATCATTCCATTTTTATCGCTCCCTAACCCTCCGCATTAAATTCTATTGATATATGACGATGATCGTCTGTATCTTTTTTGAGTAGAAGCGAATAAGAGTTAAGGTATGTTCGCCGATGCGATCTATGTGGTAACCATTATGGAATATATGGTCAATTTTTTTCGAGAAATTTAACTGGCAACATAAGCATGCTTAACAAGTACACAAAAAAAAAAGTTTACTTGGATCTAAAGATTTTGACCTTCCCTTAAGGATTTTGGCATTGATTCCGAGCCAAAGATGCGGCTTCCTTAAAATAAAGAAAGTTTTTAGCGACCTATCTAGCATTCAACCTAGGGCCAATAAAATTAATATTAGGATACAGATCCCATCTATCGAATTTTCATTATCTCTTCGCGGTTTATTAATAAAGGTTCTCACGTACAAAAAAATGCCAGTTTAAATTAATTCCAAACAAGTATATACGGCCGTAAGTTCGGCCAGGCCGAATCTTATGTACCCTCCACAATGGATTGCGTAGAAACTTCTACGAAAGACTGTCATCCACAATCGAATTAATTGGGTTGTGGTTATTCCATACGTGGTATATATTAGACAAAAAAGTTATGTATAGGTAAGTCTACAAGTAATTACGAATCGATATGGACCTTTGCACGGTACGTAGAGAGCCAGAATTGAAATATGGGTGTCGCTTATATGTGGGCTATATACAATTGTGAACTTGTTATGGACCAATTTTCGTGTGATTGGGGATCGATTTATCTGAGGGCTATATATAACTATAGACCGATATGGACCTACTTAGGCATTGTTGTTGACGGCCATATACTAGCACAATGTACCAAATTTCAACTGACTCGGATGAAATTTGCTCCTCCAAGTGGCTCCAAAACCAAATCTCGGGATCGGTTTATATGGGGGCTATATATGATTATGGACTGATACGGACCACTTTTGGCATGGTTGTTAAATATCATATACTTCCACCACGTACCAAATTTCAACCAGATCGGATGAATTTTGCTTCTCCGAAAGGCACCGGGGTTCAAATCTGGCGATCGGTTTATATGGGGGCTATATATAATTATGGACTGGTATGAACCAATTCCTGCATGGTTGTTGGATACCATATAATAACATCACGTACCAAATTTCAACCGAATCGGATGAATTTTGCTCTTCCAAGGGACTCCGAAGGTCAAATCTGTGGATCGGCTTATATGGGGGCTACATATAATTATGGACCGATTTCGACCAATTTTTGCATCGGTGTTTGAGGCCATATATTAACACCACGTACCAAATTTCAACTGAATCAGATGAATTTTGGTCTTCCAAGAGGCTCCGGCAGTCAAATCTGGTGATCGGTTTATATGGGGGCTATATATAATTACGGACCGATGTGGACTAATTTTTGCATGGACATTAGATACCATATACTAACACCATGTACCAAATTTCAACCAGATCGGATGAAATTTGCTTCCCGGAAGTCAAATCTGGTGATCGGTTTATATGGGGGCTATATATAATTACGGACCGATGTCGACTAACTTTTGCATGTATATTATAGACCATATACTAACACCATGTACCAAATTTCACCCAGACAGGATGAAATTTGCTTCCCTAAGAGGCTCCGCAAGCCAAATCGGGGGAACGGTTTATATGGAGGCTATATATAATTACTGACCGATGTGGACCAATTTTTGCATAGTTGTTAGAGACCATATACCAACACCATGTACCAAATTTCAACCATGTACCATGTACCAAATTTCAACCAGATCGAATGAAATTTGCTTCTCTTAGAGACACTGCAAGCCAAATCGGGGTATGGGTTTATATGGGGGCTATATACAATTATGGACCGATGTGGACCAATTTTTCCATGGTTGTTAGAGATCATATGCTGACACCATCAGCGTTGCCAGAATTGTTTCACCAAAAACCGCTAGATTTGCCCAAAATAATAGCTAAAAAAAGCTAAAAAATGCTAAAAAATAGCTAGAAAAAAAGCTAAATTTGTTTGTATCAAAAGTCACATTTTTGATTGAAATTTAACAAACTTAAAGGCTTTATTTCACTTACAATGCATATTATTTTCATTTTAATTCCACTTCTGTGAGACTGTAACAATATCTAAGGCATTTAGCTCTGTTTGCGTATTCGATACATTTTGATTACTATCACAAATTTTTTACTGGAAGTCCTTCGTTTTGTGGGAGCTACCTTCCCAACACCTCTATTTTATTTACTTGTTATTTTAAAATATTAAATGATCTAAGCATGCTTTGGATTTGGTAAAAAAATGATTTGTCATTTTTTTTAAATAAAATTTTAGTTTGGTTTTGAAATTGTGAAACATTCGAAATACATTACTTTTATTTAAATTGTAGAAAATACCTATAGTTTACATTTCCCAGTAAAAACATTTTCATTTTCTTCATGAGCTATCAAAGTGCTTTAAAAACGTGCTAACGCCAACTTAAATTTCCAAATTCAGACTCGACTTCAAGTAGAAATTATTGTATATATACGTTTTTCTCTTTTTGAACGCTATTTTGGTTTGTGGTTAAGATGCAAAAACTCCTCACATTTAAAGACTATTTCATTAATTCTTCCTTCTTTCATGAAAACATACCCATTTTTAAGTTGAATCACTTAATTATAAGGACAAAACGACTTTATCGTCTTTTGGACAAGGAAAACAGTTTATATAAAAGAAATTCACAAATGCTATTATAACCAAAATTCGCGTTCGTATTTTTTCAGTGCACAAAGCTATTCACATCTACTAAAGGGTGATTTGTTAAGAGCTTGATAACTTTTTTTTAAAAAAAAACGCATAAAATTTGCAAAATCTCATCGGTTCTTTATTTGAAACGTTAGATTGGTCCATGACATTTACTTTTTGAAGATAATTTCATTTAAATGTTGACCGCGGCTGCGTCTTAGGTGGTCCATTCGGAAAGTCCAATTTTGGGCAACTTTTTCGAGCATTTCGGCCGGAATAGCCCGAATTTCTTCGGAAATGTTGTCTTCCAAAGCTGGAATAGTTGCTGGCTTATTTCTGTAGACTTTAGACTTGACGTAGCCCCACAAAAAATAGTCTAAAGGCGTCAAATCGCATGATCTTGGTGGCCAACTTACCGGTCCATTTCTTGAGATGAATTGTTCTCCGAAGTTTTCCCTCAAAATGGCCCTAGAATCGCGAGCTGTGTGGCATGTAGCGCCATCTTGTTGAAACCACATGTCAACCAAGTTCAGTTCTTCCATTTTTGGCAACAAAAAGTTTGTTAGCATCGAACGATAGCGATCGCCATTCACCGTAACGTTGCGTCCAACAGCATCTTTGAAAAAATACGGTCCAATGATTCCACCAGCGTACAAACCACACCAAACAGTGCATTTTTCGGGATGCATGGGCAGTTCTTGAACGGCTTCTGGTTGCTCTTCACTCCAAATGCGGCAATTTTGCTTATTTACGTAGCCATTCAACCAGAAATGAGCCTCATCGCTGAACAAAATTTGTCGATAAAAAAGCGGATTTTCTGCCAACTTTTCTAGGGCCCATTCACTGAAAATTCGACGTTGTGGCAGATCGTAAGTCTATTCATGATGAAATGTCAAAGCATACTGAGCATCTTTCTCTTTGACACCATGTCTGAAATCCCACGTGATCTGTCAAATACTAATGCATGAAAATCCTAACCTCAAAAGAATCACCCTTTATTTTAATTTAGTAATATCGTAATAACTTTAGAATATTATAATAACATAAAAAGGATAAACGAGTCAAATGATAATATTCCCAATAATTTACTGACAGTTTATCTAACAAATTTGTATGGTAATAGTAGATTTAAAGTTTACGAGAACTTTTATGTATATAATGAAAAAACTTTACAAGGTGTATTTGCTACAAAAATGCCCGCATAATGGCTGGACTCATTATTAATGTTTCAACTGAGCTTTGAAATATGTGGAAACCCTTATACTTGCAGCAAGGCTTAGATAAAAACGCCGATTTATCCATATTTCAATAGAAACATGTCGAAAATAAAAAAAGCCAAAAATAGCTAAAAGGGTCATGAAAAAAAGCCAGAAAAAAGCTAAAAGCTAAATGCATTTTTTTCCCGCTAAACGTCTTCAAAAAAAGCCAAATCTAGCGGGAAAAAAGCTAAATTGGCAACGCTGGACACCATGTACCTAATTTCATCCGGATCGGATGAAATTTGCTTCTCTTAGAGGCTCCGCAAGCCAAATCTGGGGATCGGTTTATATGGGGGCTATATATAATTATGGACCGATGTGGATCAATTTGTGCATGGTTGTTAGAGACCATATACCAACACCATGTACCAAATTTCAGCCGGATCGGATGAAATTTGCTTCTCTTAGAGGCTCGGCAAGCCAAATTTGGAGATCGGTTTATATGGGGGCTACATATAAAAATGAACCGATGTGGACCAATTTTTGCATGGTTGTTAGAGATCATATACTAACACCATGTACAAAATTTCAGCCGGATCGGATGAAATTTGCTTCTCTTAGAGGATCGTCAAGCCAAATTTGGGGGTCCGTTTATATGGGGGCTATACGAAAAAGTGGACCGATATGCCCCATTTGCAATACCGTCTGACCTACATCAATAAAAACTACTTGTGCCAAGTTTGAAGTCGATAGCTTGTTTCGTTCGGAAGTTAGCGTGATTTCAACAGACGGACGGACGGACGGACATGCTCAGATCGAGTCAGAATTTCACCACGACCCAGAATATATATACTTTATGGGGTCTTAGAGCAATATTTCGATGTGTTACAAATGGAATGACAAAGTTAATATACCCCCACCCTATGGTGGAGGGTATAAAAAAACCTTAAACCAAAGATGTTAAATCCTCAAAATAGGTCATAGCCTATATTTGAAGCGTTTGTATCTTAAATCTAAAGATTCAATATTTCAGTTAATTTAAGGACGACTTCTTTAAGTCAAAAATGTGTTTCTTTATTTTAAGATAAATTGCCTTAGTTCAAAAACACAACGATTTTAACGAAGGGACGTAAAACATCCGAAATTTGTGTCCTAAATTTTATGAAAAAAAAGTTTTAAAGCAAAGATTATAAATTTTATTTTAATTAAAATTTCGTTATTTTAAAGAAAATTGTCCTAAATAGTTTGTAAATTACGCATCCTAAGTTTAGGTTGCGTAATGTTTAATATCGCGTAATTTTTTGTTTTTCAGCGTATAAAGGGTCATGGTTGCAATACCAAAGTCAAATTAAAAATAAAAAGTTCATAACTTTTTATAAACAATAATTTTCCATTTCCAATTTAGAACACAAATCTTTGCTACCTTCCGTTATAGTCGTATGTCAATTTACTTTTCATTTCACACATTTTCAATTATTTTCTTTAACCACTTTTTCCGATAGCTTAGAAGCGAAATTACAGTAAAATGAAATCAAATATGCCTAGAGGTATATAACCTTAATTGTTCTCGTTTGAAATGACATGACAGAGACAGAGACAGGAGCATTTATATGACAAGAAACAATTGCAGTGGGATGCCACAGTAGCACAATTATAATCCTTTCAAAGATTAGAGAAACTACAAAGCAATTATAAATGAATTATCTACATTCAAAAAAAGTTTAATTGGATTCAAAGATTTTGATCTGCCTTTAAGGATTTTGATATTTATTTCGAGCCAAAGATTCAGCTCCTTTATAATTAAAACTTTTTTATGGAGCCTATTTAGCTTTAAATCTAGGCTATATAAAATTAAAATTAGGATACAGATTTCATGCGAAATTGCGTTTTCTCCTAGAACTAAATTTTAGCCAATCGAAATTTCCTTTTCTTACACCGAAAAAACAAAATTTTTTGAGGCCAAAGTTTTAATGTCCTTAAGGTTGGCTGATAAGTCCCCGGTTTAACAAAGAAAAACACATTTTTTTTGTCAAAATTCGTTTTGTATTATTCAACATAGTTCCCTTCAAGAGCGATACAATGATTATAACGACCTTTCAATTTTTTGATACCATTTTGGTAGTACTCCTTCGGTTTTGCCTCAAAATAGGCCTCAGTTTCGTCGATCACCTCTTCATTGCAGCCAAAATTTTTCCCCGCGAGCATCTTTTTGAGGTTTGAGAACAAGAAAAAGTCGCTGGGGGCCAGATCTGGAGAATACGGTGGGTGGGGAAGCAATTCGAAGCCCAATTCATGAATTTTTGACATCGTGGCACGGTGCGTTGCCTTGGTGGAACAACACTTTTTTCTTCTTCATATGGGGCCGTTTTGCCACGATTTCGAACTTCAAACGCTCCAATAACGCCATATAATAGTCACTGTTGATGGTTTTTCCCTTCCCAAGATAATCGATAAAAATTATTCCATGCGTATCCCAAAAAACAGACGCCTTTACTTTGCCAGCGGACTTTTGAGTCTTTCCACGCTTCGGAGACGGTTCACCGGTCGCTGTCCACTCAGCCGACTGTCGATTGGACTCAGGAGTGTAGTGATGGAGCCATGTTTCATCCATTGTCACATATCGACGGAAAAACTCGGGTGTATTACGAGTTAACAGCTGCAAACACCGCTCAGAATCATCAACACGTTGTTGTTTTTGGGCAAATGTGAGCTCGCGCGGCACGCATTTTGCACAGAGCTTCCGCATATCCAAATATTGATGAATGATATGACCAACATGCTCCTTTGATATCTTTAAGGCCTCTGCTATCTCGATCAACTTCATTTTACGGTCATTCAAAATCATTTTGTGGATTTTTTTGATGTTTTCGTCGGTAACCTCTTTCGGGCGTTCACTGCGTTCACCGTCCTCCGTGCTCATTTCACCACGCCTGAATTTTGCATACCAATTAAATATTGTTGATTTCCCTGGCGCAGAGTCCGGAAACTCATTATCAAGCCAAGTTTTTGCTTCCACCGTATTTTTTCCCTTCAGAAAACAGTATTTTATCAAAACACGAAATTCCTTTTTTTCCATGTTTTTCACAATAACAAAAGTTGCTTCACAAAAGACGCTCTATCTCACTAATTGACTTACAGACGTCAAATTTTGACACGAATCATTTGAAGGCTGGTACTATATAAAAATAATATGCATTTAATACTAGCGACGCCATCTATGTGTCAGACCGGGGACTTATCAGCCAACCTGTTAAAATAAGAGTCCCAATTTTTCTTAGCATAGAAGATGCATTTCTCTGCTCTTAAGTTTTTTTCTTTATCTATAAACTTTTGAATTATGTCGTTTTGCCTCTACAGTTAACATAAGTGATTCAACATAAAAATGGGTATCTTAACATGACAGATAATTTTGTTGTACTAAGGTTAAATTGGCTTTAATAATTCTGAAAAAAAAAATTCAAAATTAAATCATCATGAAGTCGAGTATGAATTTGGCTTTTTTAGTTGACGCTAACCAGTCTTAAAAGGGCTATGATAGCACATGAAGAAATAAGCTTAAAAAGAGAATAAATTAAAATTTGTTTTCAAAAGAAAAAGTTCACTACTTTTTTGGCGACGCTATTTTTTTGCTGTGGATCTATACATGGAGGGAGAGGGAGCCACATTTCTGACAGCTTCTCTAAGTGGTTTTATCGCAATGTGGAACTCCGTTCGAACTCGACTATAAAAAGAAGGTGCCATGTCATTGAGCTAAACATAAAATCGGCAGCACTCACTGATAAAAGAGAAGTTCTCCGCTATGATATCACAATGGACTGAATAGTCTAAGTGAGCGTGAAATATAGGGCTGTCGCTATACCTGAAGGGAGAAACCGAAAACGTAAAGAAAAAGTTTAATTTTTTTCAAGTCTTTCCTTATTATTTATTTATACCCTCCACCATAGGATTGGACGTATACTAACTTGGTCACTCCGTTGGTAGAAATGTTGGTCTAAGACCCCATAACGTATTCTCAGTCGTGGTGAAATTGTGAGTCGATCTAGTGATATCCGTCCGTCCATCCATCTGTTGAAATCAAGATAACATCCGATCGAAACAAGGTATGCACTTGAAACTTGACACAAGCTTCTACTCGTATTGATGTAGGTCGGATGGTATAGCAAATGGTCCATATTGGACCACTTTTACGTATAGCCGCCATATAAACGGATCCTCAGATTAGGCTTGCGGAGCCTCTTGGAGATGCAATGTTCATCCCATACGAATTTGATCTCTAACAACCATTAAAAAATTGGTCCATATCGGTCCATAATTATGTATAGCCCCATATAAACCGATCCCCAGATTTGACCTCCGGACCTTTTAGAGAAGCAAAATTCATCCGATCCGGTTGAAATTTGGTACGCGGTGTTAGTATATGGTCTCTAACAAACATGCCAAAATTGGTCAATATCGGTCCATAATTATATATAGCCCCCATATAAACCGATCCCCAGATTTGGTTTGCGGATCCTCTAAGAGAAGCAAATTTCATCCGATCCGGTCGAAATTTGGTACGTGGTGTTAGTATACGGTCTCTAACAAACATGCCAAAATTGGTCAATATCGGTCCATAATTATATATAGCCCCCATATAAACCGATCCCCAGATTTGGTTTGCAGAGGATCCGCAAGAGAAGCAAATTTCATCCGATCCGTCTGAAATTTGCTAAATGGTATTAGTATATGGTATCTAACAACCATGCAAAAATTGGTCCATATCGGTCCATAATTATATATAGCCCCCATATAAACCAATCCCCAGATTTGAACTCCGGAGCCTCTTAGAGGAGCAAAATTCATCCGATCCGGTTGAAATTTGCAACGTGGTGTTAGTATATGGCCGCTAATAACCATGCCAATATTGGTGCATATCGGTCTATAGTTATGTATAGCCAATCCCCAATCACACAAAAATTGGTCCATATCGGTACATAATCATGGTAGCCTCTCGAGCCAAAAATAATCTACCGTCTCCGAAGCGACTCAAAAGTCCGCTGGCAAAGTAATGGCCACTGTTTTTTGGGATGTGCATGGAATAATTTTTATCGATTATCTTGAGAAGGGAAAACCCATCAACAGTGACTATTATATGGCGTTATTAGAGCGTTTGAAGGTCGAAATCGCGGCAAAACGGCCCCATATGAAGAAGAAAAAAGTGTTGTTCCACCAAGACTACACACCGTTACACAAGTCATTGAGAACGATGGCAAAAATTCATGAATTTGGCTTCGAATTGCTTCCCCACCCACCGTATTCTCCAGATCTGGCCTCCAACGACTTTTCTTGTTCTCAGACCTCAAAAGGATGCTCGCAGGGAAACAATTTGGCTGCAACGAAGAGGTGATCGCCGAAACTGAGGCCTATTTTGAGGCAAAACCGAAGGAGTACTACCAAAATGTTATCAAAAAATTGGAAAGTCGTTATAATCGTTGTATCGCTCTTGAAGGGAACTATGTTGAATAATAAAAAACGAATTTTGAAAAAAAAATGTGTTTTTCTTTGTTAAACCGGGAACTTATCAGCCAACCTGTTATTGAAAATTTTGTCAAAATTTTATTTCTATAGAAAATTTTGTCAAACTTAATTATATACGAATTTAATCGGCCTTTTTTAGTTTAATATATACCACGTATGGACTATGTGGTATATATTACGAAGTTAGGAAGTTTTAAGATACCTTGCCATCGGCAAGTGTTACCGCAACCCAAGTAATTCGATTGTGGATGACAGTCTTCAGTAGAAGTTTCTATGCAATCCTTGGTGGAGGGTACATAAGCTTCGGCCTGGCCGAACATACGAGGGAAAACTTTTGGGTTCCTGTTTTAATTTGGAGTATATGTTGCACATCCCTTCATAGTATCGTGTGTAGAAACCGTCAGTTTTGTGATAAGCTCTAGGTTACTAACTTTAGTGAAACTACTGGCTGCTCCATATATTAACTTTTGGGTAAACCTTTTAGCAAGAGTTTCCATTTCAATTGAATAGGAAAATATTTCGAAAATTTTAATAATTTAAAACATTTGCAACCATAATGACAACATGACATGGATAGGACACTTTTCTAAAATGTTGTTTGTCTAAAGTCGTATGATGAAGACAAGAGCAACATTGAAAATCTTCAGGCAACATTTGTGTAGTTATGATGACTTCGAAAACGAAATATTTTTTTTCGTGTAATAGGAACATGACACACATTCATCTTGCTTGTCAAAATTTTAATTCTATAGAGATTGTTGTCGAAATTTTAATTCTATTGAAAATTTTGTATAGAAAATCTTGTCAAAATTTTATTTTGTTAAAAATTTATTTCTATAAAAACTTTTGTCAAAATTTTATTTCTATAGGAAATTTTGTCAAGATTAATTATATACGTATTTTATCGGCCTTTTTTAGTTTAATATATACCACGTTGTCGAAATTTTAATTCTATTGAAAATTTTGTATAGAAAATCTTGTCAAAATTTTATTTTGTTAAAAATTTATTTCTATAAAAACTTTTGTCAAAATTTTATTTCTATAGGAAATTTTGTCAAGATTAATTATATACGTATTTTATCGGCCTTTTTTAGTTTAATATATACCACGTATGGGCTATGTGGTATATATTACTAAAGTTAGGAAGTTTTAAGATACCTTGCCATCGGCAAGTGTTACCGCAACCCAAGTAATTCGATTGTGGATGACAGTCTTCAGTAGAAGTTTCTACGCAATCCTTGGTGGAGGGTACATAAGCTTCAGCCTGGCCGAACTTAAGGCCGTATATACTTGTTCAAACAAGCTTTTTTACAGTGAAACCCAATTACAAACGTTTGTTTTGGGGGAAAAACTTTTGGGTTCTTGTTTTAATTTGGAGTATATGTGGCACATCCCTTTATAGTATCGTGTGTAGAAACCGTCAGTTTTGTGATAAGCTCTAGGTTACTAACTTTAGTGAGTAGTTTCACTGCTCCATATATTAACTTTTGGGTAAACCTTTTAGCAAAAGTTTCCATTTCAATTTAATAGGAAAATATTTCGAAAATTTTAATAATTTAAAACATTTGCAACCATAATGACAACATGACATGGATAGGACCGGCCTAAGGCGTAGTAATTTTTACACTTTTCTAAAATGTTGTTTGTCTAAAGTCGTATGATGAAGACAAGAGCAACATTGAAAATCTTCAGGCAACATTTGTGTAGTTATGATGACTTCGAAAACGAAATATTTTTTTTTCGTGTGATAGGAACATGACACACAGTCATCTTGCCACCTCATGCCATAGCAAAAATCACCGTAGGCCTAAAGGAAAACTTATGAAAATTGTGTTGAAAGCATGATGAAGTTGATGATGGGATTGCCGTAAAACGATGCTCCTGCAGATGATGTCGCGTTACGATGCAATTTTAAGGAAGTTACCGGCTATGTTATCCATGTTGTTCAAGTAAAAATGGTGTTAGTCATGTTGTTGTGATCTTGGCCGTAAGTGTGTTGTTTTTAGCCAAGTTATGAGGGTTTTTTTCTTGCTTTTTTTTTTTGGTCGTTGATTATTGGTTTTGGTTTATGGGTTACATATAGAGGTTATTTGCCTAAAGCAATAAAATAGGAAAAATGTGTTCATATAAGAAAAGGAGTTTCAATATTAAACTCAACAATATGACGAAAGACAAATTTCACACATGACCATGATATGTTAGGAGGGCTATGTAGAAAATTTAAGAAATTTAAAATAGGCATTTAAAGAGCAGGTTGCTCTTTAGCCTCTGTGTGCTACAACTCGTAGTTACCTTCAGAACAAATCAGAAATTAATGAAGGCTGTATTTATATATCGCCCTCTTACAATCTCACATACTCTAAAACATTTTACTTGGACCCAAAGATTTGTACCTTTTTTTAAGGATTTTAGTATTGATCCGAAGCCAATGATATGGCTTCCTTAAAATAGAGGAGGCAACCCAGGCTTAGATCTCGAAATATCAACAAAGCTATTAAAGAACAAATAAATATACATTTAACAAGTAAGGAAAGTCTAAAGTCGGGCGGGCCGACTATATTATACCCTGCACTACTTTGTAGATCTAAATTTTCGATACCATATCACATCCGTGAAATGTATTGGGGGCTATATATAAAGGTTTGTCCCAAATACATACATTTAAATATCACTCGATCTGGAAGAATTTGATAGACTTCTACAAAATCTATAGACTCAAAATTTAAGTCGGCTAATGCACTAGGGTGGAACACAATGTTAGTAAAAAAAAATATGGGAAACATTTAAATCTGAAGCAATTTTAAGGAAACTTCGCAAAAGTTTATTTATGATTTATCGCTCGATATATATGTATTAGAAGTTTAGGAAAATTAGAGTCATTTGTACAACTTTTAGACTAAGCAGTGGCGATTTTACAAGGAAAATGTTGGTCGAAATCAGAAAAACATATATATGGGAGCTAAATCTAAATCTGAACCGATGTCAACCAAATTTGGCACGTATAGCTACAATGCTAATTCTACTCCCTGTGCAAAATTTCAACTAAATCGGAGCAAAATATTGGCCTCTGTGGTCATTTGAGTGTAAATCGGGCGAAAGCTATATATGGGAGCTATATCTAAATCTGAACCGATTTCAACCAAATTTGGCACGCATAGCTATAATGCTAATTCTACTCCCTGTGCAAAATTAAACTAAATCGGAGCAAAAACTTGGCCTCTGTGGGCAAATGAGTGTAAATCGGGCGAAAGCTATATATGGGAGCTATATCTAAATCTGAACCGAATTCAACCAAATTTGGCACGCATAGCTACAAATCTAATTCTACTCCCTGTGCAAAATTTCAACCAAATTGGGGTAAAACTCTGGCTTCTGGGACCGTATTAGTCCTAATCGGGCGAAAGATATATATGGGAGCTATATCTAAATCTGAACCGATTTCAATAAAAATTTTCACACTTGACTATAGTACTAATTGTTCTTCTTGTGCAAAATTTTAAGTAAATTAGGGTAAAACTCTGGCTTCTGGGGCCATATAAGTCCATATCGGGCGAAATATATATATGGGAGCTATATCTAAATCTGAACCGATTTCTTCCGAAATCAATAGGGATCTATTCTGAGCCAAAACACATACTTGTGCCAAACTTGAAGTCGATTAGACTAAAACTGCGACCTAGACTTTGATTACAAAAATGTGTTCACGGACAGACGGACCTGGCTATATCGACTCAGGAGCCCACCCTGAGCATTTTTGCCAAAGACACCATGTGTCTATCTCGTCTCCTTCTGGGTGTTGCAAACATATGCACTAACTTATAATACCCTGTTCCACAGTGTGGCGCAGGGTGTAAAAATTAAACCAAAGTGCAAAATCCTCAAAATATCCCAGCAAAAAAAAAAGCATCGCCAAAAAATTTGTGAAAATGTTCTTTTTGGATCTGGAAGTAGTGCAAATTTGGCCCAGAAGCGATGAATTTAACATGCGTTTGTCATAGGACGGATATCCGCCATTTTAACAGCCTTTGCACTGAATTTGCATCACTTCTTACGGTGTGATCCGAAATCAGTGCTTTGGATGTGAATTAAAAAATTTTGTCATAAAGGATGGTTAAATTGTAAGGGCCGATGTTGAATGTGAACCACACCTAAACGCCAAGTTTTTTTTCGAATTTTATTTGACATTTCTCTATTTCAGACTTACTCAAATTGAACCATGGAGAGGTACACAATCCAACAACGTTCCAATGGTTTCAAGAAATGGCAACAGTGGATGAACAATTTTCGAAGAAAATCATCTTCAGTGATGAGGCACATTTTCACCTCAGTGGATTCGTCAATAAACAGAATTGCCGCATTTGGGCGAATGAGAATTCAAGAGTGATTGTAGAAAAACCAATGCACCCACAAAGAGTGACTGTTTGGTGCGGTTTATAGGCTGGCGGCATCATCGGGCCGTATTTTTTTCCAAAATGAGGCCGGTCAGGCAGCTACTGTGAATGGTGTTCGCTATCGTGAGATGATAACGAAGTTTATTATGCCTCAACGTCATCGAAAATTTGGACCATCGGATGAAGGTGTGGCTCCGAGGTCGCGACGCCCATTTGGCCGATACTTTGTTCCATACATAATTGAATAATACCAATATATCATAATAAAATAAAATTATAATAATTTCCTAAATAGTTTGTGTTTTATTCAAAATCAACATCGGCCCTTGGAAATTTAACCACCCTTTATTTTGCCAAATAAATACTTTTTATAATTTTTTTTAAGATTTTTAATGCATACTAACGCTTCCTGTGTAGTTAAAACAAAGATCATCTTTTTGGAGTGCATCTTCTGGTAGTGCTTTTAAAGTTGTGAATTTGGAAGAAATTCCAATTTTTTTTTTTGATGGGATGTCTTAGCCTACATTTGAAGCTTTTGAAGCTGATTTGATCTTTGATTTCATATGTTAATTTAAAAATTATTTTTAAATCGAAAATTTTGTCACTCATTAAAGATATACGACTTTAACGGAGGGATGCTCAGTATTCCAGATTTAATAAAAACTAAATACGTAAGGAAAGTCTAAAATCGGGCAGGCCGACTTAATATACCCTGCACCATTTTGTAGACTTCTATAAAATCTCTAGACTCAAAATTTAAGTATGAGAAATATTTATATATAGAGCCACTTTTATTTTATTTCGCAACACTGCGTCTACGATTTATCGGTTGATAGATATTTATTAGAGGTATAGGAAAATTTGAGTCATATTTAGAAGTTTTCGACTTACCGATGGCGATTTCACAAGGAACTTGTGGTTATTTTGGCCATATTTGTCCAAATCAGGAAAACATATATATTAGGTTAGGTTAGGTGACAGCCCGATGTATCAGGCTCAGGCTCAGACTTAGACTATTCAGTTCATTGTGATACCACATTGGTGAACTTATCACTGAGTGCTGCCCGATTCCATGTTAAGCTCAATGACAAGAGACATATATATTGGGTCTTGTCTAAACCCGAGCCGATTTTGACCAAATTTGGTACATATTGCTAAAGTGTTAATTGTACTCTCTGTGAAAAATTTAAAATAAATCGGAGTGAAAATTTGAGCTAAGGTGATCATATGAGCTAGATTAATATTTGAACCGATTACAACCAAATTTGGCACGCATAATAAAAATTTTAATTCTACTCGCTGTACAAAATTTCACATAAATCAGAGTAAAGCTTTGTCCCTATGGTAATATTGGTGTAATTTGGTCGAAAGATATATATGGGAGCAGTGTTACCGTTGGAAATTTTGAAAAAGTCGCAAAAAAAGTCGCATACTCAAAAAAAGGTCGCACAAAAAAGTAGCATAATGATAAAAAAGTCGCATACATTTGTGAAGTATATTTAAAAAAAAATCTTCTATAAATCAACACAAAAACAATAAAGGAACACTTCCTTTAACATAAAGAGATGTTTTAGTAACTTATTGTATCATAAAATCCAGTAAAACGTAAACTTGCAATAAATAAAAAATGGATTTTTTTCTCCTAACCTAAAATTAGCAGAAATGTACGAGAACGCCATCAAGTGCCACTTTACTATCAGCCAATAAAAAGCATTTAAATCAATTAAAAAAAAACAAAAATATTTATTTTTTATACTACACTCCCAAGATTTTACTGGGAAAAAATTCCTAGCAAAAACTCGCAAATTATCTATTCCTCAAATTTCAAATTTGATCCCACTCTGGTTCTCTTTTGCTGGCTTTTTGGAGTAAACGAAAGACTCCAGTAAAAATTTGTGATAATTATCAAAAATTAGTGGGTTCTCGAACGGAGCTAGTGGTTGAAATGATATGCAACAAAACAACGACTTAACAAACCAAAACACCGTGTAGGGTAGGTATCGTAGGTTAGGTGTCCATTGTGATACTATACGTGATTTACTTCTCTCTTAGTTATGAGTGCTTCTTTGAAACATTCATTGCAACATTGCTTTGAAACATTCAGCATCCACCGTAGAACCACATTTCGCTCTTTGGTCGAAACTGGGTTTGAATCCATAACCCTTTGTTTACAAGGCGGACCATTGCGGTGGCTTCGCGTAAGGCACACGGCGATGAATTCCCATATATAAAATGTGCGAGTTTAGTCGCATGCGTGCGACTAAAGTCGCACATTTTACATATTTTAAAAAAGTCGCACAAAAAGTCGCATGACGTCAAACAGGTTGCAAAATGCGACTAAAGTCGCACAACGGTAACACTGTATGGGAGCTATACCTAAGTTTGAACCGATGTCATCAAAATTTAGCACACTGTACGACACCATCACTGTGCAACAAAAATTTAAAGCACATCAAGGTAAGAGACTGGCTTCTGGGATCATATCAGGCTAAATATATATATGGGAGCTATATCTAAATTGATATCTGTGAGCCACTTCAGGGCAACATATATTAAAATCTATGGAAATAGAGAACAGTCCCATATTTTCAGAAAAACTTAACTTATCAGTTTATCTGCGACAACATCCATCCCTTTTCTCGTATCTAAGTTATACCACCACAAATTTCCTTTCCAGCTTTCCATAGCACGAAGAAGAAAAACAAAACTGAACTACAATTGCAAATTTCCTTTAGGATTTCCCCATAAATATCCACCTTAGCAAACGGTTCCTGCTCGTAATATGAAAAGTGAAAAATAATTTATTTGAGTTATAAATGTTTGGTTGGCTGTTTTTGTTTTTATTGTTTACCTTAAAGCACGACATTTTTATGTATTTCTTGTTATTGTCGTTTTTCTGTTTGGGTCTCTTTAGTTGAGGAAAATTATGATCGACATTTTATCCCTCCACATAAAATGGGCACTGATACTAAGCGAAACGACATGTAGCCGCTAAAAACCATTGATGCTGAATATCGAGCATACATGGTTAGATCAATGTGTGTGAGTGTGTGTATGTGTGTCATCACCTGAAATGCACTGGAATACCGACAGAAAATAAAAAAAAAATAAATAAACCGGTGATCCGCCGGCACTACAACCATCACCAAATCAAGCAGAAATTGAAACCAACAAAATCTTAACCCAGCCATGGCGACCTACCGCATTTTGAAGGAAAAACAAATAACACGATAAGATGCACATATGAATCATTTTTCATATTACACGGTAAGAAAATATTGATATGCATACTTCATTGGGTGTTCTTAAATGTAGCCAGCCACAAGACAGTTTTAGAGAAGGCAAAGTATATTTGGGAACATTCTTAAGAAAAATGGTGGGTTCAATATAGGAAATTAAAGGAATTATCCCATATATATGGGAGCTATATCTAAATAGATTTTATTATTTGATTTTATTTGAACTTTTTTTGCATCATATAAAAAAGAATTTTTCACTAGATTAGATTTTGTATTAGATTAGATTTCTTTGTTGTTCAATATTTCCCAATTGCTTTGATCAGACGTGTAGTCTGATATTTTGCAAGTTTTACGGGACGAAATTAAAAGAAAGTCGGTTCATAAATATGTAAATGTTGATCAACTCGGTGATAAATATATATTGCAGCTATATCTGAACAATTTTTTCCGAAATCACCATAGAAATAAAATTTTGAAAAAATTTTTTTTAAAACTAAAATTTTGAAAAAAAAAATTTCTTTAGAAGTAAAATTTTGACAAAATTTTGTTTAGAAATTAAATTTTAATAAAATTTTCTATAGAAATAAAATTTTGACAAAATTTTCCTTAGAAATAAAATTTTGACAAAATTTTCTATAGAAATAAAATTTTGACCAAATTGTCTATAGAAATAAAATTTTGACAAAATTTTCTATAGAAATAAAATTTTGACAAAATTTGCTATAGAAATAAAATTTTGACAAAATTTGCTATAGAAATAAAATTTTGACAAAATTTTCTATAGAAATACAATTTTGACAAAATTTTCTATAGAAATAACAATTTTGACAAAATTCTCTATAGAAACAAAATTTTGAAAAAATTTTCTATAGAAATAAAATTTTGACAAAATTTTCTATAGAAATAAAATTTTGACAAAATTTTCTATAGAAATAAAATTTTGA
The DNA here is from genome assembly GCF_050003625.1 of Haematobia irritans. Taxonomy (NCBI): domain Eukaryota; kingdom Metazoa; phylum Arthropoda; class Insecta; order Diptera; family Muscidae; genus Haematobia; species Haematobia irritans. Next base: position 95,703,873 of record NC_134399.1, read on the forward strand.
CAAAATTTTCTATAGAAATAAAATTTTGACAAAATTTTTCTATAGAAATAAAATTTTGACAAAATTTTCTATAGGAATAAAATTTTGACAAAATTTTCCATAGTAATAAAATTTTGACAAAATTTTCCATAAAAATAAAATTTTGAAAAAATTTTCCATAAAAATAAAATTTTGAAAAAATTTTCTATAGAAATAAAATTTTGACAAAATTTTCTATAGAAAAAAAATTTTGACAAAATTTTCTATAGCAATAACATTTTGACAACATTTTCTATAGAAAAAAAATTGACAAAATTTTATATAAAACTAAAATTTTCACAAAATTACAGAAATAAAATTTTGACAAAATTTTCTATCAAAATAAAATTTTGACAAAATTTTCTATAGAAATAAAATTTTAACTAAATTTTCTATAGAAATAAAATTTTGACCAAATTTTCTATAGAAATAAAATGTTGACAAAATTTTCTATAAAGTTTTGACAAAATTGTCTATAGAAAAAAATTTTGACAAAATTACAGAAATAAAATGTTGACAAAATTTTCCAAAGAAATAAAATTTAGACAAAATTTTCTACAGAAATAAAATTTTGACAAAATTTTCTATAGAAATAAAATTTTGACAAAATTTTCCATAGAAATAAAATTTTGACAAAATTTTCTCTAGAAATAAAATTTTGACAAAATTTTCTATTGAAATAAAATTTTGACAAAATTTTCCACAGAAATAAAATTTTGACAAAATTTTCTATAGAAATAAAATTTTGACAAAATTTTTCATATAAATAAAATTTTGAAAAAAATTTCTATAGAACAAAACTTTTGACACAATTTTCTACAGAAATTAAATTTTGATAAAATTTTTTATAAAAATAAAATTTTGAAAAAATTTTCTATAGAAATAAAATTTTGACCAAATTGTCTATAGAAATAAGATTTTGACCAAATTTTCTATAGAAATAAAATTTTGACAAAATTTTCTATAGAAATAAAATTTTGACAAAATTTTCTATAGAAATAAAATCTTGGCAAAATTTTCCATAGTAATAAAATTTTGACAAAATTTTCCATAAAAATAAAATTTTGAAAAAATTTCCCATAAAAAATACGATTTTGAAAAATTTTCTATAAAGATAAAATTTTGACAAAATTTTCTACAGAAATAAAATTTTGATAAAATTTTCTATAGAATAAAACAGTTGACAAAATTTTCTATAGAAATACAAATTAAAAAAAAATCTATAGAAATAAAACGTTGACTAAATTTCCTGTAGAAATAAAATTTTGACAAAATTTTCGATAGAAATAAAATTTTTTAACCAATTTTACTTTTGCAAAAAATTTTGTTTGCTAATTTTTTGGTAAATTATTTTTGACTCGAGTAAAAACAGTATACGTGACGTCAGTATATGCCCTTTTGCAATCATGCAAAAATTGGTCCATATCGAACCATAATTATATTTAGCCACCTAATAAACCGATCTCCAGTTTGGAATTCCGTGGCCTTTGGGCAAATAAATAGCATATGCCCTGGGTCCATAATTATATATCGCTCCTATAAAAATCCAAGAAAACTCTTTGGAATCCTCATGGAGTAACAAATTTCATCCCATCCGATATTTGACCCTCTGGTTGCTATGCGAAAATTGGTTCGTATCTGTTCCTCATTTTATTGCCGTAGGAAAATTTTGCGAAAACTTTATTTCTACAATTTTGTGAAACTTTTATTTCTATAATATTTTATGTATTTTTTTTATAGAAATAAAATCTTAACTATAGATTTTATTTCTATAAAAAATTATTTCAAAATTTTATTTCTATAGAAAATTTGTTAAAATTTTATTTCTATAAAAATTTTTCAAATTTTTATTTCGATAGTAAATTTTTGAAAAATTTTATTTCTATAGAAAATTTTTCAAAATTTTATTTCAATAGAAAATTTTGTAAAATTTTTATTTTTATAGAAAATTTTGTCAAAATATTATTTCTATAGAAAATTTTGTCAAAATGTTATTTCTATAGAAAATTTTGTCAAAATTTTATTTTTATAGAAAATCAAGTTCCAGGCTAGTCCAGGCTTTGGTATAACCTCCATATAAACTGATTTGGAGTCTGGGACTTCTAGAAACCAGATATACTTGAAATTGGAAATCTAAAGGCATTTTAGGACCATATTATGGTATAGACCCACATATACTGATCTTCCGATTTATTTGACATCTTGGTGTTCCACAAGTTTTATGCCATTTGCCAGAAATTGGAAAGCTGGAGGCATTTTAGGCTTTTAAAGTCCTATGTCGAATTTAGTTTTCATTGGTCCATTTAGTTTTGAAATATAAACCGAAACTGGAACATCATAAACTGGGAATTTTCCTGACAGGAATCAGCCATTCACCACAACAGCACTGTAGATAGAGTCCGCCATTCAGAAAAAAAACAATTCCGATCTGCTTCAAATTAATGTACTGGAAATTAAAATCCTCCATGTAAACCAGACATATTTCGAAATGTTGGTGTAATATTTTTCAGTGTGGTCATTTAACCACGATATCATAGAAGAAATGCATTGAAATGGAAATAAATGCTTAAAGTAAAAGATACTGCGTTAAAAATTTAGTTATGTTCCAGTAGGTACCAAACTCCTCGCATGAACATCATAAATGGCCCAAAGGAAAATATGAATGGGCTGGTCCAGTGGTTGTCTAACTGACTGACTGACTAGCTCTTAGTCCCCATGAATGCATGAATGAAATGAATAAATAATAAATAAACAATAATAAAAAAGCCATAGAGATTTATAAATTTATTTTTTATTTTTGAAAAATGCATAAGCAAGAGTGTGTGTGATCATAGGTTAACGCCTTATAATATATCACACTTGAGATTTCCTTGCGTTTTCTAACTTTTTGGGAGGATGACATAGAGAGATTTTCTTTATGATTTTTTGTTTGTTTTCGTTTGGCTTGTATTCCTGACTATCGAAATAAGGAAGTAGGACAGTTTTACGATCAATACATTTGAATGACCAATGAATGAGTTTTATCTATTAAAGATCTATTTGTATGGGAAAATATCTTCAGATGCCAAGGGGGTCACAAAAAGTGAGGTAACTTTTTATTTGGGTAAAATCAAAAATTTTGTTGTGATTTTTTTTTTGTTTTCTTGTGATGCAAATAACAGCAGGTGGTGGTCAGCCCATATCCATTAAATGGATATGTTTATGATATTGTTGTAATACTACCACAATTATGTTTATTATGAAATAACTGAGGCAAAATGGTGGCAGCCTACTCCACTGTATTTATTCCCTGCACCATTATGTGGTCACTGATCGACTGGGAAATTTGGAACTTAGAGCATCTGTCACTGTGGTACCAAAAGCAATGTGTATTTGCATCATGAACGCATCATGAACATCGATCGATTTTTTGAAGGTTACAAAAATTTGAAGCCCACTTTTTGTAATTTTCAAATTCGACTAGTCGACTTTTGATATTTTTAAAAAATTTACTTATCGACTATTGGTAATTGCCAAAATCGACTTTTCACTAAAATTAATCGACACGTGTTAAAGTGAATGGCAGCTCTATATTTCAGGCTCACTTACACTATTCAGTCCATTGTGATACCACAGTGGTGAACTTCTCTCTTGTCACTGAGTGCTGCCCAATTCTATGTTATGTGTCAATTGCAAGGGACTTCCTTTTTATAGCCGAGTCCGAACGGCGTTCCACATTGAAAAACTTTTTTTGGTGGGAATATCCACCACTGAAAAACTTTTTTTGGTGTATGGTCGAAACTGGGTTTGAACACACGACCTGTGTAGGCAAGGCGGGCATGCTAACCATTGCACCATAGTGGTTCCCAGGGATCCGGAGCGGTCCATTTTTTTCGCTACGCTCCGCTCCCGCTCAGGAGAAAAAAACACGCTCCGCTCCTCTTCGAGAAAGTTATAGTACAAACATTGTATTATTTGTTCAATTGAGTTTTATTTTATTTAGAAAAATCGGGTGGTACATATATGGGAGCTATAGCTAAATCTGAACCGATTTCGAAGATTTTTTGCACATATAGTTAGTGCTATAGAAGATTACATTTCGCCAACTTTGAGTAAGATCGGGTGATAAATAAGGGTTTTATGACCTAATTTGGCAAAATCGGGCGATACATATATATGGGACCTATATCTAAATCTTAACCGATTTCGATGAAATTTTCAGACTTAAAGGGTGATACAGAAGATTATATTGTGCTAAATTTGACGACGATCGGTTAGTAAAAAAGTGCAACGTGACCCCATTTGTCCAAATCGGGCAATACATATATATGGGAGCTATATCTAAATTTGATCCGATTTCCTGCAAATTCAATAACGTTCGTCCTTGTGCCCAAAAAAACTCCCTGTACCAAATTTCATCAAAATCGGTTAATAATTGCGACCGAAATCCTGTGAACAACAAATACATGGACAGACGGACGGATGGACAGACGGACACCAAGCGCTAGATCGACTCAGGAGGTGATTCTTAGTCGATCGGTATATATTTTATGGGGTCTAAAATCAATATTTGTTGTAGGCACATTTTTTGGCAGATCAAACTTATTATACCCTAACCACTATGTGGTGTAGGGTATAATGACTTTAAAACAATGTGTTGAAACATTTTATTAATTTTGAAGATTTTTTCAGAAATATTAAATCCATTTTGACTTCATTAAAACGAAATTTGCATTCATGTTAGGATACACATTTTTATGTCGAATCATTTAGCTATAAGGATAAACAGACTTCATTGAAAAGTTTAGAGACTTTTAGACAAGGAAAAACTTTTTTCAGAGAAATACGTCTTCTATTCTAAGCAAAATTCGTATTTGAAGCATGTGAAGTATTTGGCCTCCCGACAATATTCTTGGCGGTGCACCATCTACTATTTAATATGTGATAGAAACCAAATTTATGAAAATGGACCAAAATGGACCAAATTCTGTTTGGTCTGACCATCGGACCAAATTTAAAAATTAGAAATCTTTTGGACAAATTTTGGTCCGATCGGACCAAAACGGCAACGCTGATTGGAATTGAAAGTCTACACACAGAGTAGAAGTAACTACACGGTTGAAAAAGACTGTTTTTCATATGTTTGGCTATAAACATTATATGTTTGGAACGCAAATTTTTAAACACAATATTTTTGAGTGCAAGCATATAATGTTCATAAACTAGCATAACATGTTTGGGACATATATGTTAATATGTTAGAACATATTATGTTTGGGACATAAAATGTTTGTAAATATAATATGCTTGAATGCAAACATATATTAATTTAGAAATAGCCTATAAACATATATGTGTTTAGTAGCTTGGAGCGCTATTTAACAGGGAGCGATATTGAATTAAGTTGGTGGTTGTTGCTTGTTATTACAAAATTAACATTTTATTTTTCCTTGGGCAATTGATCAGCTACTTCTTTGATCCTTACAAACTGTGTGGTCCGCTGTTCGAATCCCCGTCCGGCAAAAGGTAAAATTAAAATAAAATAAAAAATCATAAAATTGAATAATTTCTTCTACAATGTTTGTATTACAGAAAAAGGTGCTAAGAACTAAAAAATCTCGTGGAAGTGAGAATGATGTCGGGGAATATACAATTGGTCAGAAACAAAATTTTGAGCATTCAGGTCGAAAACCTATGTTGTTAGCACCTATATTACCTGTTTATTTTCATAATTCATTATGATTGTAAATATATAAATAAATAAATAAAATTTTGAGCACAATATTGTTTGGGAGAATTTTTTTAAGCATATAATATTTTTGGGTGCAAAATGCTTCCAAACGTATTATATGGTCACATAATAACATATTGTTTTTTGGAAGATAACATTATTGAATTTGGATGCAAAAATACAAAATGTTTGGAACTTAGACTACCCAAACATATATTGTTTAGACCAATATGCTTTCAAACATATTATATATTGGTAGAGATCAAACATATAAATGTGTGGGCAATACCCAAAAATGTATATGCTTGAAGCAAAATATGTTTGGGAGTATATGTTACAGAAGCGATTTTTTGTGAGGGTGTACTCTCCGAAAGTTTTTTTTTTGTTTTGCAACAGACGTAGAGAAGAGGTTTTGTTATATTTGTAATGTGTGTGTGTATGTTTATGTTTGCAACAACCTCCATCGACATCAGTCCGTGGTATACCTATGAATATTCTTACTCAGATCTAGTGTTACCTAATTTCGCTTTTTTCCCCTTTATTGTATAATAAATGTATATGCGCACATTTTTCAACCAAAATTGAAACTATCCATAATTTTAATTAAATTTTCGAGAACTAATATCAGAAATAAGAGAATGCTAGGATATAGTACAATAGTAAAGCAAATATGAATGTCCTTACACTGAAAAAAAGCATGCCCGGTTCCAAAGATTTTGTCTTTACTTTAACAGTTTGGGTATTAATTCCGAGCCAAAGAAGCGGAGAATACAAGTAAGGATACTTTAAAGACGTAATTCTCTTTTAAATTTGGGGGTTATGTACTTGATTCTAGGAAGCAAATGTTAATTTTTCATTTTTTTTAGATGTTTTTCGTCAGTTGTTATCAAAATCCTTTATTAAGACTAGACTTCCAGTAGAAATTATGCTATGTTTCAAGTAAAAAACGTCTTTAAAATAAAGTCTTGAAAAACATGTTTTATTTTTTAACGATTTTTTGGGATGCAAAAAGGAAACAAATTTAAAGACAATTTTATTAATTTTAAAGAATTTTTCTTAATTATTAAAGTCACGTTGACCATACCTCAAAAATTTTATCTTTCATGTTATGATACACATTTTTAAGTAAAATCACTTAATTATAAGGACAGTACAACTTCATTCAAAAGTTTATTGCCTTTTGGACAAGAAAAAATTAAGCAAAATTTGCATTCTTATTCTAAGGACATGGAATCTTTGACTTCACGACAATATTTTTTTCAGTGTAGAAAACTAAAAAATTAAATATAAATAAGATCGTTTAATTGCATTTATTTGACGTTCATTACAACCATCTTTGTAGTAATACGGGATGAAATTGATCGAAAGTACTGTTGTTACTTTTACAACACATACTAGAGATATATTTTGACATTTGCCGTTTTTGAAAACAATTACTAAAAAACACGTTGTGTTTTCCCCAATGTACGTACGTACAAAAATACATATCGTACATTTTAAACGTTTGCTCACACTACGTACTAGCTAAATTTGAAATTACCTACACAGTGTAATTTCAAAGTTACACATTTCATTCAAGTAATATTTTATTCGGAGCGGAGCGGCTTTTCATTTGGAAACCGCTCCGCTCCGGATTTTAGAAATGCCGCTCCCGCTCCGGCTAAAAAAGGGCTTGCTCCGCTCCGCCCCACGCTCCGCTCCGCTCCGGATCCCTGGTGGTTCCTAAGATTTTTGGTATTGATTTGGTCTTTAAAATAAAGACGTTTTTTTAAGGACCTACACTTAAAAAAAGTGAACCCTTAAAGCATTGGCAGAGCTAGGAAATTTCTCTGGATGTAGCACACTAATTTTAAGTGCAAGCATATAACAGGGTACCGTAACAGTACCGTGATACCCCCGCGAATGATTTAGTACCTTTCGTGTATACAGTTTTTAGCCGATATCAGATTTATAGTACTTATTTGCTAATGGTCTTTCACAAATTTGACAAAACAGACAATTTCATGCGGCAAGAAAATCTCGATTTTGTGAAAGCCAGAGCCAAAACCACGATTTTCTTGAATTTCAAGAATGTTTTGGTCGGAAAAAGCATGTGCTTCTATATTACGCTTCCACATGAACAAAATAAAGCGAACCATTACAGTCAGGGTTGAAAACTATTATTTAAAACTATTATTTATTTCTTCAAGAAGTTGTCAAAATTTTATTTCTATAGAAATTTTTGTCAAAATTTTATTTCTATAGAAAATTTTGTCTAAATTTTATTTCTATAGAAAATTTTGTCAAAATTTTATTTCTATAGAAAATTTTGTCAAAATTTTATTTCTATAGAAATTTTTTGTCAAATTTTAATTTCTAATGAAATTTTTGTCAAAATTTTATTTCTATAGAAAATTTTGTCAAAATTTTATTTCATCATTGTTGTTTTTTTTTTTTTTTTTGATTTCAGCTTAAAACCATGCACTGACTAAACTACAAGAGTAGCTTAACCAACAGAGGAAAAGAATGTTTGTCAAATTTATTTGGGCAAAGCCCTATAGACTGCATGATGGTTGGATGGACGCACGTTTCGGAATTACCACATTCCTCATCAGCATCCTCTACTTGCAGCAAAACTATCAACCAATTATCAGAATAAATTCAGGCGGTTCATTAAACCCAACAATGAACAACACTTCAACCTTCCGAAAAAAAGGTTTTACATGATAGCCGGCTTATGCCGGAATAAATTCGTACAAAACATATTTATTTCTATAGAAATTTTTGTCAAAATTTTATTTCTAAAGAAATTTTTGTCAAAATTGTATTTCTATAGAAAATTTTGTCAAAATTTTATTTCTACAAAAAATTTTTTTTAAATTTTATTTCTATAGAAAATTTTGTCAAAATTTTATTTCTAAAGAAATTTTTGTCAAAATTTTATTTCTATAGAAAATTTTGTCAAAATTTTATTTCTATAGAAATATTTTGTCAAAATTTTATTTCTATACAAAATTTTGTCAAAATTTTATTTCTATAGAAAATTTCATCAAAATTGTATTTCTATAGAAATTTTTGTCAACATTTTATTTCTATAGAAAATTTCATCAAAATTGTATTTCTATAGAAATTTTTGTCAACATTTTATTTCTATAGAAATTTTTGTCAAAATTTTATTTCTATAGAAAATTTTGTCAAAATTTTATTCCTAAAGAAATTTTTGTCAAAATTTTATTTCTATAGAAAATTTCCTCAAAATTTTATTTCTATAGAAAATTTCCTCAAAATTTTAATTCTATAGAAAATTGTGTCATGATTTTATTTCTATAGAAAATTTTGTCAAAATTTTATTTCTATAGAAAATTTTGTCAAAATTTTATTTCTATAGAAAATTTTGTCAAAATTTTATTTCTATAGAAAATTTTGTCAAAATTTTATTTCTATAGAAAATTTTGTCAAAATTTTATTTCTATAGAAAATTTTGTCAAAATTTTATTTCTATAGAAAATTTTGTCAAAATGTTATTTCTATAAAATATGTTGCAAAATTGTATGTATATAGGAAATTTTATAAAAATGTCCTTTCTATAGAAATTTTAGTTCTAATCTCAAAAAAATGTTTGCGTAATACTAAAGATTATGCAACCTAAATTTTAGGATGCGCAATTGGCAAAATATTAAGCACAAATTTCTTTAAAATAATGAGATTTAATTAAAACAAAGTTTATAATCTTTACTTCCAATTTTTTTTTTCATTAAATTGAGGACACAAATTTTGTAAATTTGCGTCCCTCCATATTAAAGTCGCATGTCTTTAAACTAAGGGAAATTTTCTTTCAAATAAAGAAACACATTTTTGATTTAAAGAAATCGTTCATAAATTAACTGAAATATTGACTCTTTAGATTTAAGATAGGCTAAGACTTATTTTGAGGATTTAGCATCTTTGGTTTAAATTTTTTTGGAATTAAGAAAACATTTTTACTTTGAGGTATCCGCTTTAATTTGGATTTTTAAACAAGCATTTGTTTGTACGTGAATAGCTTTATGAATATACCGCGAAAAGAAAATGAAAATTCAAATCTGAATCCTAATTTTATTTTATTGATCCTACACTGAAAAAACTGTGAACCCACCAGGAAAGATAACTTTCGATTAATTTTAGAAAATTTGGAACTTTTTCAGAAAATTTTAACTAAACGGTATTACAAGCGCTGGCATCACTCCGATATGGCAAAAATAAGTAAATATTTTTCGACAAATTCAAGAAAATTTATTAGACATAACTAAATTTTTTCAATAGTTAAAGAAAATTTTGTAGTTTTAAGAGAAATCGTGGAGTTCAAAATTGCAAGAATGTCTTTAGTGACATACGAAGTTCATGATGGACACATTTTTGGTAAAATTTACAAATTTAAAGAAATAATGAACTATTTTGTAAGAAATACGAAATTAGGAAATCTTTATGCTTTATTTGTGTATAACTTTTTCCCGTTTTTTAGTTCATTTAACTAACATACGCAAAAAATTATTTGACTAAAATAAACTTTTTCCAAACATAATGATTCTATGAACTAATATAAAGTTAATATGGCTTTAGTGAAATAGAGAGTTCACTTTTTTTTGAGTGTAGATTTAAGGTCAGATAGGTCGCTAAAAAATGTCTTTATTTTAAAGAAGTCGCATCTTTGGCTCGGAATCAATACCAAAATCCTTAAGAGAAGGTCAAAATATTTATATCAAAGTAAACTTTTTTTAGAAGATTTTGTCAAAATTTTATTTCTATAGAAAATTTTATTTTATTATTTATTTATCTATAGAAAATTTATGAATACCATGAATTCTACCAAACAGTAAAAAGGACTACCATTTTTGGAAGAATTGTAGCATATAATGTTCATAAACTAGAATATCATGTTTGGGACATACCCAGCAAAAACTCTCATTACCCGGTAATCTTGTAGGTAAGCCTATTTAAAAATTAATAACCACTTATTAATTGGCATCGCTTCGGATTACATTTACATACGCATGTCCTAGGAGGAAAGTACTTCTCCCCAGGCATACTTTCGGCCATAAAATAAGTAGTGCTTTTAAAGCATATAATCACATAATATGTAATCCACTTATTCGTAGATATACCAAATCATGCAAAATAGTCACTTATTGTCTAAGGGAAACAAATCTCGAAAATATTGATTTCTCTCGCCGATTACAATGGATCAAACTATGGCGAATAATGCTGTAATATGAGCACTTCTTGAATAGAAACGAATTTTATGGGACATAAGATATTTTTATACCCTCCACCATACACTGAAAAAAAGCATGCCCGGTTCCAAAGATTTTGTCTTTACACTATTGATTTTGGTATTGATTCCGAGCCAAAAAGAGCGAATTTCATCCAATCCGGTTGAAATTTGGTGTGTGGTGTTAGTATAAGGTCTCTAACAACCATGCAGAAATTGCTCCATGTCGGTCCATAATTCTATATAGCTTCCATATAAACCGATCCCAGAACTCCGGAGCCTCTTGGACGAGCAAAAATTTTCCGAGCCGGTGGAAATTTGGTACGTGGTGTTAATATGTGGTCTCTAAGAACTATGGAAAAATTGCTCCAAATCGGTCTATAGGTATATATAGCCCCCATATAAACCGATCTCCAGATTTGAACTCCGGAGGCTCTTGGATGAGGAAAATTCATCCGATGCGGTTGAAATTTGGCACGTGGTGTTAGTATATATTCTCTAACAACCATGCAAAAATTGGTCCATATCGATCAAGAATTCTATATAGCCTCCATATAAACCGGTCCCAAGATTTAAACTCCGGAGCCTCTTGAAGAGCGAATTTCATCCAATCCGGTTGAAATTTGGTACGTGGTGTTAGTAACATTTATGGTATCTAACAACCATGCAAAAATTGGTCTATATCGGTCTATAATTATATATAGCCCCAGATAAACTGATCAACAAATTTTACTACTTGAACCTCCTGTTCAAAATTATTTATAGACTCCTCTATGTAAACCGATCAAGAACTAAAAAGGCTTATATTGGTATTTAATCTGCCTTTTTTGTCTAATATATATCCTATATGGGCTAAATTACAATTTAGAGGACGATATTAAGAAATTGTAAGATACCTTGCCATAGGCAAATATTACCACAACCCAAGTAATTCGATTATGGATGACAGCCTTTAGTAGAAGTTTCTAAGCAATCCATGGTGGAGGGTACATAAGATTCGACCTGGCCGATTTTGCGGCCGTATATACTTGTTAAATATAATATGTGTGGATGCAAACATATATTAATTTATAAATGGCTTATAAACATATATATGTTTAGAAACGTCAGAGAGAGAGAGAGAGAGAGAAAATAGACGCAAACGAGAAAGATGGCGGCGGAGATTAATAAAAGTGATGATTGCTTATCGACTTACATATTTTGTAAAATAATAGTTTGAGGTGTAATATTCAAATAATTAAAAAAATATGTTCTTATTTGTGTAAATATAACTACCGTAACCCGGTCCGCTTCGCTGCGCCTTCCGAAGCATATTTGAGGGAAAAGTTTGCGTTAGAGGGTAGCACCGTTAACCTTCCCTGAAAAATTTAAAAAAATCTGGGAACTTTCTTTCAAGTTTCAATGTGTAGGACAAGGAGAAGGTCCTCTCCCAGTTCAAATATCCCAAAAATTATCTTCAAATTCAAATTTCAAGTAATCTTGAAAAGTTTATTTTTTTTTGTTAGTTTTAGAAGATGTTTCCCTCGTCGAAGATTTCAAGCAAATCATAAGCCCAATTTTCAAAAAGCGCTGCAAATAAATTCACTGTATGTAACTACACCCAGAAAAAAGTGACCCCTTCTTTAAGTTAAAATGAATTCATTGTGAAGAAAGTTGAACTTCGTATAGCGCCAAAGACATTTTTATTTGTTTGAACGATGTGATTTTCGTAGAAATTAGGAATAATGCATTCCATATATTAGTTAACATTTTCCTATATTTATATACCACTATACTACAGAATGAAAAAATTTAACTAATTTGAATTCATATATGGAATGATTTTATTGAAATTTTTTCATTCATTTCGACAAATCTTACACATTTGTGGTAAAACTTTTACTTCATAATTAGAACTGCTTACCTTCGTTTTTAAATACAATTTTATTTATTTCTATAAGCAATTTTATCTTCAATAAAAGACATGTTTTATTAATATATTGAATATATTTATTAAGAATCAACAGCATCGAATCTCTTTGAAATATTAGTTTATTATTCCACTATTTCCAATTTCCGTGTGATATTATCAACTGTAAAACGCACTTTTTCTTCTTCTTGTACTTTTCACTTTTAATAAATTGCTGCCTAACGATTTTGTCCTCCTTTTACAATTTCAATACCTACAAATATAAAAAATCATAAAACATTTTTGTTGCAAAAGGTTAGCGTCACTGAATATTACCTGATAATTGAAGATTCCAAAATGAAGACAAATGAAAGGGTTGTTATTCTGCTGGTGTTTTCTTTCTTTCTACACTACCACGAACATTGATAGATTTATTTAAAAAAACGAAATTTTTTCACACTAATTTAAAATAACAAATATTTTATATATTTTATTTGTTATTTATTATATTATTTTACCATATTATTTTTTAACAATCTCTCCGAAACAACGCGATTCCAACTAAAAAAACAACCGACGCGCAAATATATCGATTACACCCACGCGCAAACACATCGATTACGATGACAGATATCGATTACAGGTAGACAATAGAAATTTAGGAAAATTTCCTATATTCTAACAAGTGTGTTTCCTTAAGTTTTGAAAGGATTGCATACTTCTTAGTACGAATGAACTAAAATATTTTTCTATGCCAAGTGTTGTTCGTATGTATGAAAAACTTTCTATTATAAAGGAAGTCACAATTATCATTTTATAAGAAATTTTACTAATTTTGAGGAAACTTGGTTTTAGTTCGGTTTTTGTTTATTTTTACGAATGCTTTGTTATCGGTGAATAAAATTTTCTTTTTCAGTAGTAAATTCTTATACCCAGCGAAGAAAATAGTATGAGTAAAATTCCATGCCTTATTCTAGTTAATGAACTATTCCTAACTGCTTACAGTTTAGGATTTTTTTACTGAAACGAGTAAATTTTATTATTTTTCACAAAAATTTACCTTAATGGAAATAAAATGGATAAACTATATTGATGAAAATTTTTTCCTTTAGTTTCGAAGGCACTTTTTTCTGGGTGTAGTTGGCTGATAAGTCCCCGGTCTTACACATAGGTGGCGTCGCTAGTATTAAATGCATATTACTTTTATATAGTAACAACCTTCAAATGATTCGTGTCAAAATTTGACGTCTGTAAGTCAATTAGTTTGTGAGATAGAGCGTCTTTTGTGAAGCAACTTTTGTTATTGTGAAAAAAAAAAAATGGAAAAAAAGGAATTTCGTGTTTTGATAAAATACTGTTTTCTGAAGGGAAAAAATACGGTGGAAGCACAAACTTGGCTTGATGAGTTTCCAGACTCTGCCCCAGGGAAATCAACAATAATTGATTGGTATGCAAAATTCAAGCGTGGTGAAATGAGCACGGAGGACGGTGAACGCAGTGGACGCCCGAAAGAGGTAGTTACCGACGAAAACATCAAAAAAATTCCACAAAATGATTTTGAATGATCGTAAAATGAAGTTGATCGAGATAGCAGAGGCCTTAAAGATATCAAAGGAACGTGTTGGTCATATCATCCATCAATATTTGGATATGCGGAAGCTCTGTGCAAAATGGGTGCCGCGCGAGCTCACATTTGACCAAAAACAACAACGTGTTGATGATTCTGAGCGGTGTTTGCAGCTGTTAACTCGTAATACACCCGAGTTTTTCCGTCGATATGTGACAATGGATGAAACATGGCTCCATTACTACACTCCTGGGTCCAATCGACAGTCGGCTGAGTGGATAGCGACCGGTGAACCGTCTCCGAAGTGTGGAAAGACTCAAAAGTCCGCTTGCAAAGTAATGGTCTCTGTTTTTTTGGATACGCATGGAATAATTTTTATCGATTATCTTGAGAAGGTAAAACCCATCAACAGTGACTATTATATGGCGTTATTAGAGCGTTTGAAGGTCGAAATCGGGGCAAAACGGCCCCATATGAAGAAGGAAAAAGTGTTGTTCCACCAAGACAACGCACCGTGCCACAAGTCATTGAGAACGACGGCAAAAATTCATGAATTGGTCTTCGAATTGCTTTCCCACCCACCGTATTCTCTAGATCTGGCCCCAGGGACTTTTCTTGTTCTCAGACCTCAAAAGGATGCTCGCAGGGAAAAAATTTGGCTGCGATGAAGAGGTGATCGCCGAAACTGAGGCCTATTTTGAGGCAAAACCGAAGGAGTACTACCAAAATGGTATCAAAAAATTGGAAGGTCGTTATAATCGTTGTATCGCTCTTGAAGGGAAATATGTTCAATAATAAAAACGAATTTTTATAACATATACCGAGGACTTACCAGGCAACCTGTTATTCTGTTCGTTATAATCGTTGTATCGCTCTTGAAGGGAAATATGTTCAATAATAAAAACGAATTTTTATAACATATACCGAGGACTTATCAGCCAACCTGTTACTTATGAGAAAAGGAGGTCTCCCTGTGTCCTTTTATAAGAGCTACATGGCCCAGTGGATAGTGTATTTGCATACCAAATGTACGGTCCGCGGTTCGATAAATGTAAGGTAAAATTTGAAAATTTTGGAAAATCGAATGTTTGCTTCTACATTGAAAAAAAAAAAAACTAAATATATTCTTTATTAAATTGTTTTCATATCCTGTAATATAATCAACGTTTATCACAAAAAGTCCATACTTTTCTTCCAAACAAACTTTTTTCCGACAAAAATCAAATGGAATTGTTTTTCTTAATATTTAATGTACTCGTAAGATATAAGGAGTATTTTTACATGAAACAAACTGAAAAGAGGAGCATAAACATTTAAACAGTCACTATTAAAAGCAATGGGGAACTTCACTTGGCTAATATTTCAGTTTTAAATGACTGCAATAGATCAATACAAAGCCCCTTTTGTTACTGAACCAACCAAAATGCAATCATTGTCATGCTGGAATTTCAAAACGAAGGGAACAACAAAAACTGTTTTCCTGATTTTGATTGACATTTCCTCATAAATGTTCAAATGATGCTGTAAAGCAAAGTGCTTTTTTTCATTTACTCCTGCTTCTCCCTTTCTTTTCTGTTTTTTTTTTTTTGCCAAATTGGAAAACCATTCATCTACAAATCGACATAAGCATAACTCTTATTTTCTTCAAAATACATTTTGAGATATTTTTTTCTTTTTGATTTTTTGGTTCATGAAAATGTCACAATCATCCTTTGTGGACAAAGACGGGCCACAACACCCATGACAGACAAACTGAGGGCGCTTTTGCAGCATACAAAAAAAAGCCTGAGACCATACTGAATGGTCGGTGAACGCCCTCTATACCATGATCTTAATACACCCGCATTTCAAAGCCGATCATCGTCAATGTCAAAAATTCGCGTTTATGTCTCTCATGTACGTTCGTCAACACGACTGCCACACACATGCGACTGAAACCTTACAGTCTTGCCCTCCATTCAAACCCCTTTGCATGGCTCTGCATTAAAGTGCAAGCTTTTTTTGTTTGGTGTAGTAAGCGCTGCATTGTGTGCGGTCTACAGTTTCTTTTGTTGTTGTTAGAAAAATGAGATGCTGGATTGACTCTGTGTGTCTTGGAGCCCATATTGTTGTCCTATGTAGCGAGCTCTTTCAATAACGACGCTTAACGACAATGACGGACTTGTTCGTTTCATTTCGATTTAATTTTTGTATGGCTGTTTTCTCCCCCGCCCCTCCACTAAGAAAGACAGATGTTAATTTTAATGAATTTTCATTAGATGTGATGTATTGAAATGCAAGAGGACCATAAACACCAAGTTGAACATAATATGCCTGTATTGGGTGGACACTGAAAAGTAACATAACCCATTTTGGCGAAGGTTTGAAAAAGGTTTGTGGTGCCAGTGACTATCAGTCATACATCCGAGGACAAAACTTACCATTTAAAGGCTTATCGAGAAAAAAACACATCGCTTTAGTGTTTTTCAACATATTCCTTATTAAAATCTATATATTTTTACATGCGTTTAAACCAATTGTCGCAGCATTATGATTGAGGTTTCGCCAAATCATACATTCCCAGCAAAAAAAAGCGTCATCAAAAATGTAATGAAAATGTTCTTTTTAGATCCAGAAGTGGAGCAAAATTGACGCAGAAGCGATGAATTTAACATGGGCTTGTCATAGGAAGTTCTCCATTTCAACAGCCGTTGCACTGAATTTCCATCACTTCTTTAGGTATGATCCGAATTCAATGTTTTGGATGTAAATTAAAAAATTCTGTGATATTTTTTCAAATAAATAATTTTTATAATTTTTAATGGATTCAAACGCTAGTCGGAAACGTTTGACCTCAAATATTTTCAAAAAATCACAATTTTTTCAGATTGCATTTTGCATTTTTTTCGACAAAATTTAAGTGATTTGTACCATTTTATGAATTCTTACTCCGTTTTTAACGTATTTGAAAAAAAAAAAATAAAAATTACCCATTAAAAGTATGAAAAAACCAAGTTATAAAAAAAATAGATTAAAAGAACTTCCTAGGTAGTTACAATAAAGAACATCATTGGGAGTGCATCTTCTGGAAGTGCTTTTAAAGTTGTGCCTTTGGAAGAACTTCCAAATTTTTTTGCTGGGTTCTGGTTGCAGTTCTCTGGTATCAACCGCTTCTTCAGGTGTCACTTTTTACGTACGGTAAGTCATTCGTTGACAAGTCAGAACTATACTGCGAATGATCCATCAAATCGATGTTTTGAGGGCTCAAAATTCATCTGTTCTCTTTCCGGAACAATAGCTGATTTTGGACGACCTTCACGAAATCCGTCTTGGAGTGAACTAGGACCTCGGTTGAATTCACCATACTATCGATAAACACTGGACTCTAATGGAGCTTCATCGCCAAAATTTATTGAGTTAATTCACGTCGAAAGTTGTAAAAAATAATCGCACGAAAAATTTTTGTCAAAATTTTATTTCTATCGAAAATTTTGTCAAAATGTTATTTCTACAATTTTTTTTTCAAAATTTTATTTCTATAGGAAATTTTGTCAAAATTTTATTTCTATAGAAAATTTTGTCAAAATTTTATTTTTATAGAAGATTTTGTCAACATTTTATTGCTATAGAAAATTTTGTCAAAATGTTATTTCTATAGAAAATTTTGTCAACATTTTATTTCTATAGAAAATTTTGTCAACATTTTATTTCTGTAGAAAATTTTGTCAAAATTTGATTTCTATAGAAAATTTAGTCAAAATTTTATTTCTATAGAAAATTTTGTCAAAATTTTATTTCGATAGAAAAATTTGTCAAAATTTTATTTTTATAGAAGATTTTGTCAAAATTTTATTTCTATAGAAAATTTTGTCATATTATTAATACTATAGAAAATTTTGTCAAAATTTTATTTCTATAGAAAATTTCGTCAAAATGTTATTTCTATAGAAAATTTTGTCAAAATTTTATTTTTATAGAAGATTTTGTCAAAATTTTATTTCTATAGAAAATTTTGTCATATTATTAATACTATAGAAAATTTTATTTCTATAGAAAATTTCGTCACAATGTTATTTCTATAGAAAATTTTGTCAAAATTTTATTTTTATAGAAGATTTTGTCAAAATTTTATTTCTATAGAAAATTTTGTCACATTATTAATACTATAGAAAATTTTGTCAAAATTTAATTTCTATAGAAAATTTTGTCAAAATTTAATTTCTATAGAAAATTTAGTCAACATTTTATTTCTATAGAAAATTTTGTCACAATTTTATTTCGATAGAAATTTTTGTCAAAATTTTATTTCTATAGAAAATTTTGTCAACATTTTATTTTTATAGAAGATTTTGTCATATTATTATTACTATAGAAAATTTTGTCAAAATTTAATTTCTATAGAAAATTTAGTCAAAATTTAATTTCTATAGAAAATTTAGTCAAAATTTTATTTCTGTAGAAAATTTTGTCAAAATTTTATTTCTATAGAAAATTTTGTCAACATTTAATTTCTATAGAAAATTTTGTCAATATTTAATCTCTATAGAACATTTTGTCAAAATTTTATTTCTATAGAAAATTTTGTCAAAATTTTATTTCTATAAAAAATTTTGTCAAAATTTAATTTCTATAGCAAATTTTGTCAAAATTTTATTTCTATAGAAAATTTTGTCAAAATTTAATTTCTATAGAAAATTTTGTCAAAATTTAATTTCTATAGAATTTTATTTCTATTGAAAATTTTGTCAAAATTTTATTTCTATAGAAAATTTTGTTAAAATTATATTTCAGTAGAAATTGTTGTTAAAATTTTGTTTCTATAAAAATTTTTGTCAAAATTTTATTTCTATAGAAAATTGTGTCAAAAATTCATCAGTTCTCTTTCCGGAACTATAACTAATTTTGGTCGACCTTCACGAAATCCGTCTTGGAGTGAAATAGGACTTCGGTTGAATTCACCATACTATCGATAAACACTGGACTCTAATGGAGCTTCCTCGCCAAAAATTGTTGAGTTAATTCACGTCGAAAGTTGTAAAAAATAATCGCACGAAAAATTTTTGTCAAAATTTCATTTCTATAGAAATTTTTGTCATAATTTTGTTTCGATAGAAATTTTGGTCAAAATGTTATTTCTATAGAAAATTTTGTCATATTTTTATTACTATAGAAAATTTTGTCAAAATTTATTTCTATAGACAATTTTGTCAACATTTAATTTCTATAGAAAATTTTGTCAAAATTTAATTTCTGGAAAATTCTAGAAAATTTTGTCAAAATTTCATTTCTATAGATTTTTTTTTTTCAAAATTTTATTTCTCTATAAATTTATGTCAAAATTTTATTTCTATAGAAAATTTTGTCAAAATTTTATTTCTATAGCAAAATTTTGTCAAAATTTTATTTCTATAAAAAATTTTGTCAAACTTTTATTTCTATAGCAAAATTTTGTCAAAATTTTATTTTATAGAAGATTTTGTCAAAATTTTGTTTCTATAGAAAATTTTGTGAAAATTTTATTTCTATAGAAAATTTTGTAAAAATTTTATTTCTAAAGAAAATTTTTTCACAATTTTATTTCTATAGAAAATTTTGTCAAAATTTTATTTCTATAGAAAATTTAGTAAAAATTTTATTTCTATAGAAAATTTTGTCAAAATTTTATTTCTATAGAAAATTTTGTCAAAAGCTGTTTTCTATAGAAATGTTTGTCAAAAGTTTTTTTCTATAGAAATTTTTGTCAAAAATTTTTTTCTCTAGAAATTTTCGTCAAAAAATTTTTTTTTTCGATAGAAATTTTTGTCAAAATTTTATTTATATTTGTATAGTAAATTTTGTCACATTTTTTTTCTATAGAAAATGTTGTCTAAATTTTATTTCTATAGAAAATTTTGTCAAAATTTTATTTCTATAGAAAATTTTGTCAAAAATTTATTTTTACTTATCTATAGAAAATTTATAAAGTACCATGAATTCTACCAATCTAACAAACAGTAAAAAAGTAACATGTTTTGTAGAATTCTACCAACTGGGGCAACTGTGATTACAATACTACGGTAGTCTTTGTAAGCGGATATAAAATTAAAAAAAATATATTTTAAATTGAGGAGTTGACAAACAAAATTTTCTTTTCTTTAAAATTCTGTCTAAAGGAGCTCTGACAATGATCTTCCGTTGGAATTTTTGTTGGAATTTACTGAAAAGTACTTTTTTTATTCTTTGTTTAAAATTGTATTTTCCACCCTTGATTTGAATAGTTACCTCTCTCTTCTGAACCCGACAATTCAAGACGTTTGCCCAAATTGTAGATATTCGCTCCACATCACAAATCATCTTTTTGCGTGTCCTGCAAAACCAACAGACCTGACACATACTTGAATCTGGACTCGTTTAGTAGAGGCGGCTCATTTCCTCGAACTGCATGTAGAATCTTCAATGTCTAGTCCTTGTAATATGTTTTGTCTTTTTATATTCCTGAGTTGTTACCTACATCAACTCCCAGGGGCTACAACAATAATCAGCTATCTGAATGAAGAAGGAATTCCTTACGTCGACACCGGCGTGTAGAACCGACTGCAGTGAGGGACGCCACCACCTGTCAGCGTTGACGAGAGGCGACTGCGTAGAGAGCAGGTCGGTCCTATCTCCCTTCTGAGCCCGGAAATTCAAGACGTTCGCCCGAATTGTAGACATTCGCCTCACATCACAAAGCAACTCTTCGCGTGTCCTGCAAAACCAACAGACCTCACACCTACTTGAATCTGGACTCATCTAGAAGATTTAGCTCATTTTCCCGAAATGGTAATTTGTTTTTGTTTTATTGCATATTTCTTATGTTATCTCCCACTATTTCAAAATGTTTCGCACAATTTCGATATTTGATATAAACGAGATTGCTGTACTTTTAGAGTAAAAGTTACTATTTGCCATAACATTAACAATTTTATAAAAAAACAAACAGTTTTTGGTGACACAATTTGGAACTTTTCGAAGCAATACAAATAACCGTCGTAATAAAGAAACAATTGTCGTAATGCACATTCTCACAATTGTAGTTATGCACATTCTCTAAAAGTCATACTTTTTTTGCGTGTAGATATTCCTCGTTGTCCGTCGATCGCCTAAATTTATGGTTCCAAACAACCAGATTCCAATAAAATTTGCGCCTTATATGCTCTCAAGAAGTAAAATCTTTCAGTATTCTGAAGAATGGACCGATAATCCCGAATTTCAGGCAAATCGAATGAAATGTCTAGTCTTCTAGGATCAATTATGTCCATCATTGTAATGAAATCAATCAATGAATATATTCAGTACATGTGATGTTTGTATAACGATGAACGGACGTGTGATGATGGTGTTTATGAAAGTGTCCCATTAGCTTGGCATCATGTCATGAGAATGCCTTTCAGCAGTATATAGAACGTAGTACTTATTATCTGGGTATTTGGTTTTGTTGATCTTCACTGAAACAGGGAAGTTATGCTGCTGGGTATCTAAAACGAAACCCAATTCAGTCTGTGGTAATGACATTGGTCTCATTCATTTGGAGGCTGTGATGCACAGCAGTTGTGAAGCGATTGTGGTTTTATGGACATTATGTTATCGAGGATGCACAGTCCATAACCATATTGAATGTGATATGGTGCGGGTGCGTAGACCCATCAATGTGTATAATATACTCAATTATTTGGTAAATGGACATGATTGTCATTCAATGGTGGTGGCAGTTGCATGGTTAGAGGTCAATTTGACATTTGTATGAATTCTTGTTGTTGACAGTTGACAACATTGATTACTGATTTCTTCTCCACTTTTAGATATTTCATCGTCTACTATTGTCATTGTATCACTGCGTGACTCTGCTTATCATTGAGTGCATTTCTATTTGTTTAGGTTTTATGTTTCAAGGCTTCTTTAATCATCTGTAGTATTTGGTTTTCTACGATATGGGAATAGGGGGAGAAAATTTAAGGTTTGTCAAGTAATTATCATCATCATAGGTCTTTTTGAAATACTCCTAAGGAGTTGTGATGATGTGTTTTTAGAGCATCAATGTGGTGAACTGGTTAGTATGACCGTCCTGTATATGCTATAGAAGGCCGAGGTTCTACTCCAGTCTTGCGGTGATCTATATTTGCTCAGAAATGCTTACATACATAGCTGAATACGTAACCTTACCTTACTAAGGATTTTGTTAACATACTATTTTACGAACCTAGCAAAAGAAGTTTTGCAAGGTTCGGGAAGAGGGGAAATTGGATATCGTCAAACCAAATGTTGCTTTGCCGGCATACATGTTTGGATTTTTTTAAAAAATTTTTAATGAAAACAAAAATTTCTAGAAATAATATTTTGACAAAATTTTCTATAGAAATAAAAATGAAAAAGACAATATTTTCAATAGAAATAAAATTTTCACAAAATTTTCTATAGAAATACAATTTTGACAAAATTTTCTTTGATAATAGAATTTTTACAAAGGTTTCTATACAAATAAAATTTTGACAAAATTTTGTATAGAAATAAAATTTTGACAAAATTTTGTATAGAAATAAAATTGTGAGAAAATTTTCTATAGAATTAAAATTTTGACAAAATTTTCTATAGAAATAAAATTTTGACAAAATTTTCTATGGAAATATAGTTTTGACAAAATTTTCTATAAACATAAAATGTTGACAAAATTTTCTATAGAAATAAAATTTTGACAAAATTTTCTATAGAAATAAAATTTTGACAAAATTTTCTATAAAAATAAAAATTTGACAAAATTTTCTATAGAAATAAAATTTTGACAAAATTTTCTATACAAATAAAATTTTGACAAAATTTTCTATAGAAATAATATTTTGACGAAATTTTCTATGGAAATAAAATTTTGACAAAAGTTTGACAAAATTTTCTATAGAAATAAAAATTTGGGGAAAATTTCTATGGAAATAAGAATTTGAGAAAATTTTCTTTAGAAATAAAATTTTGATTTGACGGTGGCAAAGGAAAAGAGATATGTTTGTACGAATTTATTTCGGCAAAAGCCGGCTATCATGTAAAACCTTTTTTCGAAAGGTTCAAGAGTGGTTCAACCTTTGGGTTTAGTGAACTGCCTGAATTTATTCTGATAATTGGTTGATAGTTTTACTGCAAGTAGAGGATGCTGATGAGGAATGTGGAAATTCCGAAACGTGCGTTCATCCAAACATCTTGCAGTCTATAGGGCTTTGCCCAAATAAATTTGACAAACATTTTTTTCCTCTGTTGGTTAAGCTACACTTGTAGTTTAGTCAATGCATGGTTTTAAGACGGTTCAAGTGTATTTCACGTTGGGTTGAGTGAATTACCCGAATTTATTCTGATAATTGGTTGATAGTTTTGCTGCAAGTAGATGATGCTGATGAAGAATGTGGTAATTCCGAAACAGCTGTACATCCAACCATCTTGCAGTCTATAGGGCTTTGCCCAAATAAATTTGACAAGCATACTTTTCCTCTGTTGGTTAAGCTACACTTGTAGTTTAGTCAATGCATGGCTTTAAGCTGAGATCAAAAACAGCAATAACGTTTGAAGAGAAGCCAACAACAACAAACAAAACGAAATAAAATTTTGACAAAATTTTGTTGGGAAATACAATTGTAAGAAAATTTTTTATAGAAATAAAATTTTGACAAAATTTCAATAGAAATAATATTTTGACAAAATTTTCTATAGAAATAAAATTCTGAAAAAATATTTTCGATAGAAATAAAATTTTGCCAAACATTTTTATAGAACTAAAATTTTGACAAAATTCTACATACATATAAAATTTATACAAAATTCTCTACGGGACTAAAATTCTGAAAAATATTTTCGATAGAAATAAAACCTTTCCAAAACTTTCTATATATATAAAATTGTGACAAAATTTTCTATTCGCATAAAATTTTGATAAAAATTTCTATGGAAATAAAATTTTTTCTATGGAAATAGGAATAAAATTCTGAAAAATATTTTCGATAGAAATAAAATTTTGTCAAAATTTTCTATAGAAATACAATTTTGACAAAATTTTCTATAGAAATAAAATTGTGACAAAATTTTCTATTGAAATAAAATTTTGATAAAAATTTTTATGGAAATAAAATTTTGACAAAAGTTTTTTGCAGAAATAAAATTTTGAGAAAAATCTTCTTCTATAGAAATAAAATTTTGATAAAGTTTTCTATGGAAATAAAATTTTGACAAAATTTTCCACGGAAATTAAATATTGACAAAATTGTTTATAAAAATAAAATTTTGACAAAATTGTCTATGGAAATAAAATTTTGTCAACATTTTCTATAGCATTACAATTTTGACAAAATTTTCTATAGAACTATAATTTTTAATAAAAATAAAATTTTGACAAAGTTTTTTATAGAATTAACATTTTGACAAAATTTTCTATTGAAATAAAATTTTGACAAAATTTTTGCTAGAAATAACATTTTGACAAAATTTTCAATAAAAATAAAATTCTGAGAAAATTTTCTATAGAAATAAAATTTTGACAAAATATTGTATAGAAATAAAATTGTGAGAAAATTTTCAATAGAAATAAAATTTTCACAACATTTTCTATAGAGATAAAATTTCACAAAATTTTCTACAGATATAACATTTTGACAAAATTTTCTACAGAAATACATTTTTGACAATATTTTCTTTAGAAATAAAATTTTAACAAAATTTTTTCTAGAAATAACATTTGAGAATATTTACTATAGAAATAAAATTTTGACAAAATTTTGTATATAAACAATTTTTGAGAAAATTTTCTATAGAAATAAAATTTTGTATAGAAATAAAATTGTGGGAAAATTTTCTATAGAAATAAAATTTTGACAACATTTTCTATAGAAATAAAATTTTGGCAACATTTTCTAAATAAATAAAATTTTGACAAAATTTCAATAGAAATAAAATTTTGACAAAATTTTCTATAGAAATAAAATTTTGACAAAAAATAAATATAAATATAAAAAATAAAATTTTGACAAAAATGTTTATAGAAATAAAATTTTGACAAAATTCTACATACATAAAAAATTTATACAAAATTCTCTATAGGAAAAAAATTCTGAAAAGTATTATCGATAGAAATAGAATTTTGTCAAAATTTTCTATAGAAATACAATTTTGACAAAATTTTCTATAGAAATAAAATTGTCACAAAATTTTCTATAGAAATAAAATTTTCATAAAAATTTCTATAGGAATAAAATTTTGTCAACATTTTTTGCAGAAATACAATGTTTAGAAAATCTTCTATAAAAATAAAATTTTTGGCAAAGTTTTCTATGGAAATACAATTTTGACAAAATTTTCAACGGGAATTAAATGTTGACAAAATTGTTTATAAAAATAAAATTTTGACAAAATTGTTTATAAAAATAAAATTTTGACAAAATTGTTTATAAAAAAAAATTTTGACAAAATTTTTGTAAGTTTTATGAAAAGATGATGTATAGTGGGAGAAGAGATGACTCAATTTGTAAGAGGAAATTTCCCAAATGTTTTCTCCATAAGGAGTTAGCATAAAGGGCCCAAAATTGAGTTATCTCTCCCAGTCTGATCTATACTAAAGGCTGTGGAAAGATTCATTCGCCCGAATCGAAACATGTACAGTCCAGGCGTGTATAGATTTGTATCTGGCGTTTTCTTTTCAATGACTCTATTAACCATGTTCCTTAATCTATATCTGTCCATAAAGCTCGAAAAGTAATTGTATAATTTTCTATGGAAATAAAATTTTGACAAAATTTTCTATGGAAATAAAATTGTAAGAAAATTTCTATAGAAATAAAATTTTAACAAAATTTTCTATAGCATTAAAATTTTGACAAAATTTTCTATAGGAATAAATTAAAAAAAAAAATTGCCAAAATTTTCTATAGAATTAACATTTTGACAAAATTTTCTATAGAAATAAAATTTTGACAAAATTCTCTATCGAAATAAAATTCTGAAAAATATTATCGATTGAAATAGAATTTTGCCAAAATTTTCTATAGAAATACAATTTTAAGAGCATTTTTTATAGAAATAAAATTTTGATAAAAATGTCTATGGGAATAAAATTTTGACAACATTTTTGCATTTTCTATATAAAAATAGAATGTTGACAAAATTTTCTATATAAAAATTTTGACAAAATTTTCTATATAAAAATTTTGACAAAATTTTTTATAAAAATAGAATGTTGACAAAATTTTCAATAGAAATAAAATTTTGACAAAATTTTCTACAGCAATAAAATTTTGACAACATTTTCTATAGAAATAAAATTTTGACAAAAATTTTCTATAGAAATAAAATTTTGACAAAATTTTCTATAGAAATAAAATTTTGACAACATTTGCTATAGAAATAAAATTTTGACAACATTTGCTATAGAAATAAAATTTTGACAAAACTTTCTTTAGAAATAAAATTGTGACAAAATTTCAATTTTGATACAAATTTTTGCAGAAATAAAATGTTGACAAAATTTTCTATACAAAAAAATTCGACAATAGAAATAAGATTTTGACAACATTTTCTATATAAAAATTTTGACAAAATTCTCACGAAAATTTTCGTGACTCACACGTGAGTCACGGCCATGGTAACGGCGTGAGTGTGCGTGATCTACAAACCAAAATGTCGTGCATTAGCGTGAGTCACGAAAATAATATCTTCGTGAGTGTGCGTGAGTAACGAATTACGCTCAAGAAAATAATCACGCTCATCCACATAAAACGCTTAAAAGTTAAAATCATTTGCAATTTTAGTGACACCTAGGATGTTAAGAGTTTAATAACGCTCCATGTCAGACATGTCCCTTAGGTAAAATACAAATAAAATTATTAGTCAATCACGATATTTTTCGTGAGTTACGAAATTGTCGTGCGTGAGTTAGCTTGAGTGCAAATTTTGTTTTCGTGAGTGTGCGTGAACGTGACACCTACCAAACAATATTGTGCGTGAGTAAGATTTTTCCGACGTGAGCGTGCGTGGGCGCGAGTAAAATATTACTCACATGCATATCTCTACCTCTTACTTCAGTAAATGATGGCCGACTTTATTGTCCAGTATTTTCCCATACCTCTCTCGACCATAATTTGTTACAGCTGTGTCATAGCATCACAGAGGATTTACCTATTTGTGTTTCATTTGTATTACATTTTACCGCGTCACATCTCTTGCGCAGACAAACATTATTACAGCAATAGAGGGTGCAACTGACTGATGTCAACACTGAATAATCCGCAGTAATACACCTCTAAGAAGAGTTCCATCTGTGTAAACACACATATAGGGGCAGGGTGGCAACTGTAGGCGAGTACAAAAAGCTCACTCGAATCCACATCAGATACGCTTCATGGCATTTTCTTCAAAGCCATAGTGAACTAGAAAATCGTAATCGAACGCAGAACCAACCAACAACACACTGTAATTCAATTAAATGCCGCATCATGGCGCCTTGGTGGCGTTTAATGGAGCTGCAACATCCTACATCATCATCATCGAACCATCTGAACTTTAAGCACAATTAGAATTTCCAATGTTCTCTTTGTACATCATTCATTGGTTGGATTGATAATGCATGCGAAGGAGCGTTTATGGGTATTTCAGGAAAATTCTGTTAGGAATACTAATGAAATTTTTACGGGATGGCGAGAAGAGAATAAAAAAATCTTTGCAAGGAAAGGCTAATGCCAGAAACTAGAACTTTTTGTTCGTAAATATATTTGGTCAGGAAGTTATATAACCTGTCTATCAACTACCCAACCTTCTTTGAAAGTGAATACATGAAGAGAAATGGTGCTGATTGTTCATTCTACAACTAATGCTTGAAATGTTAGGAGCCTGTTAAGAAGATCCTTGCTCCACCACTCTGAGTGAGTGTCAAAGATTAACAAATCAATTTGAAATTTATTTTTTTTAATTAAAATAAGGCAAACTTGATAAGATTGCTTTTAATTAAATCTCACAAACAGCCGAGAGGAAAAAAGTAGAAAATAGTATGAAATGTTTTCTATTGCTCATTATGCCCAACCGTGACATTTTAAAATAGGAGAAAAATATATCGATACCAAAGTCGAATTGCCCATTTTGTGTCGATTTATTTCTCGATGTTATTTTAAAGTAAAGGATGTAATCTAACTACATTATAAATATTTCCCATATTGATGGACACTAAAATGTATTTTTTTTTATAAACTAAACAAAAAAAGATTTTTAAATTTGACAGATTTTTGCAAAATTTTCTTCCAATTTTGGTAGATTATTTTTTGGCATGGGTGGCAACCGTGCTGTTAACGCGTTTGGAGCAGTCAATTCAAAACGAAAGAAAAACGTTTGGAAATAGTTGTTGCACATTTTTGAATTCCTTCACCTTTACCGAGAAAACAAATTTTGTCTAACAAAATTTTTATTTTTGCAATAAAAAATTATTTTTGTTCCAAAAGCACAGACCTTTTTGTTTGCATTAAGCTCAGTTTTTTCTGGCTTTAAGTCGTAAAAAAGACAAGAATTTTCTTTGTTAAAATTTTAATATAGTAGTATGTAAGCCGAAAATCTTTTTGAAAGTCTTGTGAATATTTTTGGAATATATGAACATTTTTGTATTTGTATTTTTAAGATAGTGGCCATGGGTGTGTTTTCGTTAATTAAAGTTTCTTTACATCGGTTCGTGAGCATCCAAAAATGGGCTACATAAATATAACTGCTATAGCGATAATTACACAAGGGAACAATGGTTCTGTTGATTAAGAACTGAATATTGTTTTTAAGGTTATTTGCGACGCTGAATCCAAATCTGCACTTGGTTTTTTTCTATCAGCTCGGCTTTTCGAGATATACCGTTAAGTCCAAAATTAAGGCACTTCTGCTACATATGTATATTGGAATAACTAGGAATATATTGGAAAAACGGTTCACCATATTAAATAAAAACAAGTAAGGGAAGTCTAAAGTCGGGCGTAGCCATATGGTCGGCTACGCTACCCTTCACCACTATGTAGACAAACATTTGTATTACCATCTCAACTACTTCAAATTTGCTAGGAGCTATATAAAGGTTTGCATTTCCAGATACAAATACTTTTAATGGAGACAATTTTTTGTACTTCTACAAAATCTCTAGAATTAAAATTTAAATCGTATAATGCCCTGGGATGAAACACATTGTTAGTAAAAAACAAGTAAGGAAAGTCTAAAGTCGGGCGGGGCCGACTATATTATACCCTTCACCACTTTGTAAATCCACATTTTCGATACCATATCAAATCCGTCCAATGTGTTGGATGCTATATGCACCCATATACATATATTCTGTATATCTGACCAGATCTGGACAGAGTTCTACAATACTTATAGATTTTACATTTAAGTCGGCTAATGCACTGAGGTGGAACACAATGTTAGTAAAAACAAGTAAGGAAAGTCTAAAGTCGGGCGGGCGGTTTATAAATACGTGAATTATGATCAAATCGGTGATAAATATATATGGCAGCTATATCTAAATCTGAACCGTTTTTTTTTTCAAAATCAGACAGTCGCTACTGATTTTGAAAAAAAACCGAAGAAAGACGTTATGCCAAATTTGAGTACGATCGGACTTAAACTGCGACCTGTACTTTGTACACAAAATTACACATAAAGACAGACGGACAGACGAACAGGGTATAAATATGGGACATATGAAGCGAGAGAAATTTTAATGCAATTGTACAAAAGAGCATTTATGATTTATCAGGCGATACATATGTATTCGAGATATAGGACAATTTTAGTAATATTTACAATTTTTGCTACTTAGCAGTGGCCATTTTACAAGGATATTGGTTAGTTCTCGCCAAGATATGTCGTCAAGTGTGGGTTGTGATATATTATTTGGTCAAGTCGGGCGACTTGGAGCCTTATTTAAAACTCAACCGTTCTGTGGAAATTCTGGCATAACAGTGTATAGGATATGATTAAAATATGGGGAAATCATCACTGAATTTTGTTTCAAGTGTGGGCATTTTGGTCATATTTGTATAAACCGAACATATGGAGGCTTTATCTAAACCTGAACCAAATTAGATCAAACTTGACACACTTAAATGTAATATTAAATATATTCTTTGTGGAAACTATCCAGTCAATTGGAGGAAAATTTCATTGAAAATGGGTCTCAAATATGAAACAGTCTACCATATTTCCCCAACTCTGGTGTACATATATATGCGAGCTATATATAATCTGCATAGTTAGAATAATAATTCTGCAATCTCTGCAAAATTTCACGAAAATGAAGTATAACTATAGCCTCCGTGATCATATGATTGTAAATCGGGCGAAAGATATATATATGGAAGCTATATCTAAATCTGAACCGATTTCAAACAAATTTGGCACACTTACCGATACTATTAAACGTACTCCTTGTGCCAAATATGAAGAAATTCAGGCAAAACTCTGGCTTTTGAGGCCATATAAGTGCAAATCGGACGAAAGATATATATGTGAGCTATATCTAAATCTGAACCGATTTCAATCAAATTTAGCAGGCATTGGTATACAAAATTTCAACCAAATTTTGCACACTTACCGATACTATTAAACGTACTCCTTGTGCCAAATATGAAGCAATTCAGGCGAAAGATATATATGGGAGCTATATCTAAATCTGAACCGATTTCAACCAAATTTGGTACACATACCGATAATATTAAACGTACTCCTTGTGCAAAATTTGAACCAAAGTACGGCAAAACTCTGGCTTTTGAGGTCATATAAGTTAAAATCGGACGAAAGATATATATGGGAGCTATATTTAAATCTGAACCGATTTCAACCAAATTTGGTACACTTACCGATAATATTAAACGTACTCCTTGTGCAAAATTTGAACCAAAGCACGGCAAAACTCTGGCTATTGAGGCCATATAAGTGCAAATCGGACGAAAGATATATATGGGAGCTATATCTAAATCTGAACCGATTTCTACCAAATTTGGTACACTTACCGATACTAATAAACGTACTCCTTGTGCAAAATTTGAACCAAATCACGGCAAAACTCTGGCGTTTGAGGCTATATAGTGCAAATCGGACGAAAGATATATATGGGAGCTATATCTAAATCTGAACCGATTTCAATGAAATTCACTGAAATTCTGGCCGGGCAGTATAGAGAGACGGACCATATGGCCATGGAGCATGTTTATCATCACAAACCGACATACATTATACCAAGTATGGAGGAGTGGGAAGACAGGAAGGATACCCTTCGAAACCCTGAACATGTATACGGACGGATCAAAGATGGAGGAAGAAACGGGCAGCGGAATCTATTGTAGTGAACTAGGAATAAGGGAGTCTTACACGCTGGATAGTGATTGCAGTATTTTTCAGGCTGAGATTTCTGCGATCACAAAAGCTGCTGAGTCGCTGTTGATGAGGCCGTTATTCAGAAGCGATATCAGCTTCTTCATCGACAATCAGGCAGCTATAAAGGCATTGTGCAGTGCTGACATACCCTAGGGTAGTCAGCCGCTGTCGTCGAGAACTCAAGGTTCTTACTGAACAGCATAATATAACTCTGTGCTGGGTACCTGGCACAATAGGAAATGAGAAAGCCGATGTACTGGCTAAGGAGGGTGCTCGGGGAACGAACAACGTCCTAGCGGACGTTTTTCCTCCACTATCTTCTTATCATTACAGGATAGAGGTTAAATATGAAGAGCAATGGCGAAGACGCTGGGTCTCTTCGGATGTTTGCGAGCAAACCAAGTTGATATGGGATGAAAAGAAACGTAGGAACTGTGAAATTTTGTTGTCGATGAACAGAGAGGAATTACGGCCATTGCTTGGTATCATAACAGGACATAACACACTTGGGAAACACATGGTAAGAATAGGACTTAAAGACGATGATATCTGTAGATGGTGCCTGGACCCGGAAGTTACGGAGGACTCGTCCCACTTCCTGTGTCAGTGCTCAGCTTTAGAAGAAACAAGATACTGGGCTCTGTTTTCTTTCAGGCTTTCACTGATCTGCGGGAGTGCAGCTTAAGGAACATACTTGCATTCATCAGGGCCTCTGGTTGGTTATACTGGGATTTCTTTCAAAGAGAACGAGCAGGTGGAAGTTTCTGGGACAAAGCGGACCGTATCGGAAGGAGAAAGATTGAAAAAGCACATCGAGGGATTACATTGGACCTATACTGGTCTAAGTGGGCATCAATTTAAGAAAATTGATGTCACCCTCTACAACCTAACCTAATCTGTGGTACCACAATGAACTTCTTAGTCTAAAAGTGCCTGCAACACCAGAGAACCATATAATCTTACATATATTGGAAAAGGCATTGGTAGAATGTCAATTCTACTCTCTATGCAAAATTTCACGAATATCGGCAGTAAACTTTGGCCTAAATCGGACGAAAGATATATATGGGAGGTATATCTAAATCTGAATCGATTTGGCTGATGCAAGTTTTTCCAGACTTGATAAACATGCCAATTATGACCAGATCGTGGATAAATATATATGGCAGCTATATCTAAGTCTGAACCGATTTTTTTCCAACATCAATAGCGATTGTCTTTGTCCCAAAAAACGACCCTATGCCAAATTTGAGGACGATCGAACTTAAACTGCGTCCTGTACTTTGCGCACAAAAATACATGAACATATAGACAGACATACAGACGGACACCGTTAAATCGACTCAGAATTTAATTCTAAGACGATCGCTATACTAAACGATGGGTCTCAGACTTTTCCTTCTTGGCGTTACATACAAAAGCACAAACTTATTATACCCTGTACTTATTATACCTATAGTGGTGAAGGGTATAAAAACTCCGAGACTCCCAAACAGTATTCTCTTTAAGCCGTGCTTAAATAAATCTGAATACATTTTCAGATCATAACATCGACGGTTTTATTTTATCGTTATCAGATTGACATCGTTTGTTCTCCGTTTACTAATGTACTTTCATGAACGGATCGTTTTGAAACGTGAACGCCGTTCCATTTCTCTGGCGGTAAATATTTGTAAATGGAGGCGAAAATAGAATATAAATACAATCACTGATATGGAAGTTCTTTCTATATATGGCTTCTACTTATAAAGTGTTCACCATCTGATAAGCTCTCTTTGATATGCCACTTAAACTTCTTATGGAAATTTATTTAATGCTTAGGTTAGGTTAGGTTAAAGTGGCAGCCCGATTAAGATTCAAGCTCACTTAGACTATTCAGTCCATTGTGATACCACATTAACTAAAAGTACCTATTACATATGGGCACTTCTAGTTTTAACCGTTGAACCTTCTCGATTATTTTCTTCTGTTGAACCAACCAGATTGCTCCAAAAATATTAGCAGACTGCTTAAGTTAACGTTTTCCAGGTCCGCCAGTACCTTACACAAAATGCAGGATACTCACACAAGAGGTGTTTTATTGATTCCTTTTCCTCCGCATCATGACAGCTCATACAACAGTCATTATACTTCGCACCAATAGTTTTTGCAAAATCGCCTATCAGGCAGCGACCCGTTATAGCAGATATCAGGAGTGATATCTGGCGTCTCGAGAACACTAGCATATCTAGTGTGCGGTTTAAGTTTAAATGGGGCCATATTTGCTTGGTGTCGTTACAACCCTTACAATTC
The DNA here is from genome assembly GCF_050003625.1 of Haematobia irritans. NCBI lineage: Eukaryota > Metazoa > Arthropoda > Insecta > Diptera > Muscidae > Haematobia > Haematobia irritans. The sequence continues at coordinate 95,737,933 of NC_134399.1, forward strand.
TCCCATCGAACATTTGCCATCATGACAGCCTTCTCACGCAGTAAGAGCTTGAAGGTAGCCAGAGGCACACCAACAGATTCTAGTTCCCCTGGAATATGCAAGGTAGTTCCTAGCCTTGCTAGCTCATCTGCTTCGCAGTTCCCCGGTATGTTCCTGTGGCCAGGCACCCATATTAGGTGAATATTGTACTGCTCAGCCATCTCATTGAGAGATTCGCGGCCGTTTTCGAGTTGAGGAACACAGAGTCCAAGGATTTTATTGCAGGTTGACTGTCTGAGTATATATTAATGCCAATATTGCTTGGAGCATTACTTCTCAGCCAATTCACCACTTCTCTTATTGCTAATATTTCAGCCTGAAAAACACTGCAGTGATCAGGTAACCTTTCGCTATTCGAAGTTCCAGATCTTTAGAATATACTCCGAAACCCTCATGGCCATCCAATTTGGAGCCATCAGTGTAGAAATCTATATATCTTTTATTCCCCGGGGTCCGTGTACACCACGCCTCACTGTTGGGAATTAGAGTCTCAATCTTTTTGTCGAAGAGTGGACTCGACAAAGTGTAATCCACTACGTTAGGCACATCTGGCATTATTTTGAGGACCGAACTGTGACCGTAACTTTTTTCCGACCACAGCGATAGCTCGCGCAACCGCACAGCCGTTGTTGCAGCTGACTGTTTGGCCAAAATGTCTAAAGGCAATAGATGCAGTATGACATTAAGGGAGTTTGTTCCTGTCTTGCTGAATGCACCTGAGATACACAAGCACGCCATACGCTGAACTTTGTCTAAACTAGTTGGCTGGTGAAGTGCCGGCTACCAGACTACAACACCATATAGCATTATAGGTCTAACCAATGCCGTGTATAGCCAATGCACACTTTTTGGTTTTAGTCCCCACTTTTTCCCTATTGCCTTTTTGCACGAGTATAAAGCTACCGTTGCTTTCCTTGCCCTTTCTTCAATATTAAGCTTAAAGTTCAGCTTCCTGTCCAAAATAACGCCAAGGTATTTTGCACACTCACTAAAGGGAATTTCAATACCCCCTAAGGAAATGGGCCTAACCGTGGGAGTTTTGCAATCTTTGCAGTACATGACTAGTTCTGTCTTTGCAGGATTTACCCCAAGACCATTATCTTTCGCCCATTTCTCAGTCATCCGGAGGGCTCTCTGTATAATATCTCTAACTGTTGATGGGAATTTTCCCCTGACTGCTAGCGCCACATCATCTGCGTATGCCACCACTTGTATCCTTTCTTTTTCTAGGGAAGCCAGAAGGTCGTTTATAGCAACATTCCAAAGAAGAGGTGATAGAACTCCTCCTTGAGGAGTGCCTCTGTTCACATACCTCTGTATGTTTGCTTGTCCTAGTGTGGCTGAAATGCGTCTCTTCCTAGAAGTTCGTCTAACAGCCTAAGTATACCTGGATCAACATTCAGAGTTGTCAGTCCATTTAATATCGAGCTCGGATGGACGTTATTGAACGCCCCTTCGATGTCTAGAAATGCCACGATTGTGTATTCTTTGACAGATAGTGAGCTTTCAATAAAGCTGACTAGTTCATGTAATGCGGTCTCAGTAGACCTGCCCTTCGAGTATGCATGTTGTCGTTTCGAGAGCAAACTTGAATCGACGCTAGTTCTAAGATAAATATCTATCATCCTCTCCAGAGTCTTAAGTCGGAAGGATGATAAGCTGATTGGTCGGAAATCCTTCGCATTCGAGTGAGAGGCTTTTCCCGCTTTAGGTATGAAAACGACTTTTGATTCTCTCCACTTTCGTGGAATATATGCTAAGTTGATACATCTTATATATATCGCCGACAACCAGGGGATAATTCTGTCAGCCACCGCTTGTAACTCCGCCGGAGTAATTCCATCAGGTCCGGGGGATTTGAATGATCCAAAGCTATTTAACACCCATTTTATTCTAGATTCTGATACAATTTCCTCGATAGGAAACGACCGCTGAGCCACTGTGGCACCGCCAGTGCATGCTTCAACCGTCTGATTTCCGGGAAAATGTGTGTCCAATAGTACCTCCAGCGTCTCCTCACTGGACGTTGTCCAATTGCCCTCCGATGTTTTAATGAAACCTGGAGCTGAGCTCGTGGATGCTAGCACCTTCCGTAGTCTGGAAGCCTCGGACGTATTCTCAATGCTGCTGCAGTAATCATTCCAAAAGTTATGCTGAGCCTTTCTCCTTTCTCAGTTATTTAATACTTGCATTGAACTTTTATTGCATTATGAAGTAACAAAATTTGGACACACTTTGAAACATTTTTGGAGCAGAAATGACATCACAAAATCCTATGACATAACCCATCACAAGTCCCCACAATGGAGATATTGTGGGTGCTACTTTCGTTTGATAGCCGAGTGTTTCATAATACATTTTTCTATAAGAGTTATATCAAATGTCTAATGTGGCCAACCAACCTCTTACAGATTTTAAGTCTGCAATATTGAAAATAATGAATGAAATACAAATGAAGCAACTGCATTGGAGTTGTATCGAATGAAAAAAAATTAAATCTGTTTATGTGGATTTAAAGCAGATGCCTATTCTTCCCATTTCATTGAAAACCAATGGCATGGATTCTACATAACAAATTTTTGGGATATCACAGGCACCATTGACACATCAATGACATAAGAAAGAAAGAAAAAAATGTTAGTGATTTTTTGTTTTTCTTGACACAAACTTCAAAAATTGATGAAGGTCTCTTGTGGTGGCCCATAACATTCACTCCATATCGCTTAATTACATTTGATGTGCTATGATGGACTTAGTTTTTTTCTTTTCCAAATTCATAAATGCATTCAACCAGGCCCAAGCAGTTAACAAGATTTGAACAAGAGTACATGCGAAGACCAGAAACTAAGAAGCAATGCTTTGTGAATAGAGGAGCACACTTATGAGAACGTAATAAAAATCATTGATAATAAAAAAAATCGTTGATATAAAGTGCCATAAATATAATTATAATACGATTTGCTATAGCCCTGAAAATCCAGATGGGGAAGAAGAAACCAATCAAACACAAAAAATAAAATGTTATCTTAATGACTAAAGCTACTTAGGTATTGATCAATAAATGCAAGAAGCATCCATGTGGGGTATGTGAGTGTGAGTTTCCGATATGGTATCAAGCGTACGAGATTGCATAAACCCTGTATTGAGACCCTACTAAGTTTTCAACTCGTTCACATGAATGACCGCATATCCCATGTTGCAATGCAAGAGTTTTGGGAAGACTTCTTATATAATTAAATGTTCTTTGTTTTTTCATCGACAACAATATAATCTCAAAACTGTAAGAATACCCTAGATTGGTGGTTATCATTTCAGTTGAATAGAGCAGAAATCACTGCTTCAATGTGAAGGGAATTCTCCTTGTTAAATTAAAAAAAAACTTTAATAAAATTAGTGGCATATCTAAACGAAGTTTATGAATGGGGTCAACTCACATGTTCTAGTTTACTTAAATGAAACGAAATGGGAGAAATGTGGAATAAAGCCTGCAATGGCAAAATGAGTGCGGTAAACATATAAGCAATTAACAAGTATGTACGGTCGTAAGTTCGGCTAGGCCGAATCTTATGTACCCTCCACCATGGATTGCTTAGAAACTTCTACGAAAGACTGTCATCCACAATCGAATTACTTGGGTTGTGGTATCTTAAAACTTCTTAACATTGTTTTCTAAATTGTGAGTTAGTCCATACGTAACTCTACAAATAATTACGAATCGATATGGACTTTTGCACGGTACGTAGAGAGTCAGAATTGAAATATGGGTGGTCGCTTATATGGAGGCTATATATAATTATGAACTTCATATGGACCAATTTTTGTGTGATTGGGGATCGATTTATCTGAGGGCTATATATAACTATAGACCGATGTGGACCTAGTTAGGCATAGTTATTAACGGCCATATACTAGCACAATGTACCAAATTTCAAGTGTCTCCGATGAAATTTGATCCTCCAAGAGGTTCCAAAACGAAATCTCGGGATCGGTTTATATGGGGGCTATACGTGAATATCGACTGATATGGACCAATTGTGGCATGGTTGTTAAATATCATATACTACCACCACGTACCAAATTTCAGCCAGATCGGATGAATTTTGCTTCCCCAAAATTCACCGGAGGTCAAATCTGGGGATCGGTTTATATGGGGGCTATATATAATTATGGACTGATATGAAGCAATTCCTGCATGGTTGTTATATACCATATACCAACATCACGTAAATTTCAACCGAATCGGATGAATTTTGCTCTTCCAAGGGGCTCCGGAGGTCAAATCTGGGGATCGGTTTATATGGGGCCGATATATAATTATGGACCAATTCCGACCAATTTTTTTGGCATGGGTGTTCGAGGCCTTATATTAACACCACGTACCAAATTTCAACTGATTCAGATGAATTTTGGTCTTCCAAGAGGCTACGGAGGTCAAATCTGGTGGTCGGTTTATATGGGGCTCTACATAATTTTGGACCGATACTTACACCATGTACCAAATTTCAGCCGGATCGGATGAAATTTTCTTCTCTTAGAGGCTCCGCAAGCCAAATTTGGGGATCGGTTTATATGGGGGCTCTATATTATTAGGGACCGATGTGGACCAATTTTTGCATGGCCATTAGAGACCATATACTTACACCATGTACCAAATTTCAGCCGGATCGGATGAAATTTTCTTCTCTTAGAGGCTACGCAAGCCAAATTTGGGGATCGGTTTATATGGGGGGCTATATGTAATTATGGACCGATGTGGACCAATTTTTGCATGGTTGTTAGAAACCATATACTAACACCATGTACCAAATTTCAGCCGGATCGGATCAGTTTATATGGGGGCTATATGTAATTATGGACAGATGTGGACCATGTGCCAAGTTTCAAGTCGATATCTTGATTCGTTCGGAAGATAGCGTGATTTCAACAGACGGACGGACATGCTCAGATCGACTCAGAATTTCACCACGACCTTGAATATATATACTTTATGGGTTCTTAGAGCAATATTTCGATGTGTTACAAACGGAATGACAAAGTTAATATACCCCCATCCTATGGTGGAGGGTATAAAAACATGTAAGGAAAACCTAAAGTTGGACGGGACCCTGCAAAAAAATTTGAATAATATAAAATAAGTCTAAAGCCATTTTAAAGCATCTTTGCAAAAGTTCATTTATGGTCGATATTTATTAGAGTTATAGAAAAATTTGAGTAATGTTTAAAAAGTTTATATCCTTCACCATGGGGGATGGGGGGTATATTAACTTTGTCATGCCGTTTGTAACACATCCAAATATTGTTCTTAGACCCCCTAAAGTATATATATTTTGGGTCGTGGTGAAATTATGAGTCGATCTAAGCATGTCCGTCCGTCTGTCTGTTGAAATCACGCTAACTTCCGAACGAAACAAGCTATCGACTTGAAAGTTGGCACAAGTACCCCGAAAAAAAGCGTCGCCAAAAAAGTAGTGAAAAAGTTCGCAGAAGCGATGAATTTAACATGGGCTTGTCATAGGATGGATGTCCACCATTTCAACAGCTGTTGCACTGAATTTGCATCACTGCTTACACTGTGATTCGAATTCAGTGTTTGTGATGTGAACTAAAAAATGTTGTCATATTTTTGCCACGGGAGCCACCGTGGTGCAATTATTAGCATGCCCGCCTAGCATACACAAGGTCGTGGGTTCGATTCCTGCTTCGACCGAACACCAAAAAGTTTTTCAGCGGTGGATTATCCCACCTCAGTAATGCTGGTGACATTTCTGAGGGTTTCAAAAACTCTAAGTGGTTTCGCTGCAATGTGGAACCCCGTTCGGACTCGGCTGTAAAAAGCAGGTCCCTTGTCATTGAGCTTGACATGGAATCGGGCAGCATTCAGTGATAGGAGAGAAGTTCACCAATGTGGTATCGTAATGGACTGAATAGTCTAAGTGAACCTGATACATCGGGCTGCCACCTAACCTAACCTAACCTAACCTAACCTAACCTAACCTATGGGGGCTATATAGAATTATGAAACGATATGGACCAATTTTTGCATGGTTGTTATGCTAAGTTCCCACTGACCCGTTTTCCTCATTCGTTTTTCCAAAACATTTCACCGTTCACACCGAGTTGAGATGTTTTAGTTTGACCGATGTCAATGTTCTATAAAATTAGGGTATTTCCTGGTTGCCAGAGCAAGCAGGATTGTACAGAATAAATATGGGATTTGAATTTATTCACAATTGTTTTACTAAATTTACCTCTGGCAAAAATTTTATAATAAGTTTTGAGCATAGGCTTACCTGAAAATAAAATAAAGAAGAAAATTAGTAAGTAAATCAAGCGGAATTCAATATATAAATATTTTCAATAAACTAATTCTTAAATAGAACAAAGATAAATAAACTGGATAATTTCAGAATCCAGAATATTTAACAAAGATATTAACTTTGTCATACCGTTTGTAACACATCGAAAGGTCGACTTCTACACGCAAAAAAATAATTCTTTCCTCCCAAACGAAATTTTAGACAAACAAAGTTCGTTTCTCATTTGCTTTTCGCTGTAAGGAAGTGTATTTGGAAGAAAAGTATATACTTTTTGTGATAAACGTTTATTCTTTTCCAGGATGTAAAAACAATTTCATAAAGACTAACTCAAAAAAATTTTTTTTCTGGCTAATTGCATTTTCCCTCACATCTTTCTCACTTCCACGAAGATTTTTAGTTCTTAGCACCTTTTTCTGTAATACAAACAATGTAGAAGAAATTATACGATTTTATAAATTTTTAAAATTTTTTTACCTTTCGCCTGGACGGAGAATCGAACCGCGGACCATGCACTTTGTAAGCCAACACACTAACCTCTGAGCTATGTACCTGTTATGGTCATCAAGAGATAAATATCCATATAAGTTATATTTATATAGCATAGCTTGCGGCGCCCACGAACCGAATAAACAAAGTTTATTTAACAGAAACAAACATTTAGTTTGGCACCGTGGAGCAGTGGTTGCTACGTCTGACTCTCATGCCAAGGGTCGTGGGTTCGATCCCTGCTTCGACCACAGTTTTTTTTTTTTTTTTTTACATACATTCTACATATGTGCGGAAGATTCCGAAAAAAATGTTCAACATTACATTGTACTATATTAAATTTTGAACTGTAAAATGTGTTTTATTAAAGACCAAAAGTCAGAAAAGAAGAGTGTTTGATATAAACGAAATGGACTCTGTTGTTATTTCAAAAATAACTTTTTTTATTGAAAAAATAAAAACTTTGTAACAAACGAATTTTTTTGGTGATAAAAGTTTAAAATTTTCGAAGCAATTCAAAAAACTCTAACAAAAGAAAAACGTTTTCGGTACACGTTTTCCAAACGTTTTTTTTCTTTGCGTGTACCTATGCCAAGTCTGTCTGTTGTAATCACGTTAAAACCTTCATGTTGAAATTGTCTTGCCTGCACCCGGGCCAAATTCCATGTAGGACTATATCGGCCTAGCCGAATTTACAGCTCGGTTTCCGCTCGAGCCAAAAACAAAATTTTGCCTAAAAAACTATCAACTTATTTTGCAAAATTTTACTTCTATCGACAATTTTGCAAAATTTTATTTCTATCGAAAATTTTGTCAAAATTTTATTTCTATAGAAAATTTTGCAAATTTTTTTATTTCTATTAAACATTTTTGCGAAAATTTTAGTTCTATAGAAAATTTTGTCAAAACTTTATTTCTATAGAAAATTTTGTCAAAACTTTATTTCTATAGAAAATTTTGTCAAAATTTTATTTCTATATAAAATTTTCTCAAAATTTTATTTCTATAAAACATTTTATTTCGTTAGAAAATTTTGTCAAAATTTCATGTTTTTTAGAACATTTTATCAAAATTTTATTTCTTTGGAAAATGTTGTCAAAATTTTATTTTTTTTTTAGAAAATTTTGTCAAAATTTTATTTTTTAGAAAATTTTGTCAAATTTTATTTCTTTAGAAAATTTTGTCAAAATTTTATTTCTTTAGAAAAATTTGTCAAAATGTTATTCCAATAGAAAATTTTTTCAATATTTTATTACTAAGTAACTTTTGTCAAAATTTAATTAACATAGAAAATTTTGTTAAAATTTTATTTATATCGAAAATTTTGTCAAAATTTTATTTCTATTGAAAATTGTGTCAAAAATGTATTTCTCTATTTTTTTTTTCAAAATTTTGTTTCTATCGAAATTGTTGTCAAAATTTCATTACTATAGAAAATTTTGTCAAAAATTTACTTTTATAGAAAATTTTGTCAAATTTTTATTTCTTTGGAAAATTTTGTCAAAATTTTATGTGTTTTTGAAAATTTTATCAAAATTTTATTTCTTAAGAAAATTTTGTCAAAATTTTATTTCTATAGAAAATTTTGCAAACTTGTTATTTCTATTAAAAATTTTTGCGAAAATTTTAGTTCTATAGAAAATTTTGTCAAAACTTTTATTCTATAGAAAATTTTGTCAAAATTTTATTTCTATATAAAATTTTCTCAAAATTTTATTTCTATGAAAAATTTTAGTTCGTTAGAAAATTTTGTCAAATTTTTATTTCTTTGAAAAATCTTGTCAAAATTTTATGTGTTTTTTGAAAATTTTATTTCTTTGGAAAATTTTGTCAAAATTTTATTTTTTTTTAGAAAAGTTTGTCAAAATTTTATTTTTTAGAAAATTTTGTCAAATTTTATTTCTTTAGAAAATTTTGTCAAAATTTTATTTCTTTAGAAAAATTTGTCAAAATGTTATTCCAACAGAAAATTTTGTGAATATTTTATTACTAAGCAACTTTTGTCAACATTTCATTAACATAGAAAATTTTGTTAAAATTTTATTTATATCCAAAATTTTGTCAAAATTTAATTTCTATTGAAAATTGTGTCAAAAATGTATTTCTCTATTTTTTTTCTTCAAAATTTTGTTTCTATCGAAACTGTTGTCAAAATTTCATTACTATAGAAAATTTTGTCAAAAATTTACTTTTATAGAAAATTTTGTCAAAATTTTATTTCTATAGAAAATTTTATTTCTACCGCAAATTTTGTCAACATTTTATTACTATAGAAAATTTTCTCAAATTTTTATTGCTTTGGAAAATTTTGTCAAAATTTTATGTGTTTTTGAAAATTTTATCAAAATTTTATTTCTTAAGAAAATTTTGTCAAAATTTTATTTCTGTAGAAAATTTTGTCAAAATTTTATTTCTATACAAAATTTTGCAAACTTGTTATTTCTATTAAAAATTTTTGCGAAAATTTTAGTTCTATAGAAAATTTTGTCAAAACTTTATTTCTATAGAAAATTTTGTCCAAATTTTATTTCTATATAAAATTTTCTCAAAATTTTATTTCTATGAAAAATTTTAGTTCGTTAGAAAATTTTGTCAAATTTTTATTTCTTTGAAAAATTTTGTCAAAATTTTATGTGTTTTTTGAAAATTTTATTAAAATTTTATTTCTTTGGAAAATTTTGTCAAAATTTTATTTTTTTTTTAGAAAAGTTTGTCAAAATTTTATTTTTTAGAAAATTTTGTCAAATTTTATTTCTTTAGAAAATTTTGTCAAAATTTTATTTCTTTAGAAAAATTTGTCAAAATGTTATTCCAACAGAAAATTTTGTGAATATTTTATTACTAAGCAACTTTTGTCAAAATTTTATTATCATAGAAAATTTTGTTAAAATTTTATTTATATCGAAAATTTTGTCAAAATTTAATTTCTATTGAAAATTGTGTCAAAAATGTATTTCTCTAATTTTTTTTTTCAAAATTTTGTTTTTATCGAAATTGTTGTCAAAATTTCATTACTATAGAAAATTTTGTCAAAAAGTTACTTCTATAGAAAATTTTGTCAAAATTTTATTTCTATAGAAAATTTTATTTCTACCGCAAATTTTGTCAACATTTTATTATTTGTCAAATAATAAAATGTTTTTTGTCAACATTTTATTATTTGTCAAATTTTGTCAAAATTTTATTTCAATAGAAAATTTTATCAAAATTTTATTTCTATCGAAAATTTGTCAAAATTTTATTTTATCAAATTTTGTCAAATCTCTATTTCTATAGAAAATTTTGTCAAAATTTTATTTCTATAGAAAATATTGTCAAAATTTTATTTTTTAGAAAATTTTGCCAAAATTTTAATTTTTTTTTAGAAGATTTTGTCAAAAATTTTTTTTTAGAAAATTTTGCAAGATTTTTTTTTTAGAAAATTTTGTCAAAAATTTAGTACTATAGAATATTTTGTCAAAATTTTATTTCGTTAGGAAATTTTCTCAAAAGTTTGTTACTATAGAACATTTTGTCAATATTTTATTTCTATAGATAATTTTGTCAAAATTTTATTTCTTTAGAAAATTTTGTCAAAATTTTATTATTATAGAAGATTTTGTCAAAATTTAATTTTTTTTGGAAAATTTTGTCAAAATTTTATTTTTTAGAAAATTTTGTCAAGATTTTGATATTATTTCTGTAGAAATTTTTGTCAAAATTTTATTTCTTTAGAAAATTTTCTCAAAATTTTATTATTATAGAACATATTTCAATAGAAAATTTTGTCAAAATTTTATTTCTATAGAAAATTTTGTCAAAATTTTATTTCTATAGAAAATTTTGTCAAAATTTTATTTCTATAGAAGATTTTGTCAAAATTTTATTTCTATAGAAAATTTTGTCAAAATTTTGTTTCTATAGAAAATTTTTTCAAAATTTTATTTCTATAAAAAATTTTGTCAAAATTTTATTTCTATAGAAAATGTTATCCAAATTTTATTTCTATTGATAATTTTGTCAAATTTTGTCAACATTTAATTTCTTTAGAAAATTTTGTCAAAATTTTATTTTTTTAGAAAATTTTGTCAAGATTTTGACATTACTTCTGTAGAAATTTTTGTTAAATTTTTATTTCTTTAGCAAATTTTCTCAAAATTTAATTACTATAGAACATTTTATCAATATTTTATTTCTATAGAAAATTTTATTTCTATAGAAAATTTTGTCAACATTTTCTTTATTTAGAACATTTTTTAAAAATTTTATTTGTTTTGATTTGTTATTGTTGGTTTTTGTTCTTTAAGCATTGTTGTTGTTTTTTGATTTCAGCTTAAAACCATGCATTGACTAAACTACAAGTGTGGCTTAACCAACAGAGGAAGAGAATTTTATTTCTTTAGCAAATTTTGTAAAAATTTTATTTCTATAGAAATTTTTTTCAAAATTTTACTTCCATAGAAAATCTTGTCTAAAGTTGACTTCTATATACAATTTTGTCATTTATTTCTATAGAAAATTTTGTCACAATTTTTTTTCTATAAACAATTTTGTCAACTTTTTATTTCTGTAGAAAATTTTGTAAACATTTCGATATCTACAGAAAAATTTGTCAAAATTTTATTCCTATGGAAAATTTTGTCAAAATTTTATTACTATAGAAAATTTTTCTATTTTATTGCTATAGAAAATTTCATCAAAATTGTATTTCTATAGAAAGAAAATATTAACTGTTACTTTCCTTCTTCTACAAAAAATTAAATTAAAATTTTTAAATCTTACGGTATTAGTCAACGATTTTTTTTCTGAATGTTCCTTTTAAGTAAATTCACTAGCATTTGGCAAACGATATAGCAAAATATATTTCTGTGAAAGCATTTAGGAAATCATTGCCATAAATATCGTTCATTAATTCCCTTTATAGAACATTTACTGAACGGTTTATTATTTCAGAGTTCTTCGTCAATTTCACACGGTTCGATGATATTTAGGAATGCTGGCAAGAAAAATCAACACCAAAATGCCTCATAGAAATCAACAAAGGCGACATGGGCTTATCGACACGCGAACATTTTCTGAAAAATTAAAAAAAAAAAACAACGTATAAAACTGCGAAATCTGAATTTACTATGAAAAGTCAATAAATTCAAAAGTGAACATATCATTTCGATTCGATTCATTTGAAGTCATTCCCTTTCACAACAACGAAAACAGCAACACAACACACAATCCAAGAAGTTGACTACTTCTTGGTTGGCATACAGCATGAAAAGGGGATGGGGGGGTGGATGTAGGGACAGATAGTTAGACGGACAGATATAGCAATGTGTGAGCGCATATGAGCAAATACATTCAATGGGATTTCTAAGAATTGCACTCGAAATCCATGTCTGTGGGATAGAATTTCAACCATTTTCTGCCAGCTATGATCAAAACAACAAAAAATGTATTGCCATCACAGGGTGCACAGTGCGCATGCGCAGCAACCAACAAAGCCTTGATGGTGAAGATGTTGTTGTTGTTGTTGTTGAGTTTGGTGATAGGTCTCTTCGAGCTCCTACCCTATTCTTTAGTTTACTGGATTACGGCGTCATTGGTATCGCTGTCAATGGTGTTGGTACTGTGCAGCTCTTCATCTGATCTGATGTTGTTAGTCGCTTTGTTTGTGGCATGTTTTAATTGCTAAGACATGTTTCGAGATACCACTTTTCGTTTTGTTATAAAGTACAATGTATCTCTGGGATATTGGAATACTCGTTTGTCGTTGTTGTTGTACGTATCCAAGTAGCAAAAGTTAATCCAAACAATTTGGTTTTACTTTTAATGCTATGTTTAAGGATTAAGCCTTCACATACCCTCCCTTACACAGAGGGCCAGTACAAGACCATATGTGAAATAGTCTTGAAATTTTTTTCACTTCTCATCTATATTTTGCGCCGATATGATGCAATTTTAGTGGCATTTATTTGAACTCTGAAACTTTACTTGACATTTGGCGTCAGCGTTGGTAGAGTAGACGTGTATATGTCTACTCTGAAATATGTAATCAGACATTGCTATTGATTATCATTTACAGAGAAATTCATAATTAGGCCACATCTATCAAAATTAGTTGAGAATATAGAAAACTAGTGAATAAGGTAGAAAGTCGGGCCTGGCCGACTATATCATAACCTAAACCATTCTTACTGAATTAGTGAACATAAGAATTTTTTTAGAATAATTGAAATACACTGGTAGAAAAAGTTTCGTTATATTAACGAAATGTGTCATTAAAATTGAGCCAATGAAACAAATTCATTAATATAACGAAATTTTTCGTTATCATAATGAATATTCTGTTTATCAACGAAAGTTTTCGTACTATTAACGAATATTTTCATTGTCTTAATGAAAATGTTTCGTTATATCAATGAAAAATTTTCGTTGGCTCAATTTTAATGAAATTTTCTTTGTGTGTAGGTTTGGGAAATAAACCATATTTAAGAGCATTAAGGGAGGCATGTTTATGGGAACTTTATCTCAATCTGAACTGAAACGCTTGATTTTGGGAGCTTTACTTGCTTTTACACCTACACACAAAAATTCTTTTTATACCCTCCACCATAGGATGGGGGGTATATTAACTTTGTCACTCCGTTTGTAACACATCGAAATATTGCTCTAAGACCCCATAAAGTATATATATTGTGGGTCGTGGTGAAATTCTGAGTCGATCTAAGCATGTCCGTCCGTCCGTCTGTTGAAATCACGCTAACTTCCGAACGAAACAAGCTATCGACTTGAAACTTGGCAAAAGTAGTTGTTATTAATGTAGGTCGGATAGTATTGCAAATGGGACATATCGGACCACTTTTACGTATAGCTCCCATATAAACCGACGCTCAGATTTGGTTTGCGGAGGCTCTAGGTGGAGCAATTTTAATCCGATGCGTTTGAAATGTGGTACATCGTATTAGTACATGACCTCTAACGCCCATGCAAAAATTGGTCCATATCGGTCCATAATTATATATAGCCACCATATAAACTGACCCCCAGATTTTGCTGGCGGATCCTCTTGGAGGAGCAAATTTCATCCGATCCAGTTGAAATTTGGTACGTGGTATTAGTATATAGTATCTAATATTCATGATAAAATTGGTTCATATAAACCGAATCCCAGATTTGTCTTGCGGAGGCTCTAGGAGGAGCAAATTTCGTCCGATTCGGTTAAAATTTTGTAAGTTATATTAGTATGGTCTCTAACAACCATCCTTTCATATCAGTCCATAATTATATATAGCCCCTCATATAAACCGATCCCCAGATTTGACCCCGGTAGCCTCTTGGAAGAGAAAATTTCTTGGAGGCGCAAATTACATCCGATTGCTAAAATTTAGTGCAAATCACACAAAAATTGGACCATATAGGTTCATAACTATATATAACCCCCATATTTCACCTCTGCCTGTATTGTACCGCGCAAATTCATACCGGTCAAGAACTGAATTATATAGGTTTTTAATCTGCCTTTTTATACCCACCATCATAGAATGGTGTAACACATCTAAATATCGATTTCCGACTATATAAAGTATATATATTCTTGATCAGGGAGAAATTCTAAGATGATATAAGCATGTCCGTCTGTCCGTTTGTTTGTCTGCTGTAATCACGCTACAGCCTTCAATAATGGCGCTATCGTCCTGAAATTTGGCACAGATTCGTCTTTTGTTTGCAGGCAGGTCAAGTTCGAAGATGGGCTATATCGGTCCAAGTTTTAATATAGTCCCCATATAAACCGACCTCCCGATTTGGGGTCTTGGACTTATAAAAACCTTAGTTTTTATACAATTTGCCTGAAATTGGAAATCTAGAGGTATTTTAGGACTATCGAAAAGCTAGCGCCGATTTGGCTAGAAATTGTATTTTCTATCCGATTTGCCTGAAATTGAAAATCTAGATGTATTTTAAGACCACAAATTGGTGTGTCGAAAATGGGGGGTTTCGGTCCATGTTTTGATATAGCCCCCATATATACTGATCTCCCGATTTTACTTCTTGGGCTTCTAGAATCCGTAGTTTTTACCCAATTTTCCTGAAATTGGAAATCGAGAGGTGTTCTTGGACCATTAAGAAGTGTGCCGAAAATGGTGGGTATCGGTCCATGTTTTTATATAGCCCCATATAGACCGATCTCCCGATTTTACTTCTTGGGCTTCTAGAATCTGTAGTTTTTACCCAATTTGCCTCAAATCGGAAATCTAGAGGTATTCTAAGACCATAAAGGAGTGTGCCGAAAATGGTGAGTATTGGTCCATATTTTTATATAGCCCCATATAGACCGATTTCCGGATTTTACTTCTTGGGCTTCTAGAATCTGTATTTTTTATCCAATTTGCCTCAAATCGGAAATCTAGAGGTATTCTAGGACTATAAAGAAGTGTGCCGAAAATGGTGAGTACTGGTCCATGTTTCTATATAGCCCCATATAGACCGATCTCCCGATTTTACTTCTTGGGCTTCTAAAATCTGTATTTTTTATCCAATTTACCTGAAATTTTAAATCTAGAGGTATTCTAGGACCATAAAGAAGGGTGCCGAAAATGGTGGGTATCGGTCCATGTTTTTATATAGCCCCATATAGATCGATCTCCTGATTTTACTTCTTGGGCTTGTAGAATCTGTAGTTTTTACCCAATTTGCCTCAAATCGGAAATCTGGAGGTATTCTAGGACCATAAAGAAGTGTGCCGAAAATGGTGAGTATCGATCCATGTTTTTATATAGTCCCATATAGACCGATCTCCCGATTTTACTTCTTGGGCTTCTAGAATCTGTAGTTTTTACCCAATTTGCCTCAAATCGGAAATCTAGAGGTATTCTAGGACTATAAAGAAGTGTGCCGAAAATGGTGAGTACTGGTCCATGTTTCTATATAGCCCCATATAGACCGATCTCCCGATTTTACTTCTTGGACTTCTAAAATCTGTATTTTTTATCCAATTTACCTGAAATTTTAAATCTAGAGGTATTCTAGGACCATAAGGAAGGGTGCCGAAAATGGTGATTATCGGATCCCGTTTCGATATAGCCCCCATATAGACCGATCTCCCGATTGTACTTCTTGGGCTTCTAGAATCCGTAGTTTTTATCCAATTTGGCTGAAATTGGAAATCTAGAGGTATTCTAAGACCATAAAGACGTGTGCCGAATATATTCTGTATATGTACAGTTTTTGATATAGCCCACTTATAAACCGTCCCTCCGATTTGGGGTTTGGATTCTAGAACTACAATTAAATGAATACTGTGTGTATGTTTTGGTATAGCCCCCTTTACACCGAACTCCCGATTTAACTCTTAGGGTTTTTAGAAATTTTTATAATTTTTTTGTAATTTTTAATGGATTCTAACGCTTGTCGGAAACGTTTTTCAAAAATGCACAATTTTTTCAGATTGGATTTAGCATTTTTTCGTCGCCAAAAAATTAGTGAAGATGTTCTTTTTAGATGCGGAAGTGGTGCAAAATTGGCGCAGAAGCGATGAATTTAACATGGGCTTGTCATAGGATGAATGTCCTTCATTTCTACAGCTGTTGCACTGAATTTGCATCACTTCTTAAGGTGTGATCCAAATTCAGTGTTTTGGATGTGAATTAAAAAATTTTGTGATATTTTGCTACATAAATAATTTATTTAATTTTTTTATGATTTTTTATGCATTCTAACGCTTGTCTGAAACGTTTGAATTCAAAAAATTTAAACAATTCGCAAGTTTTCTAGAATGGATATTGCATATTTTTCGACAAAATTTTAATACTCTGTACCATTTCATCAATTCCTACTCCGGTTTTAACTTATTTGAAAGAAAAAAAGTTAAAATTGCCCATTAAAAATATGAAAAGGTCGAGTTGTAAAAAAATTGAATTAAAAGAACTTCCTCTGTAGTTAAACCAAAGAACATCTTTGGAAGGACATTTTTGGAAGTGCCTTTAGAAGAACTTCCAAATTATTTTACTGGGTATCCTTACTTCAATTCTCCGCTTTTTTGGCTCGGAATCAATACCAAAATCATTAGATTAAAGCCAAAATCTTTGGAGCCGGAATCAAATGCTAAGAAATTTTTCTTAAAGAGCATGCATTCCATAGATTTCTTTAGAAGCGCAATGTATCTTGCACATTCTTCATCTGTAGTCAAGGTTATTCCTCTTCTCTATGACAGACATTTTTCTCTAACACTTGTCTATACCTATATCAACACTATTAATGCATTCCTTCAACGTATCTGCAACATGTCCTTCAAAGTGTGTAAATAGCTTCAATGGCTTTACTTCCTGAAATAACATTTTAGTCCGCTATTCTGATTATAAACCCATCACGGATAGTGATGATTAGACGCCACACTCTTGAGAAGTCATGGCATATAAGGCATTAACCAACCATCAATGCTATCTTTTAAGAATTTAAGATTGTTGGTAAGGGAATGTATGCTGCCACAGTTAGCAACTTCTAGGTAGATTGATTACGATTTTGCAAGAAGGCATAAGTTTGCAATAGCAATGTGAAATATGGTCCTGACCAGAAACAGGGACTATTTCTTGGAGTGATAAAAAATTATTATAATTGTGGCATCACTCACTTCTATAAATAATATAGATAAAATTTCGCTACACTGAAAAAAAGCATACTCGGTTCCAAAGATTTTGTCTTTACTTTAAAAAATTTGGTATTGATTCCGAGCCAAAGAAGCGGAGAATACAAGTAAGGGTACATTTAAGACACAATTCTCTTTTAAATTTGGATTTTGTGTACTTGCTTCTAGGAAGCAAATTTTAATTTTTTGCTTTTTCAGCATTTTTTCTTCATATGCTATCAAAGTCATTTAAAAGCGAGTTAACGATAACTTTATTTTCCAAATTAAGACTCGACTTCCAGTAGAAATTATGCTATGTTTCAAGTAAAAAACGTCTTTAAAATAAAGTGTTGAAAAACATGTCCTATATTTGAACGATTTTTCGCTTTATAGTCAAGATGCAAAAAGACAACAAATTTAAAGACAATTTCATTAAATTTAAAGAAGTTTTCTGAATTATTAAAGTCAAGTTGACCTTAGCCTATAATTTTTTTCTTTCATGTTAAGATACCCATTTTTAAGTCAAATCACTTAATTATAAGGACAATACGACTTCATTGAAAAGTTTATCGACTTTTTGACAAGGAAAATAACTTTATTTTAGATAAATGCGTCTTCTATGATAAGCAAAATTTGTATTCGTATTTTAAAGACATGAAATCTTTGACCTCACGACTATATTTTTTTCAGTGTGTTTCTAATAATGGTGCAAATCGATGTGTTCCAAACAATATGAAATATACAAATTCACAAACATCTGCTGCTGTTGGTAAAATTTGGTTAATCGAAATGTAAAGAAAAGCTAAAATTTCGTGACAATTCTAATTATTTCTATACAAGAATTTGCAAAAACTAACTTTCAACCAAAGTTTTTTAAAACAGGTTTTGTATCTTTAATCCAAAGATTTATCATATCTGTTAATTTAAAAAGAATATGTGCTTAGCAGTATGTTAGCCGACATGAGACCGAGAAACTTAAATCATTTTTCAAACTAATATAACCTAACCTAGATTGCATATTCTTTCATAATAGGAATGACTGTAACTTCGCTACTACCGAACCCGCTAATACCAAACCCGTAGATTATGCTTCTTCTACCTGAGCTTCACTCTAGGTCAGAGTACTGTAGGTATAGGCAGCTTGATATTTTAAACTCACTTAGAGTAGTATGTAGTATCACAATACCACAGGTGGTAAACTTTCCGAAAATGGGTTTGAACTCATGTCCCTGTGTAGGCAAAACGGAAACACTAACCAGTGCACCACGGTGTTTCTCGAAATGCGGGCTAAATCTTCAACAGCCCATTATCTGAACCAGAAATGGAAAATAGTACCTTTTTCAATACTTTTTCACCCTGGTCAGTCAAAAACACGATTTTATTGAATTTCAAGAATGTTGTAGACGAAAAAGGCATGTGTTTCTATATTACGCTTCCACACGAACACTTTCTACAGAAAATTTTGCGAAAATTTTATTTCTATAGAAAATTTTATCAAAGTTATTTCTACAGAAAATTTTTTCGAAATTTTAATTTTTATAGAAAATTTTATCAAAAGTTTATTTCTATTGAAAATTTTGTGAAAATTTTATTTCTGTTGAAAATTTTGTCAAAATTTTAATTCTATAGGAAATGTTTGTCAAAAATTTATTTCTACAGAAAATTTTATAAAAATTAAATTTTTGTTGAAAATTTTGTTACATTTTTATTTCTATAGAAAAATTTGTCAAAATTTTATTTCTATAGCAAATGTTGTCAACATTTTATTTCTAAAGAACATTTTGTCAAAACTTTATTTTGGTTGATAGTTTTGCTGCAAGTAGAGGATTCTGATTAGGAATGTGGTAATTCCGAAATGAGCGTCCATCCAACCATCTTGCAGTCTATAGGGCTTTGCCCAAATAAATTTGACAAACATTCTTTTCCTCTGTTGGTTAAGCTACACTTGTAGTTTAGTCAATGCATGGTTTTAAGCTGAAATCAAAAACAACAACAATAAAATTTTATTTCTTTAGAATATTTTGTCAAAATTTTATTCCTATTGAAAATTTTGTCGCAATTTTGTTTCTTAGAAAATGTTGTCAAAATTTTATTTCTTTAGAAAATTTTATCAAAATTTTATTTCCATAGAAAATTTTGTAAAAATTTTATTTTTTTAGAAAATTTTGTCAAAATTTTATTTCTATTGAACATTTTTTCAAAATTTTATTTCTATAGAAAATTTTGTCAAAATTTCATTTCTATTGACATTTTTGTCAAAATTTTATTTCTATTGAAAATTTTGTGAAAATTTTTTTCAATAGAAAATTTTGTGAAAATTTTTTTCAATAGAAAATTTTGTCAAACATTTTTTTCTATAGAAAATTTTGTCAAAAATTTATTTCTATAGAAAATTTTGTCAAAATTTTATTTCTATAGAAAATTTTGTCCAAATTTTATTTCTATTGAAAATTTCGTGAAAATTTTATTTCTATTGAGAATTTTGTCAACATTTTATTTCTATAGACAATTTTGTCAACATTTTATTTCTATAGAAAATTTTGTCAAAATTTTATTTCTATAGAAAATTTGGTCAAAATTTTATTTGTATAGAAAAATTTGTCAAAATTTTATTTCTATAGAAAATTTTGTCAAAATTTTATTTCTATAAAAAGTTTTGTCAAAATTTTATTTCTTTAGAAATTTTTGTGAAAATTTTAGTTTTATTGAAAATTTTGTCAAAATTTTATTTCTATAGAAAAATTGTCAAAATGTTATTTCTGTAGAAAATTTTGTCAAAATTTTATTTCTATAGAAAATTTGGTCAAAATTTTATTTGTATAGAAAAATTTGTCAAAATTTTATTTCTATAGAAAATTTTGTCAAAATTTTATTTCTATAAAAAAATTTTGTCAAAATTTTATTTCTTTAGAAATTTTTGTGAAAATTTTAGTTTTATTGAAAATTTTGTCAAAATTTTATTTCTGTAGAAAATTTTGTTAAAATTTTATTTCTATAGAAAATTTTGTCAAAATTTTATTTCTATAGAAAAATTTGTAGAAAACCAGACAGCGAAGTAACAAGACATCGGATAAAATCCTTGAAAACGGTCTGACGAAGTCAACCGAAATATCGGAAAATAAAAAACTAGAAACCAACAATTTCGAGTTTAATTTATAGACCTACAGCCGAGATTATGAGATAAAAATCATAAAAATTTTATTTCTTAAGAATATATTGTCAAAATTGTATTTCTATAGAAAAATTTGTCAACATTTTATTTCTATTGAAAATTTTGTTAAAATTTTATTTCTATTGAAAATTTTGTTAAAATTTTATTTCTATAGAAAACTTTGTCAACATTTTATTTCTATAGAAAATTTTGTCAAAATTCTATTTCTATAGAAAATTTTGTCAAAATTTTATTTCTATAGAAAATTTTGTCCAAATTTTATTTCTATTGACAATTTTGTCACAATTTTATTTGTATAGAAAATATTGTCAAAATTTTATTTGTATAAAAATTTTGTCAAAATTTTATTTCTGTAAAAAATTTTGTCAAAATTTTATTGCTATAGAAAATGTTGTCAAAATTTTATTTCTATAGAAAATTTTGTCAAAATTTTATTTCCATAAAAAATTTTGTCAACATTTTATTTCTTTAGAAAATTTTGTCAAAATTTTATTTGTATAAAAAAATTTGTCAAAATTTTATTTCTATAGAAAATTTTGTCAAAATTTTATTTCTATGCAAAATGTTGTCAAAATTTTATTTCTATAGAAAATTTTGTCAAAATTTTACTTCTATAGAAAATTTTGTCTAAATTGTATTTCTTTAGAAAATTTTGTAAAGATTTTATTTCTATTGAAAATTTTGGCAACGAATGAAGAAAAAGAGGAAGCACTCTCAAAATAAACCCAGCCAAATGCACTCAAATCGGTGATTTGACGGTGGCAAAGGAAAAGAGATATGTTTGTACGAATTTATTTCGGCATAAGCCGGCTATCATGTAAAACCTTTTTTCGGAAGGTTCAAGTGTGGTTTACTTTTGGGTTTAGTGAACTGCCTGAATTTATTCTGATAATTGGTTGATAGTTTTGCTGCAAGTAGAGGATGCTGATAAGGAATGTGGTAATTCCGAAACGTGCGTCCATCCAACCATCTTGCAGTCTATAGGGCTTTGCCCAAATAAATTTGACAAACATTTTTTTCCTTTGTTGGTTAAGCTGAAATCGAAGACAACAATAATAAAATTTTATATCTATAGAAAAATTTAGAAAAATTTTATTTTTATAGAAAATTATATCAAAATTTTATTTCTATAGAAAATTTTGTCAAAATTTTATTTCTATAGAAAATTTTATCAAAATTTTATTTCTATAGAAAATATTATCAGAATTTTATTTCTATAGAAAATTTTGTCAAAATTTTATTTCTATAGAAAATTTTGTCAAAATTTTATTTGTTTAGAAAATATTGTCAAAGATTTATTTTTATTTATCTACAGAAAATTTATGAAGTACCATGAAGTACAACTGTGGCAACCGTGATTACGATACACGGTAATCTTTGTAAGCGGATATAAAATTAAAAAATATATATTTAAAATTCAGGAGTTGATAAACAAAATTTTATTTTCTGTACAATTCAGTCTAAAGGAGCTCTTGACAATAATCTTCCATCCCTGATCTGAACTGCATGCCGAAGTCTCAGTATCTGAATTTCTGGCCGTAGTCTCAGTTTCTGATTACACGTCAAATCATCCGTGTTTGAATGCTAGTCCG
The DNA here is from genome assembly GCF_050003625.1 of Haematobia irritans. NCBI lineage: Eukaryota > Metazoa > Arthropoda > Insecta > Diptera > Muscidae > Haematobia > Haematobia irritans. Next base: position 95,760,133 of record NC_134399.1, read on the forward strand.
AGAAAACTTACGGGCCTGTAGACCGCAATTTCAGTATTTAAACATCAGCTTATGGCCCTAGTGTTTGAACTTCAGGCCGAGACCACAGTGTTTGAATTGTGGTTCGAAATCTGAGACTGTGAAGTGTATACTGAAGTCTCCGTTTTTTAATTTCAACTTCAGCTTGAAGCCTCAGTGTTTGATTTGTAGATAGAAATCTGAGACTTTGAAGTGTATACTGAAGTCTCAGTTTTTGAACTGCTCGTTGGAGTTTCAACAGTGTTTACAAATCTGGGCGAAACCTGGGCTTTGGTTACCTTGAACTGTTGAGCAATAACTTGGTATTAACACAGTAAACCAATGTCTCAGTGCAGGAGGTATACACCAAAGTCCCCGTGTATGAACAGAAATCCAAATCCCTGTTTTATAATTACAGGATGAAACCTCATTGTTGGTCGTTAATTACAGAGTTTCAACTGCAGACCTTAGCCCCATGTCCCTGGAAATCGATGTTTCGGAAACTTCCTACTAAAATCTCAGATTTGGAACTATACACCGAAACTTCAGTGTTCGAGCTCTAACTTTCCTGTCATTGTCGGGCATCATAATGGATTGAAAAGTCTAAGTGAGCCCGAAATAACGAGCAGCCACCTAAGCTAAGCCACGTGGGAGCCACTGTGGTGCAATGCTTAGCATGTCCGCCTTGCATACACAAGGTCGTGGGTTCGATTCCTGCTTCGACGGAACACCAAAAAGTTTTTCAGCGTTGGATTATTTATCCCACCTCAGTAATGCTGGTGACATTTCTGAGGGTTTCAAAGCTTCTTTAAGTGGTTTGACTACAATGTGGAAGGCCGTTCGGACTTGGCTATAAAACGGAGGTCTCTAATCATTGAGCTTAACATGGAATCGAGCAGCACTCAGTGATAAGAGAGCAGGTCAACAATGTGGTATCACAATGGACTGAATAGTCAAAGTGAGTCTGATACATACGGCTGCCACCTAACCTAAGCTAAGCCAGACTACCCTAAAATACGTTAAAGCTTCAATGAACTAAAGTTTCAGTATTTTAAATTCATCTAAAGCTCCAGTGTTTAAATTTAAGGTGGACGCCTCACTGAAGTCATAGACTGATGGCCATGAGATGTTTGAAATCGATTCAGGGACCAGTGGCTGGTGCCTTGCAGGGTAGCAAGTTTTAGAAAATATGAAGACTGTGTATTTCGTATTTCTTTGAATTCAGAGAGAGAGATAGAATGAAATGTGAATGAGGAGATTCCAGTATCTGGTATCAGCTTCTGCACTGGTAAGATTTCGATGGCCTTCCACTTGTTCCAAGCCAGTCAAAATGTATTCTAGTAGTTTGTTCTAATATTTGTCACAAAAGTTATGGAAAAGTGTTTTTCCAAGGAATATTATACCACAAGCTAATTTCAGTCAGTCCACAAAGACCACCCTTTACCCAATGGCTACCTTACTCAACAGTCCTTCCACATATAAAAGGCTATCCATATCTCGCCTAACTGTTTTCTATGGACTAAAGCTTTTCGAGGCTTTCCATCATAGATGGCTTCTATTGCAAATATTCTCAGATTCTGGCAACCGATGCAAGTGCCATGAAATGCACTGCCACATGCAATAGAATGAATACACACCCGACTCCCAGCAGCACAGGTCTTTGTCAAAAGATTTATGTTAGGATTTAGTGGCAGTAGGTACTTTTTACAACAAATTGAGGAGCTCCCGCTGATGACGAAGATGCTGCCAACTATTTTGTTCGTTGGTCAGGCTGGAGGTGTAGCGAAATGAATGATGAATTTTCACCTAATGCCAATTCAGCAAAGTAGTTTTGCTTGTGCCTGGGCAGGCACATATAATGGCTGGACAAAAAAGAAAAAAAAATTGAAGTTTGTGTGCAATTTCCAATGTATCTATGACACAGAGGAAGTTGCACTTTTGTGATGGCCTCATATAAACGACCAACCAACGACAACAACAAATGTGAATCTAGGAAGGAAGCCCAGTGTGAGTCAACGACGATGCAGTAAGAAAGCCAACCCCAAACCAAGTGAATATTTTAGTTGGTGTTGATATGTTGACGCTTCGGGTGATGGGGATTTAAAATTGTTCATATGTTAAAATTTTAGCAGTATTTTTGTCTTCTTTTGCATTTTTTCGATATGCCTTGAGGCGAGATATGCTGCAATCAAACCTAAGACATAGACAGAGTCAAAAAAAAAAAAAAAAAACAACCAAGGAGTAGAAAAATCATGGAAATATTGCATAATCTTTTTCTCTTTTAGAGATGGGGTGGTTATTACTTTGCCGCTGTGGGGTTAACAAAACGAAAGGAACCCAAACTAAAAACAGCAGTGGCTTTTCCTGAGCCATTGTTTAACAAATTGGTCTGAGATCAAATAAAGCTTTTGTCTAAAACTGAACGTCGCACTAAACTTTGCTTCTCAAAGCGTGTGCAGCATTGCTTGATTGCACAATGGGTTGAAAATGGTTTATAAGTATTTCAGAATTCTTCTAAAATAAAATGACAACAAGAATGTATGCATTTTTACTACTAAATAGTAAATACTCTGTTGATAGAGATACAAACAAAATAGCATCACTTTTTAATATCGCGGGAGGTTTACTAACTTTGTCATTCCGTTTGTACTACATCGAAATATTGGTCTCAGGGCCTTAGGTTAGGTTAGGTGGCAGCCCGATGTATCAGGCTCACTTAGACTATTCAGTCCATTGGGATACCACATTGGTGAACTTCTCTCTTATCACTGAGTGCTGCCCGATTCCATGTTAAGCTCAAGGGACAAGGGACCTCCTTTTTATAGCCGAGTCCGAACGGCGTTCCACATTGCAGTGAAACCACTTAGAGAAGCTTTGAAACCCTCAGAAATGTCACCAGCATTACTGAGGTGGGATAATCCACCGCTGAAAAACTTTTTTGGTGTTCGGTCGAATCAGGAATCGAACCCACGACCTTGTGTATGCAAGGCGGGCATGCTAACCATTGCACCACGGTCCTTCTCAGGGCCTTAATATATGTATATTCTTGGTCGTGATGAAATTATGAGTCACTCTAACTATATCAAAGCTCTTGTACGATCGAAACAATATACCGGCTTGAAACTTTGTACTAGTAGAATTTACTAATGTAGCTCAGATGCTATTGCAAATGGGCCACAACGATCCACAATTACGTATTGTCGATTTCCCAGATTAGACTTTTTGAGGCCCCGGCAATTTTCAACTTTCATCCCACCAGTTCGAAATTATGCATGTAATATCCGTAAAGCCCCTCTAACTACCTTAACGTCAGGGGCCTATACTGATGCCTTAATGGTCCATATAGCTTCTTGACTTATTGAGCCTACTTGGCTTGCAATATTTATCTGTTGAAATTAAACATGTGATTTCTGTATCGGTCTGCTTACAACAATACGAAAATGGGTCGATCACAAATCCATAATTAAATTTTGAACCTTTTATCGATCTCCAGATGTGACTTCATGCGCGAACTGGCGACTCATTTTAATCTTATCCTCCCGATACGATGCGTAATCGTTTATCCTTTCCATACCTAACAACATTTCGAGACTTTTCTCAAATATTGGCCACACCATATCTAGTTATGTTCGCTGAACTAGTCGAATCTTTGCCTGTTTCCCTGTCTGTTGTCGGCTGACACCCACATATGCCAGTATTCGGCTTGCTGTGCTCTCCAACTTCTTTTTTCCTTTGTACCCTTCTTTTATTCCAAGAACTCTCTTCGTATCCTTAACGAATTACCTTATTTGTTTTTAGTCCTTGTTTCCAAGCTGGGCCGGACCCAGAATCACCTCTTCACTGTTCCAAGGATAAGTTAGATTATGTGGCAGCCCGATGTATCAGTCCATTGTGATACCACATTGGTGAACTTCTCTCTTATCACTGAGTGCTGTCCGATTCCATGTTAAGCTCAAGGGACAAGGGACCTCCTTTTTTATAGCCGAGTCCGAACGGCGTTCCACATTGCAGTGAAACCACTTAGAGAAGCTTTTGAAAGACTCAGAAATGTCATCAGCATTACTGAGGTGGGATAAACCACCGCTGAAAAAAATTTTTTGGTGTTCGGTCGAAGCAGGAATCCACGACCTTGTGTATGCAAGACGTGCATGCTAACCATTGCACTACGGTGTTCCAAGCTCTCATCCTCCTCGAAACACATCCTACTCGGCTGATCCTATTCGGCACAGATGTGATCTCAATTATTGGTGCCCCATCATTATTCACTTGGCCCTCCTGACTGTTGTCCTACTTTGGTTGAGTTGTTCTCCAGACTTTTTCTGTGGCACGTAATGGCAGCATCGCCAGATTTCACTACCTGAGAGCCCTGGTGACTCATATTATTCTGGTCCTCTCAGTGACGTTAGTTTATCTCAGTGACAAGGACATCCTTTTTATATCCGAATTTCATCCGCTCTGGCTGAAATTGGTCCACATCGCTCCATAAATATATATAGCCCCCATATAAGCCGATCACCAGATTTGGCTTGGGTAGCCTCTAAGAGAAGCTTATTTTATCTAAGCTGGCTGAAATTTGGTACATGGTGTTGGTGTATATGGTCTCTAACAACCAAGTAAAAATTGGTCCACATCGGTCCATAATGATATATAGCCCCCATATAAACCGATCCCCAGATTTGGCTTGCAGAGCCTCAAAGAGAAGTAAATTTCATTCGCTCTGGCTGAAATTTGGTATAGGGTGTTGGTATATGGTCTCTAACAAGAAAAATCACAATTGCCACTCGAGCCAAAAATAATCTACCAAAATTTTATTGCCATAGAAAATTTTGTCAAAATTCTATATATTTCTATAGAATATTTTGTCAAAATTTTATTTCTATAGAAAATTTTGTCAAAAATTTATTGCTATAGTAAATTTTGTCAAAATTTTATTTCTATAGAAAATTTTGTCAGAATTTTCATTTCATTTCATTTCACTTTATTTATAATTATAATCAAAAGCTCAAATAAGGCCAAAATTGATTACAAAAGTTTTACATTGGTTTGACACTTAATTATAAAATATAATTTAAGCTCATCAATATCAATACTATATATAATTTTTGAATATGTTATTAATCTACTATTCAAGATTCAAGAATCTAACACGAACATGGATGAATGGAAGGAAAATGATCATCATCATCACCAAAGTCTGAAAACGGGGCATTACCAACGCATGCATTCTACTCGAACCTCCAGATTTGGTTTGATTCTACTCGAAACTGTCAGATTTGGCGGTGTCCTAAATTTTATTTTTGTAGATAATTTAGTCAAAATGTTTCTACAGAAAATTTATGAAGCATTTCATAGTTGGAGAGGAATATTTTGCAAAATCTTCGAAAACATCAGGAATTGTACCAATTAGTAAAATACCTGCCATTTTTGGTAGACTCTTGTTCATAATTGTATATAGCCCCCATATAAAGCGATCCCCATATTTCAATTCTGACTCTATAATTACCGCACAAAAGTTCATATCGGCTCGTAATTATTTTTTTCCTATATATACCGGTTAAGAACTGAAAATATATATGTACGTACATATGTAATCGACCCTTCTTTTGTCTACTATATCTCCCGCATGGACTAACTTACAATTTAATAGGCTGGCTGATAAGTCCCCGGTCTAACAAAGAAAAACACATTGTTTTTTTGTCAAAATTCGTTTTTATTATTCAACATAGTTCCTTCAAGAGCGATACAACGATTAAAACGACCTTCCATTTTTTTGATACCATTTTGGTAGTACTCCTTCGGTTTTGCCTCAAAATAGGCCTCAGTTTCGGCGATCACCTCTTCATTGCAGCCAAATTTTTTCCCTGCGAGCATGCTTTTGAGGTCTGAGAACAAGAAAAAGTCGCTGGGGCCAGATCTGGAGAATACGGTGGGTGGGGATGCAATTCGAAGCCCAATTCATGAATTGTTGCCATCGTTCTCAATGACTTGTGGCACGGTGCGTTGTTTGGTGTAACAAAACTTTTTCTTTCCACGCTTCGGAGTCGGTTCACTGGTCGCTGTCCACTCAGCCGACTGTCGATTGTACTCAGGAGTGTAGTGATGGAGCCAAGTTTCATCCATTGTCGCATATCGACGGAAAAACTCGGGTGTATTACGAGTTAACAGCTGCAAACACCGCTCAGAATCATCAACACGTTTTTGTTTTTGGTCAAATGTGAGCTCGCGCGGCACCCATTTTGCACAGAGCTTCCGCATATCCAAATATTGATGAATGATATGACCAACACGTTCCTTTGATATCTTTAAGGCCTCTGCTATCTCGATCAACTTCATTTTACGGTCATTCAAAATCATTTTGTGGATTTTTTTGATGTTTTCGTCGGTAACCACACCGAAAGAATTTTCTTCGTAAAAAGAACGAAAATTTTCGTTAAAAGTACGAAATTTGTCATTGTTTTACAACCAAAGAAACTTTTCATTAAAAGTACGAAATATTTCGTACTTTTTACGAAGAAAAGTTCTTCCAAAATTTTCGTAGTTTGTAAGAAAAAAATTCGTACTTTTTATGAAGAATTTTCGTACTTTTTATGAAAAATCTTCGTACTTTTTATGAAACAATTTCGTTCTTTTTATGAAAATGTTTCGTACTTTTTATGAAAAATTTTCGTAGTTTTTATGAAAAATTTTCGTACTTTTTATGAAAAAAATTCGTACTTTTTTCTGAAAAATGTTCGAACTTTAAAAAAAAAATTATAGTCGAAAGTGCATTTGGTTGTAGTTGCAAGTGTGAAAAATGACATCACTTCTTTACATCTTAAGTTTTTGAATAATTTTTAGTTTTATTGCTTCACTTTTATTCATAGCACGCTATCACCCAAATGAGAAGTAGCATAGACTTGCATAAAAAAAATAGAATAAAGGAATACACACAAGCACATTATAAAAGACAATTTAATGCCGCGAACGGAAATTTTACAACTTCAATGAAACTTCTTCGTTATTTCAAAGAAAATGTTTCGTACTTTTTATGAAGAAATTTTAACGCAGAATGTTTCGTAAAATATTCGTAAAAACTTCTTCACAAAATTCATGAAATGTGAAGAAAGTTTCGTTAAAAGTACGAACTTTTTACGAAGAAAAGTTAATGTAGAATGTTTCGTAGAAGTTTCGTATATTCGTAAAATGTTCTTCGTAAAATTTACGAAAATGAATGAAAATTTCGTTATTTTAATGAAGAATTCAGGAAGAATAGTTAATGAAGAATTCTTCGTAAAATTAACGAAGAGAATTCTTTCGGTGCACCTCTTTCGGGCGTCCACTGCGTGCACCGTCCTCCGTGCTCATTTCACCACGCTTGAATTTTGCATACCAATCAATTATTGTTGATTTCCCTGGAGCAGAGTCCGGAAACTCATTATCAAGCCAAGATTTTGCTTCCACCGTATTTTTTCCCTTCAGAAAACAGTATTTTATAAAAACACGAAATTCCTTTTTTTCCATTTTTTTCACAATAACAAAAGTTGCTTCACAAAAGACGCTCTATCTCACAAACTAATTGACTTACAGACGTCAAATTTTGACACGAATCATTTGAAGGTTGGTACTATATAAAACTAATATGCATTTAATACTAGCGACGCCATCTATGTGTCAGATCGGGGACTTATCAGCTAACCTGTTAGAAGATGTTAAGAAGTTTTAAGATGCCTTGCCATCGGCCGCAACCCAAGTAATTTAATTCTGGATGACCGTCTTTAGTAGAAGTTTCTACGCAATCCATGGTGGAGGGTACATAAGATTCGGCCTGGCCGAACTTACGGCCGTATATAATTCTTTTCTAATTGACATCGAAATATCTTTGCAGTTTCAAACCCGAAACTCCTGTAGATTACTTTGGAGAGAATATGTGCTCATCCCAATGTGTATGACGTTGCCCGTCTGCAAATCTGCGTAAATCCAAGTAAACGTTTTGCGATCTATCTAAAAGTGACTTCATGGCTTCTTGCTTTCTTTCGTTTTTGTTTATGTTAAATTATGTGCATATTACCTGAGATCAGTTGTTGTTTGATTTTGCTTTCTACAATGCGGCTGATGATGCATCGCTATGGCAAGGGGCTATAAGCCACCATACATAGCCAATGCCAATGATGCAAGCGAATTGAAAATGCGCGTGTGCGTTTTAGATATTCTTCTTCCTCAAATGACCATACTTAGATATGAACATTAGGGAGTCAGTCGGTCGTCGCTCATGTTATGCCACATTTTATTTAGAAAGTAAAATGAGCAATGGAACGCACACACACACACACACACCGCTTGCCATATTCCCGGGTTTTGTTCCTTCACCAATGATGTGCCATCGCAATAAACTGTAGTCGGATTGCGAAAAAAAAAACAAAATTGCGTATAAAAGATCTTTGCAATCGGTGCAGGTTCAATGTTCTTTAGAACCGTTAGAAGCACATTAAAATCATAAAAGATCGACAGAAAAATGGAAACGCGAAAAAAAAGATATTAAAGATCATTGGCAACGGCATTTTACTTAAGGCATGCCATCACAGGGATCTCTCTCAAAGACCAATCTATGATGGCAGAACGTGTGTTGAGTGTTGTACAAAAACCATAGACAAAATATCTATCGTTCAGCTTAAAATGACCACGTTCTAGAGTAATGGGAAAATCTAATTCAAAGGCCATTGGGAATTATGCATTCCCAAAGTGTGATTTGGTAAGCTTAGAGAAACCCCACAGATGGACTTCATGACATCGAAAGCATTTACGTCGAAACTAAAAATAGTAAAATCTGTATAAACCGATCAAGAACTTAGTGCCTTATATAGGTATTTAATTTAAATTTTTATACCCTCCACCATAGGATGGGGGTATATTAACTTTGTCATTCCGTTTGTAACACATCGAAATATTGATCTAAGACCCCATAAAGTATATATATTCTGGGTCGTGGTGAAATTCTGAGTCGATCTAAGCGTGTCCGTCTGTCCGTCCGTCTGTCCGTCCGTCCGTCTGTCCGGCTGTCCGTCCGTCTGTGGAAATCACGCTAACTTCCGAACGAAACAAGCTATCGACTTGAAACTTGGCACAAGTAGTTGTTATTGATGTAGGTCGGATGGTATTGAAAATGGGCCATATCGGACCACGTTTACGTATAGCCCCCATATAAACCGATCCCCAAATTTGGCTTGGGGAGCCTCCCGGAGCAGCAAAATTCATTCGATCCGGTTGAAATTTGGTACGTGGTCTTAGTATACGGTCTCTAACAACCATGCAAAAATTGGTCCATATCGGTCCATAATTATATATAGCCCCCATATAAACCGATCCCCAGATTTGACCTCCGGAGCCTCTTGGAGGGGCAAAATTCATCCGATCCGATTGATATTTGGTACCTGATGTTAGTATATGGTCTCTAACAACCATGCAAAAATTGGTCCATATCGGTCCATAATTATATATAGCCCCCATATAAACCGATCCCCAGATTTGACCTCCGGAGACTTTTGGAGGGGCAAAATTCATCCGATCCGGTTGAAATTTGGTACCTGATGTTAGTATACGGCCTCTAACAACCATGCAAAAATTGGTCCATATCGGTCCATAATTATATATAGCTCCCATATAAACCGATCCCCAGATTTGACCACCGGAGCCTCTTGGAGGAGCAAAATTCATCCGATCCGGTTGAAATTTAGTACGTGGTCTTAGTATACGGTTTTTAACAACCATGCAAAAATTGGTCCATATCGGTCCATAATTATATATAGCTCCCATATAAACCGATCCCCAGATTTGACCTCCGGAGCCTCTTGGAGGGGCAAAATTCATCCGATCCGGTTGAAATTTGGTACCTGATGTTAGTTTACGGCCTCTCATAACCATGCAAAAATTGGTCCATATCGGTCCATAATTATATATAGCCCCCATATAAACCGATCCCCAGATTTGAACTCCGGAGCCTCTTGGAAGAGCAAAATTCATCCGATACGGTTGAAATTTGGTACATTTTGTCAATATATGGCCTCTAACAGCCATGTAAAAATTGGTCCATATCGGTCTTTAGTTATATATAGCCGATGACTTATTACACAAAAATTGGTCCATATCGCCAAAAATAATCTACCAAAACTTTATTTCCATAGAAAATTTTGTCAAATTTTATTACTATAGAAAGTTTTGTCAAAATTTCATTTCTATAGAAAGTTTTGTCAAAAGTTTATTTCTATACAAATATTTGTCAAAAGTTTATTTCCATAGAAAATTTTGTCAAAATTTTATTTCTATAGAAAATTTTGTAATCTGCCTAAACTTTATTTCCATAGAAAATTTTGTCAAATTTTATTACTATAGAAAGTTTTGTTAAAATTTCATTTCTATAGAAAGTTTTGTCAAAAGTTTATTTCTATAGAAATGTTTGTCAAAATTTTATTTCTATAGAAAATTTTGTAAAAAATTTATTTCTGTAGAAAATTTTGTCAACATTTTATTTCTATACAAAATTTTGTCAAAATTTTATTTCTATACAATATTTTGTCAACATTTTATTTCTATAGAAATTTTTGTCAAAATTGTATTGCTATAGAAAAGTTTGTCAAAAATTTATTTCTATAGAAAATTTTGTCAAGGTTTCATTTCTATAGAAAATTTTGTCAAGTTTTTATTTCTATAGACAATTTTGTCAAATTTTTATTTCTATAGAAAATTTTGTCAAAAATTTATTTCTATAGAAAATTTTGTCAAGGTTTCATTTCTATAGAAAATTTTGTAAAAATTTTATTTCTATAGAAAATTTTGTCAAACTAGATTATATACGTATTTAATCGGCCTTTTTTGTTTAATATATACCCCGTATGGGCTAACTTACAATTTAGAAGACAGTGTTAAAAAGTTTTACGATACCTTGCCATCGGCAAGTGTTATCGCAACCCAAGTAATTCGATTGTGGATGACAGCCTTTAGTAGAAGTTCCTACGCAATCCATGGTGGAGGGTACATAAGATTCGGCCTGGCCGAACTTACGGCCGTATATACTTGTTTTATCTAACATAGACTCCACAAAGGAAATATACTAACATATTACTCCGAAATGAAATTTTCGACAATGAAAATTGCATATTATTTCATATCATACTCTACTATCTTTAATAGCAATTAAAAGCAATTTTATGACAAGCGATAAAACAATTTTCTCTAATCCGTAATTGTAAAAAAAAAAAATAAGTTTCACAATATATAATTCGAGTGATTACACAGTTTTTACTAAAATATACTTCCAGATATTAAATTTTTAGCAAATTGGTGATAACAAATTACGGATTCCTCGGGAAGTTAAGGTATACATTGTGATTATATTAAAACAAGACTAAATATATACCAACATCTAACGATGTCCGTCTGTCTATGTGACTGCATGTATGTTGTAATCACGATACATTCTGCAATTATAAAGCTATCGCACTGAAATTTGGCAGAGATTCGTGTTTTGTCATCGGTCCATATTTTGATATATTCCCTATACAAACCTACTCCCCGATTTGGGACATTGAGCATATAGACATAGTAATTTTTATAAACAAGTATATACGGCCGTAAGTTCCGCCAGGCCGAAGCTTATGTACCCTCCACCATTCACGCAGAGAAGGAATATGATCACCTCAAACATGTTTCAAGAGCAAAATGTTATTCTTGTGTGATGACCATGTAACATGTTTGTCACTAAAATGTTATTTTCTCGTCAAATATAACCTGCTTGCCGAAATCAGATACATGATTTCCAAGAAAATAACATGGTTGCGAAAACCATGTTACATGGTCACCATCCAAAAATAACATTTTGCTCTTAAAACATGTTTGAGGTGATCATATTCCTTCTCTAGGTGTGGATTGCGTAGAAACTTCTTCTAAACACTGCTATCCACAATCGAATTACTTGAGTTGCGGTAACGCTTGCCGATGGCAAGGTATCTTAGAACCTCCTAACACCGTATTCTAAATTGTAAGCAAGTCCATAACATACGTGGTATATATTAAATAAAAAAATACCGATTAAATAAGTATATAATTCAGTTTGACAAAATTTTCTTTACACACAAAGAAAATTTCATTGAAATTGAGCCAATGAAGAATTTTCATTGATATAACGAAACATTTTCATTAATACAATGAAAATATTCGTTAATAGTACGGAACGTTACGTTGATTAACAAAAAATTCGTTATAATAACTAAAAATTTCGTTGTATTGATGAATTTGCCTCATTGGCTCACTTTTAATGACATATTTCGTTAATATAACGAAACTTTTTATATAAACTTTCTCGGTTTATAGAAACTTTCTCGGTTTATATGGGGGCTATATATAATTACGGACCGATGTGGACCCATTTGTGCATGGTTGTTAGAGACCATATACCAACACCATGTACCAAATTTTAGTCGGATCGGATGAAATATGCTTCTCTTAGAAGCTTTATGGGGTCTTAGAGCAATATTTCGTTGTGTTACAAACGGAGTGACAAAGTTAATACACCCCCATCCTATGGTGGAGGGTATTTAACAAGTGAAACAAATTAATTACGTCTAATAAATTTTCGTGAATTTGTTGTAAAATATTTACTATTTTTATACCCTCCATCATAGGATGGGGGTATATTAACTTTGTCATTCCGTTTGTAACACATCGAAATATTGCTCTAAGACCCCATAAAGTATATATATTCTGGGTCGTGGTGAAATTCTAAGTCGATCTAAGCATGTCCGTCCGTCCGTCCGTCCGTCCGTCCGTCTGTTGAAATCACGCTAACTTCCGAACGAAACAAGCTATCGACTTGAAACTTGGCACAAGTAGTTGTTATCGATGTAGGTCGGATGGTATTGAAAATGGGCCATATCGGTCCACTTTTACGTATAGCCCCCATATAAAGGGACCCTCAGATTTGGCTTGTAGAGCCTCTAACAGAAGCATATTTCATCCGATCTGGCTGAAATTTGGTATATGGTGTTGGTATATGGTCTCTAACAACCACGCAAAAATTGGTCCATATCGGTCCACTTTTACGTATAGCCCCCATATTAACAGACCCCCAAATTTGGCTTGAGATTGCTCTAAAAGAAGCAAATTTCATCCGATCAGGCTGAAATTTGGTACATGGTGTTGGTATATGGTCTCAAACAACCATGCGAAAATTGGACCATATCGGTCCACTTTTACGTATAGCCCCCATATAAACGGACCCCCAAATTTGGCTTGCGATTGCTCTAAGAGAAGCAAATTTCATCCGATCCGGCTGAAATTTGGTACATGCTGTTAGTATATGGTCTCTACCAACCATGCAAAAATTGGTCCACATCGGTCCATAGTTATATATAGCCCCCATATAAACCGATCCCCAGATTTGGCTTGCGGAGCCTAAAAGAGAAGCAAATTTCATCCGATCCGGCTGAAATTTGGTACATGATGTTGGTATATGATCTCTAACACCCATGCAAAAACTGGTTCCAATCGGTCCATAATTATATATAGCCCCCATATAAACCGATACCCAGATTTGTCTTGTGGAGCCTAAAAGAGAAGCAAATTTCATCCGATCCGGCTGAAATTTGGTACATGCTGTTAGTATATGGTCTCTACCAACCATGCAAAAATTGGTCCACATCGGTCCATAATTATATATAGCCCCCATATAAAACGATCTCCAGATTTGGGTTGCGGAGCCTCAAAGAGAAGCAAATTTCATCCGATCCGCCTGAAATTTGGTACATGATATTGGTATATGGTCTCTAACAACCATGCAAAAATTGGTCCACATCGGTTCATAATTATATATAGCCCCCATATAAAACGATCCCCAGATTTGGCTTGCGAAGTCTCCAAGAGAAGAAAATTTCATCCAATCCGGTGGTAATTTGGAACATGGTGTTAGTATATGATCTTTAACAACCGTGCCAGAATTGGTCCATATCGGTCCATAATTATATATAGCTCCCATATAAAGCGTTCTCCAGATTTGACCTCCGGAGTCTCTTGGAGGAGCAAAATTCATCCGATCCGGTTCAAATTAGGAACGTGGTGTTAGTATATGGTCGCTAACAACCATACCAAAATTGGTCCAATCACACAAAAATTGGTCCATATCGGTCCATAATCATGGTTGCCACTAGAGCCAAAAATAATCTACCAAAATTTTTTTCTATAGAAAATTTTGTCAAAATTTTATTTCTGTAGAAAATTTTGTCAAAATTTTATTTCTAGTGAAAATTTTGTTAAAATATTATTCGGTTCATATTAAAATTTTCATCATTGTCAAAATTTTATTTCTATAGAAAATTTTGTCAAAATTTTATTTCTATAGAAAATTTTGTTCAAATTTTATTCGGTTCATAATCATGGTTGCCACTCGAGCCAAAAATAATCTACCAAGATTTTATTTCTATAGAAAATTTTGTCAAAAGTTTATTTCTATAGAAAATTTTGTTAAAATTTTATTTCTGTAGAAATTTTTGTCAAAATTTTCTTTCTATAGAACATTTTGTTATACAATTTGGAAGATGGTGTTGGGAGGTTTTAAGATGCCTTGCCATCGGCAAGCGTTACCGCAACTTAAGTAATTCGATTGTGGATGGCAGTGTTTAGAAGAAGTTTCTACGCCGTATATACTTGTTTTTAATTAACCAACTTTTCTAACTTTTTAAAAATTAACCAAAATTTTTTTTCATTGGTAGGGTGGCGGGGGGAGGAGTGGGGTCACTGTTTTTTCAGTGAAGTCATCTTAATTTGCATGAAATTGGAAATCTACAGGTATTTTAGGTCCACATAAGTGTGCTAAATATGGTACGCATCGGTCCAGGTTTCGTTATAGCCCGCATATAGCCTGATCTCCCAGATTGACTTCTAGAGCATCTAGACATCCCAATTTTTATCCGATCCGTGAAATTGGAGGTATTTTAGGCCCGCACACGAGTGTGCTGTAACAGTTTGGCGGATAAGTCCCCGGTCTTACACATAGATGGCGTCGCTAGTATTAAATGCATATTATTTTTATATAGTACCAACCTTCAAATGATTCGTGTCAAAATTTGACGTCTGTAAGTCAATTAGTTTGTGAGATAGAACGTCTTTTATGAAGCAACTTTTGTTATTGTGAAAAAATGGAAAAAAAGAAATTTCGTGTTTTGATAAAATACCGTTTTCTGAAGGGAAAAATACGGTGGAAGCAAAAACTTGGCTTGATAATGAGTTTCCGGACTCTACCCCAGGGAGCCGCGCGAGCTCACATTTGACCAAAAACAACAACGTGTTGATGATTCTGAGCGGTGTTTGCAGCTGTTAACTCGTAATACACCCGAGTTTTTCCATCGATATGTGACAATGGATGAAACATGGCTCCATCACTACACTGCTGAGTCCAATCGACAGTCGGCTGAGTGGACAGCGACCGGTGAACCGTCTCCGAAGCGTGGAAAGACTCAAAAGTCCGCTGGCAAAGCAATGGCCTCTGTTTTTTGGGATGCGCATGGAATAATTTTTATCGAGTATCTTGAGAAGGGAAAAACCATCAACAGTGACTAAAATATGGAGTTATTGGAGCGTTTGAAGGTCGAAATCGCGGCAAAACGGCCCCATATGAAGAAGAAAAAAGTGTTGTTTCACCAAGACAACGCACCGTGACACAAGTCATTGAGAACGATGGCAAAAATTCATGAATTGGGCTTCAAATTGCTTCCCCACCCACCGTATTCTCCAGATCTGGCCCCAGCGACTTTTTCTTGTTCTCAGACCTCAAAAGGATGCTCGCAGGGAAAAAATTTGGCTGCAATGAAGAGGTGATCGCCGAAACTGAGGCCTATTTTGAGGCAAAACCGAAGGAGTACTACCAAAATGGTATCAAAAAATTGGAAGGTCGTTATAATCGTTGTATCGCTCTTGAAGGGAACTATGTTTAATAATAAAAACAAATTTTGACAAAAAAATGTGTTTTTCTTTGTTAGACCGGGGACTTATCAGCCAACCTGTTATATGATGCGAATCTCGCCTTTTGACAGCATAGACACCCCAATTTTTATTCGATTTGCCTGGAAATCAAAATCTGTTTTTAGATTCATAAATTGCTTCGAAGAGTATCTGACATCAAATCCACCTGAAATTCTGTATATTTTCATGTAACCCACTACGACGAAGAGTTTTCAAAGGAACCTATTATATTTGATTCATGTTGGTGGGTATTTAAGAATCGGTCCGTCCGATCCATGACTTTTAATTGTGTAAAATTTATTATTTCTAACGACTCATAGCAATTGTACAAAATTGTAAAAAAGCGGTTAGAGCATTTCTGGAGGAGTTTAAAAATTTGTGGAAGAACTAATGCTTTTATGAGCAAAAAAGAGATAAACAGCCCATGTAAAACATGAGAATATCAAGAATATTCATCCATCAAACGTTTATGACTTTTGAACGTAGTTTTATGACCAAAGTATGAACATATCAGCGGGAGGTTTTATATTGCTCGGAAAATTTGCGCTATAAAAATTAAAGTTCCTTAAAAAAAACAAGTATGAGTAAAATACTGATAAAAGGAAAACATGTATGTGAATTACATAATGATGGAAAGAGAGGGTGTTTGTGGGGGAACTAACTATAAGGACCTATGGTAGCAAAACAATATACGGTATATTCTATCAATTAATAGCTGCCATCGTTTTCACGCCTGTAACAAAGCTAGACGACGACGACATTCAACATTGACACCAATACTTCATTTCGGCTATTCCTGGAAAAAGGACTACGACCCATATCAGATTTAGTGCAGATTTAGATATAGCTGCCATATATATTTTTCACCGATCTGGTCATAATTGGCGTGTATATCAACCGATCTTCCTCAAATTCCGTACATCCGAATATTTTATGAGTCTCGAAAAACTTGCAAAATATCAGCAAAATCGGTTCAGATTTAGATATAGCTCCCATATATAGCTTTCGCCCGATTTACACTCATTTGCCCACAGAGGCCAATTTTTTGCTCCGATTTAGTTGAAATTTTGCATAGGGAGTAGAATTAGCATTGTAACTATGCGTGCCAAATTTGGTTGAAATCGGTTCAGATTTGCATATATCTCCCATATAAAGCTTTCGCCCTTTTCGAAGTTTCCTTAAATTTGCTTCAGATTTAAACGTTTCCCATATTTTTTTTACTAACATTGTGTTCCACCCTAGTGCATTAGCCGACTTAAATTTCGAGTCTATAGATTTTGTAGAAGTCTATCAAATTCTGTTCAGATCGAGTGATATTTAAATGTATGTATTTGGGACAAACCTTTATATATAGCCCCCAACACATTTGACGGATGTGATATGGTATCGAAAATTTAGATCTGCAATGTGGTGAAGGGTATAATATAGTCAGCCCCGCCCGACTTTAGATTTTCCTTACTTGTTTTTCATTAAATTTAGGACACAATTTTTGGAAATTTGCATCCCTTCGGTAAATTTTCATGTCTTTAAACTAAGGCAACTTTTCCTTAAAACAAAGAAACACATTTTTGATTTTAAGAAATCATCCTTAAATTAACTGAAATATTGAATCTTTAGATTTTAGGTAAAAAATTTTCAAATATAGACTTTATTTATTTTTTCAGTGTAGTTTAAATATAGTCGGAAATCGATATTTCAACGTGTTAAAAAGGGAATGACAAACTTATTATACCCAACCATTATTCTATAGTGGTGTATATAAAACTCGAACCAAACCATCTTGCACATCGGAAAAAAGCATCCCCGGTATCAACAATTTTGTATGGATTCGCTATTGATTCCGAGCCAAAGAATCGGAGAATTAAAGTAAGGACAAATTTAAGACACAATTCTGTTTTAAATTTAAGTTTCCTGTACTTGATTCTTGGAAACGAAGTTTAATTTATTCGTTTTTATACCCTCCTCCATAGAATGGGGGGTATATTAACTTTGTCATTCCGTTTGTAACACATCGAAATATTGCTCTAAGACCCCATAAAGTATATATATTCTGGGTCGTGGTAAAATTCTGAGTCGATCTAAGCATTTTCGTCCATTCAAGCTATCGACTTGAAACTTGGCATAAGTAGCTGTTGTTGATGTAGGTTAGGTTAGGTTAGGTGGCAGCCCGATCTATCAGGCTCACTTAGACTATTCAGTCCATTGTGATACCACATTGGTGAACTTCTCTCTTGTCACTGAGTGCTGCCCGATTCCATGTTAAGCTCATTGACAAGGGACCTCCTTTTTATAGCCGAGTCCGAACGGCGTTCCACATTGCAGTGAAACCACTTAGAGAAGCTTTGAAACCCTCAGAAATGTCACCAGCATTACTGAGGTGGGATAATCCACCGCTGAAAAACTTTTTGGTGTTCGGTCGAAGCAGGAATCGAACCCACGACCTTGTGTATGTAAGGCGGGCATGCTAAGCATTGCACCACGGTGGCTGTAGGTGGGACGGTATTGCAAATGGGCCATATCGGACCACTTTTACGTATATCCCCCATATAAACCGATCCCCAGATTTGACCTCCGGAGCCGGTTGAAATTAGTTACGTGGTTTTAGTATATTGTACCTAACAACATTGGTCCATATCGGTCCACAATTATATATAGCCCCATATAAACCGATCCCCAGATGTGACCTCCGGACCCTCTTGGAGGAGCAAAATTCATACGATCCGACTGAAATTTGGTACGTGGTGTAAGTATAGGGTCTCTAACAACAATGCAAAAATTGGTCCATATCGGCCCATAATTGTATATAGCCTCTATATAAATCGCTCCCCAGATTTGACCCCCGGAACCTCTTGGAGGAGCAAAATTCGTCCGATTCGGTTGAAATGTGGTACATTGCGCTAGTGTATGACCGCTAACAGCCATGCAAAAATTGATCCATATCGGTCTATAATTATATATAGCTGATTGCCAATCACACAAAAAATTGGTCCATAATGCCAACAATAATCTACCAAAATTTTATTTCTATAGAAAATTTTGTCAAAATTTTATTACTATAGAAAGTTTTGTCAAAATTTTAGTTCTGTAGAAAATTTTGTCAAAATTTTATTTTTGTAGAAAACTTTGTCAAAATTTTATTTAAATAGAAAATTTTGTCAAAATGTTATTTCTATAGAAAATTTTGTCAAAATTTAATTTCTATAAAAAGTTTGTCAAAATTTTATTTCTATAGAAAATTTTATAAACATTTGATGTAAAAATTTTATTTCTATAAAAAATTTTGTGACAATTTTATTTCTATAGCAAATTTTGTCAAAATTTTATTTAAATAGAAAATTTTGTCAAAATGTTATTTCTATAGAAAATTTTGTCAAAATTTAATTTCTGTAGAAAATTTTGTAAAACTTTTATTTCTATAGCAAATGATGTGAAAATTTTATTTCTATAGAAAATTTTGTGGAAATTTTATTACTATTGAAAATTTTGTCAACATTTTATTTCTATAGAAAATTTTGTCAAAATTTTATTTCTATAGAAAATTTTCTCAAAATTTTACTTCTAAAGTAAATTTTGTAAACATTTTGTTTCTATAGAAAATGATGTGAAAATTTTATTTCTATAAAAAATTTTGTAAGAATTTTATTTCTATAGAAAATTTTGTCAAAATTTTATTTAAATAGAAACTTTTGTCAAAATGTTATTTCTATAGAAAATTTTGTCAAAATTTTGTTTCTATAGAAAATGTTGTCAAAATTTTATTTCTATAGAAAATTTTGTGAAAATTTTATTTCTATAGACAATTTTGTGGAAATTTTATTTCTATAGAAAATTTTGTCAAAATTTTATTTAAATAGAAAAGTTTGTCAAAATTTTATTTCTATAGAAAATTTTGTCAAAATGTAATTTCTATAGAAAATTTTGTCAAAATTTTGTTTCTATAGAATGTTTTGTCAAAATTTTATTTCTATAGAAAATTTTAACAAAATTTTGTTTCTATAGAAAATGTTGTCAAAATTTTATTTCTACAGAAAATTTTGTCAAAATTTTATTATTATAAAAAATGTTTGTCAACAATTGATTTTTCTACAAAATTTTGTCAAACTGAATTATATACGTATTTAATCGGCCTTTTTTGTTTAATGTATACCCCGTATGGACTAACTTACAATTTAGAAGACAGTGTTAAGAAGTTTGAAGATACCATGCCATCGGCAAGTGTTACCGCAATTTGATTGTGGATGACAGTATTTAGTAGAAGTTTCTACGCAATCCATGGTGAAGGCTACATAAAATTCGGCCTGGCCGAACTTACGGCCGTATATACTTTGTTCAGCTGTTGTCTTCATGTGCTATCAGACTCCTTTAAAATTTTGTTATGGATAACTTAAACTTCAAAATTCGGACTCGGCTATGAGTAGAAATTATGCTTTTTTAAATAATAATGTCTTTAAAATAAAGTGTTGAAATAATTTCCTATTTTAAAGGCAAAATTAATTTTCATTAATTTTGTATAATTTTTCAAACTTTTTAAAGCCAAGTTGACCTTAGCCAAACAAAATTCTCTTTCATTTTAGGATACCCAATTTTAAGTCGTATCACTTAACTATAAAGACAAAACGATTTCATTGAACCGTTTATCGACTTTTGGACAAAGAAAAAACTTTATATCAGAGAAATGAGTTTTCTATGCTAAGCAAAATTCGACTTCGTGTTTTAAAAACATGAAATATTTGGCCTCAAGGCATTTTCAGTGCATCGAGGGATTGATATACAATTAACATTTAAGGATTTCCCCAAAGCCACGGGTTTAACCGTGCTAATAGTCGGGCACGATTTCTGCATCACATGTGTGCATTACTGCGATGCCTACTGACACTCCTAATTATTCTTAGTGTAAGCTTGTCTAGTTTCCTTTACTTTGGTTGTCATTGGCATGAGAAGGAGAAGCAAGAGGTTGAACACACTTACTCCTATCCTATTTAATAAGCTTAGCAGCTTTTGGGATTTATTGCTGCACTCCATAAATAATTTCCAGTTAAATGCAAACGAATATAATACCACCTTCTTTCTATGTCAAATACTTCCTGAATTCTTAGATTTTTACAAAACATGGCTTATTGATAATTTATGACAATGCTAGCAAGTTCCATGCCACCGCCACCAATACCACCTACCGCATACGGATAGCCAGTCGGACTCGATTCTTGTTATGTTATTCAATACAACTTGGTGGCTTAGGCCATCTTCACGCCATCGACCCAAACAATGTGGGTACCTAGCAAGGGTAAGGGGTTTTGGGAAGGGCCGCTAATCGATATGCTTTAAACGCATACGATCACTGATTGTTGCACACGACAAATAATGACTTGGAAACATGCATTGCATCCTGGGTACATAGTTTTGACATACATAGTGTGCATGATATTAAAGCGTTTATTACATTGCTTGTAATAACAAGAAAACTTCAAGTCAAATTTGAAGTCAGTAAAGCTAAAGCTTTGATAGGCAAATGCAAATCGAAGATATTTGCCCAGAACCCCACCAACGTCATAGTTTCACATATGCTACGCATTGAGGATTCCTTCAGACCTTTTTTCGCAGAACATTGGAGTGGTCATAATGCTTAGAAGTTTAGGGACAACCGATTGAATCAATTCGACGATCAAATGACCAGACAATGTGAGGTGATCGTATTGACCAAAAGGTGCGAACGTTAGCAACGTGTGTGGCATAAAGCCAACAATAACAAAAACCAACCAACAACATTTAAATTCAGAGCATATGACTGTCGTTGCAAACAAATGGCATAACAACAACAATAACAACAACAAACCACACAAGCAGCAAAGGTAACGACGACTACAAAAACAAGCCCCAATCTAAAGTAAAAGAACAAAAATCAATAGCCCAACACTGATAGGATCTAAACATGCCAAAGTGTAGCTCTAATGAGGGTGGTATAATCAGTTGATTATAAACAAGTATATACGGCCGTAAGTTCGGCCAGGCCGAATCTTATGTACCCTCAAACATGGATTGCGTAGAAACTTCTACTAATGACATTTCATCCACAATTGAATTACTTGGATTGTGGTCAGACTTACCGATGGCAAGGTATCTTAAAACTTCTTAACATCGTTTTCTAACTTCTTAGTTAGTCCATACGTGGTATATATTAGACAAAAAAGGTATGTGTAGGTAACTCTACAATTAATTACGAATCGATATGGACTTTTGCGGTGCTTAGAGAGCCAGAATTGAAATATGGGGGGGTCGCTTATATGTGGGCTATATACAATTATGAACTTGATATGGACCAATTTTTGTGTGATTGGGGATCGATTTATCTGAGGGCTACATATAACTATAGACCGATATGGACCTAGTTAGACATGGTTCTTAACGGCCATATACTAGCAAAATGTACCAAATTTCAACTGACTTGGATGAAATTTGCTCCTCCAAGAGGCTCCAAAACCAAATCTCGGGATCGTTTATATGGGGCTATATATGATAATGAACCGATATGGACCACTTCCTGCATGGTTATTAGATACCATATACTAGCACCACGTAGTAAATTTCAATCAGATCGGATGAATTTTGCTTCTGCAAAAGGCACCGGAGGTCAAATCTGGGGATCGGTTTATATGGGGGCTATATAATAATTCTGGACCGATAGGGATAAATTCCTGCATGGTTGTTAGAGACCATATACTAACACCACGTACCAAATTTCAACCGCACCGGATGAATTTTGCTCTTCCACGAGGCTCCGGAGGTCAAATCTGGCGATCGGTTTATGTGGGGGCTATATATAATTATGGACTGATGTGGACCAATTTTTGCATGGTTGTTAGAGACCATATAGTAATACCACGTATCAAATATCAGCCGGATCGGATGAAATTTGCTTCTCTTAGAGGCCCCGCAAGCAAAATCGGGGGATCGGTTTGTTTGGGTGCTATATAAATTATGGACCGATTTAGACCAATTTTTGCATGGTTGTTAGAGACCATATAATAACACTATGTACCGAATTTCAGCCGGATCGTATGAAATTTGCTTCTTTTAGAGGCTCCACAAGCCAAATCTTGGGATCGGTTTATATGGGGGCTATATATAATTATGGACCGATGTGGACCAAGTTTTGCATGGTTGTTAGATACCATATACTAACACCATGTTCCAAAATTCAGCCGGATCGGATGAAATTTGCTTCTCTTAGAGGATCCGCCAGCCAAATCTGGGGGTCCGTTTACATGGGGGCTATACGTAGACGTATGACCCACTTGCAATACCATCCGACCTACATCAGTAGCAACTTCTTGTGCCAAGTTTCAAGTCGATAGCTTGTGTCGTTTGAAAGTTAGCGTGATTTCAACAGACGGACGGACATACTTAGATCGAGTTCTAGAGGTATTTTAGGACCACAAGCAAGTGTGCCGAAAATGGCGTGTTTTGGTCCATGTTTTGGTGTATCCCCCATATAGACCGATCTCCCCGATTTTATTTCTTGGGCTCATAGAAACCGTAGTTTTTATCCAATTTACCTCAAATTTGAAATCTAGAGGTATGTTAGGACCGTAAATAGGTGTGCCAAAAATTGTGAGTATCGATTTCCCAATTTTACTTCCAATATGCCTGAAATTGCAAATCTGGAGGTATTTTAGGACCATAAACAGGTGTGCCAAAATCGGTGAGTATCGGTCCATGTTTTCGTATAGCCCCCTTTTGACCGATCTCTAGATTTCACTCAACCAAATTTGACATGCATACTTAGTATTTTAAAAAATTTTGCAAAATTTCACGTAAATCGGACTACAACTTTTAGCTCTGTGGTCATATGACGGGAAATCGGGCGAAAGATATATATGGGAGCTATGTTTTATCTAAATCTGAACCGATTTCAATAAAATTTAGCACACTTGACTACACTACTAATTGTACTCCTAGTGCAAAATTTCAACCATATTGGGCTAAAACTCTGGTTTCTGGGGCCATAAAGGTCTATATCGGGCGAAAGATATATATGGGAGCTATATCTCAATCTGAACCGATTTCAATCAAATTTGGCACACCTGACTATAGCACTTATTGTTCTCCTGGTGCAAAATTTCAAGCAAATGAGAGTAAAACTCTGGCTTCTGGGGCCATATAAGTCCATATCGGGCGAAAGAGATATATTGGAGATATATCTAAATCTGAACCGATTTCTTCCAAAATCAATATGGTTCTATTTTGACCCAAAACAGGAACTTGGGCCAAATTTGAAGGCGATTGGACTTAAACTGCGACCTAGACTTTGATCACAAAAATGTGTTTACAGACGGCTAGATCGACTCAGGGACCCACCCTGAGCATCTCCTCCTTCTGGGTGTTGCAAACATATGCTGTAACTTATAATACCCTGTTCCACAGTGTGGCGCAGGGTATAAAAAACGTGTATTAGTTTTTATCAGTCAGGATTAGTTTTTATCAGTCCATTTTTTAAGGCCTCCGTATAGGCCGATTTAACTTTTTGAGGGTATAGAAGGCGCACTGATCATGAAAATTGCTTGAAACTGAATGTAAAGTGTCAAGATTTTACTTCTCGTAATCATTTAAATAATGGGGATGAAAATTTACAGATTTTGATTTTCCAAATCAAGGCGTTATTTCATCATTTTCTTGCACACCTACAAGATATGTTAATGATTCCTCTAAAACACAAACAAAAATTTAGATAGTACGTTGTAATTCGTTAATTTGGCCTTTTAAAGGCTTTGAATTGCTTAAATAAATGGTTCTTATAAATACAGAATCTGATATAGTCTTCATAGGTAAAAATCTTTAGATTTATCTTCGAAAAGTGTACTGGTGGAACTGCTCTATTTGGGAGAATATCTGTCATCAAACCACTCTGAAATTTCAAAGGAAATTATAATATTTGATTCATGGTGGTGGGTATTTAAGATTCGGCCCAGCCGAACTTACTGCCGTATACACTTGTTTTTTTTTTATACCCTCCACCATATGATGGGGGTACATTAACTTTGTCATTCCGTTTGTAACACATCGAAATATTGCTCTAAGACCCCATAAAGTATATATATTCTGGGTCGTGGTGAAATTCTGAGTCGATCTGAGCATGTCCGTCCGTCCGTCCATCCGTCTGTTGAAATCACGCTAACTTCCGAACGAAACAAGCTATCGACTTGAAACTTGGCACAAGTAGTTGTTATTGATGTAGGTCGGATGGTATTGCAAATCGGCCATATCGGTCCACTTTTACGTATAGCCCCCATATAAACGGACCCCCAAATTTGGCTTGCGATTGCTCTGAGAGAAGCAAATTTCATCCGATCAGGCTGAAATTTGGTACATGGTGTTAGTATATGGTATCTAACAACCATGCAAAAATTGGTCCACATCGGTCCATAATTATATATAGCCCCAATATAAACCGATCCCCCGATTTGGCTTGCGGAGCCTCTAAGAGAAGTAAATTTCGTCCGATCTGGCTGAAATTTGGTACATGGTGTTAGAATGTGGTCTCTAATGACCATGCAAAAATTGGTCCACATCGGTCCATAATTATATATAGCCCCCATATAAACCGATCCCCAGATTTGGCTTGCGGAGCCTCTAAGAGAAGCAAATTTCATCCGATCCGGCTGAAATTTGGTACATGGTGTTAGAATATGGTCTCTAATGACCATGCAAAAATTAGTCAACATCGGTCCATAATTATATATAGCCATGCAGGAATTGGTTCATATCAGTCAATAATTATATATAGCCCCCATATAAACCGATCCCCCGATTTGACCCCCGGTGCCTTTCGGAGAAGCAAAATTCATCCGATCTGGTTGAAATTTGGTACGTGGTGGTAGTATATTTTATTAAACAACCATGCCAAAAGTGCTCCATATCAGTCCATAAGCATATGTAGCCCCCATATAAACCGATCCCGAGAGTTTGTTTTGGAGCCTCTTGGAGGAGCAAATTTCATCCGATTTGAAATTTGGTACATTGTGCTAGTATATGGCTGTTAACAACCATGCCTAACTAGGTCCATATCGGTCTATAGTTATATATAGCCCTCAGATAAATCGATCCCCAATCACACAAAAATTGGTCCATATCAAGTTCATAATTCTATATAGCCCCCATATAAGCAACCTCCATATTTTAATGTCCATGTCGATTCGTAATTATTTGTAGACTTACCTATACATAAATTTTTTGTCTAATATATACCACGTATGGACTAACTCACAATTTAGAAAACGATGTTAAGAAGATTTAAGATACCACAACCCAAGTAATTCGATTGTGGATGACAGTCTTTCGTAGAAGTGTCTACGCAATCCATGGTGGAGGGTACATAAGATTCGGCCTGGCCGAACTTACGGCCGTATATACTTGTGTATTAATGGAAAAACGGCCATCGACAAATAAACGATTCGTAAACTTCCGGGAATTACAAAGAAATTGTTGTACTTATTGTGGTCTACACATGTTTGAGGTGATCATATTCCTTCTTTGCGTGTATACAATGGCAGTAGGGAAAGATGTAAATATTTCTAAAAATATGCAATAATTTTAGCACCCATCCTCGATGGTCCCATCCTCGTACATGAACTTCATACGTTTGATCAAACAATGCCACCCAAAATAGGCTCATTTATATAAAAGTCGTGTTTTCTTAATTTAATAATGAAAACTCATAAGACAAATATTATGGTAATAGGAAACCAAAATACAACTGAATACAAGTAACCAGGTTGTATAAATTCAATATGCATGCACGCAAACCGGGGACTCTGGAGAAAGAAGAAACCTTAAAATCATTGTTATCTTTTGTCGATATGGGATTTTTTGTTTTTAAAGATGAGAGACATGAGATACTGGGGAGCACAATTTTTTTTCCTTCCTAAAATGAAAAGGGTTCACATGTTGCCGTTTGGCATGACACCATAGGAATCGATAACAAAACGATAGCCCTGATAGCAAGAGTGGACGGAGGATGCAAGCATCTGGATTCATTTCTTTTCTTACTCAAAACAAAAACCAAACTTAAATAAATAACAAGTATAATTCATTCATGCATAGAATATGAAAAGAAGTTGTGTTATAGGAGGGACTCATTTTTTAAGGGGGAAATTAGTAACAAATTAATTTCCATAAAATTGGATCAATACAAATGTTTCGAGTGTGTTCATATCCATGGCCATTTGCTAAGGTATCCCATTTCACAGTACCTGAAAGAACATTCCTTTTGTTGCCTATAGACCAACGTTATTGGTTAATGATTGTATTCTGTGTATATTCAAATCTATCCATTGAATTCATATGCATATCAATTTGGTGGCTTTGCTTGTTTTGTGTCTTTTCCCTGAGAAACAATATTATTTGACAACTTCATTGGGTGCCAATGGGGTCAAGATCGTCGTTGCATGTTATTCTTGTCCCTTGTTCACGATGTCACATAAATCTGTTATCATAGCGGTTGATTAAAAAGAAAACACTTTTGGACATTCGTGGAGAATATTTTTCCCAAAAATTTATATTTATATTTTGGGGAGCATTTATTAAAATGGATATTTAGCTTTACATTTTTGATAATTAATATCTAAATTTTAATAAATCTATCTATGTCACTAAAGTGACATTTTCATTATAGATATTAATTTCTAGAAAATAGGTTTATCGCCCCTTTTAATTAAATTGTAATTATGTAAAAGTTCAAGAAATGAAAGTTGAGTTTTCGTTAGTTTTGAATTATAACACTTTGTAGTAATAAAAAAATAGTTTTTAGGCGTTTATGAATATAATTTAAAATATTTCTAAAGCGTTAATGCATCTAGTTAACGATATACGATTTTTGAGTGGCTTGAATTGACTATGGAAAAACTCTAAAATGTTGACTAACGAAAAGTCACCAAGTATTTTGTAGCATTAACCAGGGATTCGGAGCGGAGCGAATCCTTTTTTGGCCGGAGCGAGAGCGAAATTTTTAAAAACCGGAGCGGTTTGTCTTTTGAAAAACAAATATTAGTTTAATCAAATGCGACGATATTTTCTTTTTACTTCGATTTACGTGAAATGTCGCATATAAAAAAGAATTGTCATTCTTCCTATGTATACCTAATTTTGTCATAATATATAGCTCCCATATATATGACCACGGAAGCCAAAGTTTCACTCATAATATTCTGGAATTTTGCACTGAGAGTATAATTAATATTTTAGCAATGAGTGCCAAATTTGATCGAAATCGGTTAGATGGGGGAAATATGGATAACATGCCCATATTTTTATACCCACCATCAGAATGGTGAATAGGGGTATAATAACCCAGCAAAAAAAATTGGAAGTTCTTCCAAAGGCACAACTTAAAAAGAACTTCCAGAAGATGCACTCCCAATGATGTTCTTTATTTTAACTACCCAGGAAGCTCTTTTCATTTAATTTTTTATAACTCGGTTTTTCATACTTTTAATGGGTAATTTTAACTTTTTTTTGTTTCAAATAGGTTAAAAACAGTGTAAGAATTCATAAAATGGTACAAATCATTTAAATTTTGTGGAACAAAATACTAAATCCAATCTGAAAAAATTGTGAATTTTTGAAAATATTTGAGGTCAAACATTTCCGACAAGCGTTAGAATCCATTAAAAATTATAAAAAATATTTATTTGACAAAATATCACAGAATTTTTTAATTTACATCCAAAACATTGAATTTGGATCACACCTACAGAAGTGATGCAAATTCAATGCAATGGCTGTTGAAATGGAGGACTTCCATCCTATGACAAGCCCACACTGAAAAAATATTGTCGTGAGGTCAAAGATTTCATGTCTTTAAAATACGAATACAAATTTTGCTTAGCATAGAAGACGCATTTCTCTAAAATAAAGTTATTTTCCTTGTCCAAAAGTCGATAAAATTTTCAATGAAGTCGTATTGTGCTTATAATTAAGTGATTTGACTTAAAAATGGGTATCTTAACATGAAAGAAAAAATTTATAGGCTAAGGTCAACTTGACTTTAATAATTCAGAAAAAATCTTTAAATTTAATGAAATTGTCTTTAAATTTGTTGTCTTTGTGCATCTTGACTACAAAGCAAAAAATCGTTCAAATATAGGACATGTTTTTCAAAACTTTATTTTAAAGAAGTTTTTTACTTCAAACATAGCATAATTTCTACTGGAAGTCGAGTCCTAATTTGGAAAATAAAGTTGCCGTTAACTCGTTTTTAAAGGACTTTGATAGCATATGAAGAAAAAAAGCTGAGAAAGCGAAAAATTAAAATTTGCTTCCTAGAAGCAAGTACACAAAACCTAAATTTAAAAGAGAATTGTGTCTTAAAAGCATCCTTACTTGAATTCCCCGCTTCTTTGGCTCGGAATCAATACCAAATTTTTTAAAGTAAAGACAAAATCTTTGGAACCGAGTATGCTTTTTTTTCAGTGCATGTTAAATTCATCGCTTCTGCGTCAATTTTGCCCCACTTCCGGATCCCAAAAAGAACATTTTTATCACTTTTTTGGCGACGCTTTTTTTTGCTGGGATGTGGGATAGTATGAAATTTTCTACACCAGATGGCTCAAGAAGCCAAATCAAGGATTGGTAGTTGGAAGTCGAAAATTTACATCCCATACTGCGTTTTAATCGGATCATACTTTCGTATGATCCCCAGTAGGCTCTTGAAATCAAAGCTGGGGATAGTTTTATATGGGGGCTAGATATAATTATGAACAAAACTAACCTTGTATGGTATCTCAGCAATACATTTTGGAAGTTCTTCCAAAGACACAACTTTAAAAGCACTTCCAGAAGATGCACTCCCAATTATGTTATTTATTTTAACTACCCAGGAAGTTCTTTTAATTCAATTTTTATAACTTGGCTTTTCCATACTATTAATGGGTAATTTTAACTTTTTTTTGTTTCAAATAGGTTATAAACAGAGTAAGAATTCATAAAATGTTACAAATCATTTAAATTTTGTCGAAAAAATGCTAAATCAAATCTGAAAAAATTTTTAATTTTTGAAAATATTTGAGATCAAACGTTTCCGACAAGCGTTAGAATCCATTAAAAATTATAAAAAAATATAAAAATTATTTATTTGACAAAATATTACAGAATTTTTTAATTTACATCCAAAACATTGAATTCGGATCACACGTAAAGAAGTGAAGCAAATTCAGTGCAACGGTTGTTGGAATGGAGGACTTCCGTCCTATGACAAGCCCATGTTAAATTCATGGCTTCTGCGTCAATTTTGCACCACTTCTGGATCCCAAAAGAACATTTTCATTACTTTTTTGGCGACGCTTTTTTTTTGTTGGGATGTTAAATGATTCACAAATACTCCCATCACATGCACACTTTAATTCACATTAAAGAAAAGTTGCGATTCAAAGAGGCTCCCGAATACAAATCTGTTGATCGGTTCATTAAGGGGCTGAATGCGGTTGTGGTCTAATATAAACCAATGTTTTCATGGCACACTGAAAAAAAGCATGCCCAGTCCCACAGATTTTGTCTTTTCACTAAAGATTTTGATATTGATTCGGAGCCAAAGAAGCAGAGACATGAAGTAAGGATAAGGACTATTTAAGACACAAATCTCTTTTTATATGTTACCCTCCACCATAGGATGGGGGGGTATATTAACTTTGTCATTCCGTTTGTAACACATCGAAATATTGCTCTAAGACCCCATAAAGTATATATATTGTGGGTCGTGGTGAGCATGTCCGTCCATCCGTCTGTTGAAATCACGCTAACTTCCGAACGAAACAAGCTATCAACTTGAAACTTGGTACAATTAGTTGTTAAAGGGTGATACGGTCAAAATTTGGTCAATATAAACTTGACGTATATCTTTCAATTTTGCATTTAAAAAACCTGAACACCCTCCATTTTGAAGGTATGTGTGTGTAGAATGTTGCTCCTATTTTGATTTTGGAATTCACTCTTGAGTTGTCAAAATGTCGTCCAAGCAAGAAGATCAGCGTATCAAAATTTTGCTCGGGCATCGCGAAAATCCGAGCTACTCGCACGCAAAGCTGGCACAATCGCTAAAATTTGCCAAATCAACCGTTACAAATGTAATTAAAGTGTTTGGGGAACATTTGTCGACAGCCAGGAAGTCTGGATCGGGGGGAAATTGAAAACCGGAAGCCGCTGAGACGACAAAGAGTGTTGCCAGTAGTTTCAAGCGAAACCCTAACCTCTCTCTCCGAGATGCCGCAAATAAGCTGGGTGTATCGTCTACAACCGTGCATCGAGCCAAAAAACGAGCCGGACTATCGACTTACAAGAAGGTAGTGACTCCAAATCGCGATGATAAACAAAATACGACGGCGCGATACCGGAGGCTGTACACGACGATCCCGCAGCGCGATCCCGGAGTCTGTACAAAACGCGATCCCGTAGGCTGTACACGACGATGCTGACGAAGTTTGACTGCGTGGTAATGGACGACGAAACCTACGACAGAGTCGACTACAAGCAGCTTCCGGGACAGGAGTTTTATACGGCAAAAGGAAGGGGAAAGGTAACAGATATTTTCAAGCACATAAAACTGTCAAAGTTTGCAAAGAAATATCTGGTTTGGCAAGCCATCTGTACCTGTGGCTTGAAAAGCAGCATTTTCATAGCTTCCGGGACTGTCAACCAATAAATTTACGTGAAAGAGTCCTTGAATAAACGTCTGCTGCCTTTCCTGAAGAAACACGGTTGTTCCGTACTGTTTTGGCCGGATTTGGCATCTCGCCATTACGGTAAAAAGGCCATGGAGTGGTACGCCGCCAACAACGTGCAGGTGGTTCCCAAGGACAAGAACCCAACACGCCAGAGCTCCGCCCAATTCAGAAATACTGGGCTATTTGTCAAGCGGAACCTAAAGAAGACCAAAAAAACTGCTAAGGACGAGCAGCAGTTCAAGGCAAACTGGCTTTCTGCGGCGAAGAAGGTGGACTAGGTGGCTGTACAAAATCTGATGGCAGGTGTCAAGCGTGAGGCCCGGCAATTCGGATTTGGAA
Organism: Haematobia irritans; assembly: GCF_050003625.1. NCBI lineage: Eukaryota > Metazoa > Arthropoda > Insecta > Diptera > Muscidae > Haematobia > Haematobia irritans. The sequence continues at coordinate 95,792,163 of NC_134399.1, forward strand.
AAGCGAAAGCCTAACTGAATATTTTTCCTGAATTTTATACTAATTGAACTTGAAAAAGAAATTTAATTTGATTTTTTAAATAAACGATTTCACCGATTTACAGGCGTTTTCCCTTGACCAAATTTTGACCGTATCTTGCTTTATTGTCGGATGGTATTGCAAATGGGCCATATCGATCCATTTTTACGTATATCCCCCATATAAACCGACGCTCAGATTTGGCTTGCGACGCCTCTAAGAGAAGCATATTTCATCCGCTCCGGCTGAAATTTGGTACATGGTGTTAGCATATGGTCTCTAACAACCATGCAAAAATTGGTCCACATCGGTCCATAATTATATATAGCCCCCCATACAAACCGATCCCCAGATTTGGCTTGCGGAGCCTCTAAGGGAAGCAAATTTCATCCGATTCGTTTGAAGTTTGGTACGTGGTGTTAGTTTATGGTCTCTAACAACAGTGCAGGAATTGGTCCATATCGGTCCATAATTATATGTAGCCCCTATATAAACCGATCCCCAGATTTGAATTCCGAAGCCCCTTGGAAGAGCAAAATTTACCTGATCCGGTTGAAATTTGGTACGTGGTGAAATTTGGTACATTGCATTAGTATATGGCCGCTAACAACCATGCCAAAATTGGTCCATATCGGTCTATAGTTACAACAGGTTGGCTGATAAGTCCCCGGTCTGACACATAGATGGCGCCGCTAGTATTAAATGCATATTATTTTTATATAGTACCAACCCTCAAATGATTCGTGTCATTTGACGATTTGGCTTGCGGAGCCTCTAAGGGAAGCAAATTTCATCCGATTCGTTTGAAGTTTGGTACGTGGTGTTAGTTTATGGTCTCTAACAACAGTGCAGGAATTGGTCCATATCGGTCCATAATTATATGTAGCCCCCATATAAACCGATCCCCAGATTTGAATTCCGAAGCCCCTTGGAAGAGCAAAATTTACCTGATCCGGTTGAAATTTGGTACGTGGTGAAATTTGGTACATTGCATTAGTATATGGCCGCTAACAACCATGCCAAAATTGGTCCATATCGGTCTATAGTTACAACAGGTTGGCTGATAAGTCCCCGGTCTGACACATAGATGGCGCCGCTAGTATTAAATGCATATTATTTTTATATAGTACCAACCCTCAAATGATTCGTGTCAAAATTTGACGTCTGTAAGTCAATTAGTTTGTGAGATAGAGTGTCCTTTGTGAAGCAACTTTTGTTATTGTGAAAAAAATGGAAAAAAAGGAATTTTGTGTTTTGATTAAATACTATTTTCTGAAGGTGAAAAAATACGGTGGAAGCAAAAACTTGGCTTGGCAATGAGTTTCCGGACTCTGTCCCAGGTAAATCAACAATAATTGATTGGTATGCAAAATTCAAGCGTGGTGAAATGAGCACGAAGGACGGTGAACGCAGTGGACGAACGAAAGAGGTGGTTACCGACGAAAACATCAAAAAAATCCACAAAATGATTTTGAATGACCGTAAAATGAAGTTGATCGAGATAGCAGAGGCCTTAAATATATCAAAGGAACGTGTTGGTCGTATCATTCATCAATATGTGGATATGCGGAAGCTCTGTGCAAAATGGGTGCCGCGCGAGCTAACATTTGACCAAAAACAACAACGTGTTGATGATTCTGAGCGGTGTTTGCAGCTGTTAACTCGTAATACACCCGAGTTTTTCCGTCGATATGTGACAATGGATGAAACATGGCTCCATCACTACACTCCTGCGTCCAATCGACAGTCGGCTGAGTGGACAGCGACCGGTGAACCGTCTCCGAAGCGTGGATAGACTCAAAAGTGCGCTGGCAAAGTAATGGCCTCTGTTTTTTGGGACGCGCATGGAATAATTTTTATCGATTATCTTGAGAATGGAAAAACCATCAACAGTGACTATTATATGGTGTTATTGGAGCATTTGAAGGTCGAAATCGCGGCAAAACGGCCCCATATGAAGAAGAAAAAAGTGTTGTTCCACCAAGACAACGCACCGTGCCACAAGTCATTGAGAACGATGGCAAAAATTCATGAATTGGGCTTCGAATTGCTTCCCCACCCACCGTATACTCCAGATCTGGCCCCCAGCGACTTCTTCTTGTTCTCAGACCTAAAAAGGCAGGGTAAAAATTTGGCTGCAATGAAGAGGTGATCGCCGAAACTGAGGCCTATTTTGTGGCAAGACCGAAGGAGTACTACCAAAATGGTATCAAAAAATTGGTAGGTCGTTATAGTCGTTGTCAGCGTTGCCAGAATTGTTTCACCAAAAACCGCTAGATTTGCCAAAAAATAGCTAAAAAAAGCTACAAATGCTAAAAAATAGCTAGAAAAAAGCAAAATTTTTTCGTATCAAAAGTCACATTTTTGATTAAAATTTAACAAACTTAAAGGCTTTATTTCACTTAAAATGCATATTATTTTCATTTTAATTCCACCTCTGCGAGACTGTAACAATATCTAAGCCATATTGGCTCTGTTGGCGTATTCGATACATTTTGATTACTATCACAATTTTTTTACTGGAAGTCCTTCGTTTTGTGGGAGCTACCTTCCCAACACCTCTATTTTATTTACTTGTTATTTTAAAATATTAAATAATCTAAGCATGCTTTGGATTTGGTAAAAAAATGATTTGTCATTTTTTTAAATAAAATTTTAGTTTGGTTTTGAAATTGTGAGAAATTCGAAATACATTACTTTTATTTAAATTGTAGAAAATGCCTACAGTTTACATTTCCCAGTAAAAACATTTTCCTTTTCTTCATGAGCTATCAAAGTGCTTTAAAAACGTGCTAACGCCAACTTAAATTTCCAAATTCAGACTCGACTTCAAGTAGAAATTATTGTATGTATACGTTTTTAAAATAAAGTGTTGAAAAACATCTTCTATTTTTGAACGCTATTTTGGTTTGAGGTCAAGTGCAAAAACTCCTCACATTTAAAGACTATTTCATTAATTCTTCCTTCTTTCATGAAAAGATACCCATTTTTAAGTTTAATCACTTAATTATAAGGACAAAACGACTTTATCGTCTTTTGGACCAGGAAAACAGTTTATGTAAGAGAAATTCACAAATGCTATTATAGCCAAAATTCGCGTTCGTATTTTAAGGAGATGAAATCTTTGGCCTCACGACAATATTTTTTCAGTGCACAAAGCAATTCACACCTACTATTTTAATTTAGTAATATCGTGATAACTTTAAAATATTATAATAACATAAAAAGAATAAACGGATAAAGGATAAAGTCAAATGCTAATATTCCCAATAATTTACTGACAGTTTATCTAACAAATTTGTATGGTAATAGTTGATTTAAAGTTTACGATAACTTTTATGAATATGATGAAAAAACCAGGTGTTTTTGCTACAAAAATGCCCGCATATTGGCTGGAATCATTATTAATGTTTCAACTGAGCTTTGAAATATGTGGAAACCCTTATTCTTGGAGCAAGGCTTAGATAAAAACGCCGTTTTATCCATATTTCCATAGAAACATGTCGAAAATAAAAAAAGCCAAAAATAGCTAAAAGGGTCATGAAAAAAAGCCAGAAAAAAAGCTAAAAGCTAAGTGCAATTATTTCCCGCTAAACGTCTTCAAAAAAAGCCAAATCTAGCGAAAAAAAAAGCTAAAATGGCAACGCTTATCGTTGTATCGCTCTTGAAGGGAACTATGTTAAATAATAAAAACGAATTTTGACAAAAAATGTGTTTTTCTTTGTTATACCGGGGACTTATCAGCCAACCTGTTATATAGCCGATCCCCAAAAATAATCTAGCAAAATTTTATTTCTATAGAAAATTTTGTCAAAATTTTATTACTATAAAAAAATTTGTCAACATGTCAATACTATACAACATTTTCTCAAGATTTTATTTCTATAGAAAATTTTGTCAAAATTTTATTGATATAGAAAATTTTGTTAAAATTTTATTTCTATAGAACATTTTGTCAAAATTTTATTTCTATAGAAAATTTTGTCAAACTGAATTATATACGTACTTAATCGGCCGTTTTTTTTTTTTTTTGAGAATACGGTGTTACGAAGTTTTAAGATACCCTGCAATCAGCAAGTGTTACCTCATCCCAAGTAATTCGATTGTGGATGACAGTCCGTAGTAGAGGGTACATAAGATCCGGCTTGGTGAACTTACGGCCGTATATACTTGTTAAATTTGAGTTTAGCGTAGTTGATTCTAGGAAACAAATTTTAATTTATTAGATTTTTTTTAATTTTTTTCTTCATGTGCTATTAAAATTTTTTTAAAACGGGTTAAAGACAACTTAAATTTCCAAATTCATACTTGACTTACAGTATTATGCAAGGTTTCAAGTAAAAAACGTCTCTAAAATAAAGTGGTGACAACAGCTCCTATTTTTAAACGCTTTTTTGCTTTGTAGTGAAGATACACAAAACGTCAACAAACTTAAAGAGGATTTCATTAGTTTTAAAGATTTTTTTAGAATTATTAAAGCCACGTTTACCTTAGTCAAACGGAGTTTTCTTTCATGTTAAGATACCCATCTGCAAGTCGTATCACTTAATTGTAAGGCAAAGACGATGTCAATGAAAATATTATTGACTTTTGGACAATGAAAAAAACTTTATATTAAAGAAATGCGTCTTCTATGCTAAGCAAAATTCATATTTGTATTTTAAGAACATGAAATCTTTGGCCTAACGACAATATGTTTTTGTTTTCAGTGTAGAAATGGGCTTAAGAAGAGCATTTTCGGATGTATATTATATATGTACAAAAATAATGCAAATGAAGAACTTCCAAATGTTTTTGCTGGGCAACCAAACAGCCACCCTCATAATACAATATAACGAATATAAGGACTAGCAAACAAATCCTTTCGATAGGGTAAGATGAGTAGCAAATACAATCAATTTTGAACAATTTTGATCAATTTTCCACTTTTACTATTCACCTTTAAAGTTATAATTTCAATTTGAACATGGGTCATTTAACACCCAAAGTGGACACCACTTATAAGGGTTGAATTTTATGTTATATGTTGAAATTTGTAAGCAACATCTGCAGCTGTTAGTGAACAGGGGGTGCGTTAAACTGACAATCCTCTTTCGAAATACAAATATGACAATTAAAACAACCTTTAATCAAAGACAATAGTTATTGACATTTATTCAGAGTATAACTGATAATTTATGTTGTTTGCATTGTGAAAATATCCGATTTTTTTTTTGTTTTGGAAAAATGAATTGAGTTTTTATCAGATATAATAATTTGTCATCTTCGACCTGAATTCAATCTGTCTTCTTGTTAGATTGTACAAAACCAACTGTTATTTTGAACGTTGATCTGATATCAAAACTTTTGTTTGCCGATTTTTATCTTTTGCAAAAACCACAAGCTGTGACGCATGGATAACTATTGAAGAAAACACGTTCTTATGGAATAGATCATACATACATATATTCTCTATTCAGTATGATTAAATATATTTACACTGAAAAGCTCCTAAATTCCACTATGATGAGTGGAAGATTTTAATTACAGTGGCGAGTGATATTATAGCATAGTTTTCATACCCTTCACCATAGGATGGGGGGGTATATTAACTGTGTCATTCTGTTCGTAACACATCAAAATATTGCTCTAAGACCCCATAAAGTATATATATTCTGGGTCGTGGTGAAATTCTGAGTCGATCTAAGTATCCCAGCAAAAAAAAATTGGACATCCATAAATATTTCTTTTAAAGCGCATCCCGGAATCCCCATCAAGTTTTTCCACTTTCAATGCAGTGCTTTTGGACAAGTCCACAAACATTTCTTTTAAAGCCCATCCCGGGATCTTCTATCAATTTTTTTTACTTCTGATACAATCCTTTTGGACAAGCCTTAGAAAGTATGGAATTACGCCGTTTTAAGTGACAATTTAAGTTTTGGAAAATTAAATATCGCAAAAAAGAATAGAAGATCAATAAAAATGTAAAAAAAGTATATACGGCCGTAAGTTCAGCCAGGCCGAATGTTATGTACCCTCCACCAAGGATTGCGTAGAAACTTCTACGAAAGACAGTCATCCACAATCGAATTACTTGGGTTGTGGTATCTTAAAACTTCTTAACATCGTTTTCTAAATTGTGAGTTAGTCCATACGTGGTATATATTAGACAAAAAAGTTATGTATAGGTAAGTCTACAAATAATTACGAATCGATATGGACTTTTTGCACGATATGTAGAGTGCCAGAATTGAAATATGGGGGTCGCTTAACTATATGGGGGCTATATACAATTATGAACTTGATATGGACCAATTTTTGTGTGATTGGGGATCGATTTACCTGAGGGCTATATATAACTATAGACCGATATGGACCTAGTTAGGCATGGTTGTTAACGGCCATATACTAGCACAATATACCAAATTTCAACTGACTCGGATGAAATTTCCTCCTCCAAGAGGCTCCAAAACCAAATCTCGGGATCGGTTTATATGGCGGCTATATATAATTATGGACTGATATGAACCAATACCTGCATGGTTGCTAGAGACCATATACTAACATCACGTACCAAATTTCAACCGAATCGAATGCATTTTGTTCTTCCAAGGGGCCCGGAGGTCAAATCTGAGGATCGGTTTATATGGGGCGTATATATAATAATGGACCGATTATTTTTGCATGGACGTTTGAGGCCATATATAAACGCCACGTACCAAATTTTAACTGAATCAGACGAATTTTGGTCTTCCAAGAGGCTCCGGAGGTCAAATCTGATGATCGGTTTATATGGGGGCTATATATAATTATAGATTGATGTGGACCAATTTGTGCATGGTGATTAGAGACCCTATACTAACACCATGTACCAAATTTCAGCCGGATCGGATGAAATTTGCTTCCCATAGAGGCTCCGCAAGCCAAATCTGGTGATCGGTTTATAAGGGGGCTATATATAATTATGGACCGATGTGGACCAATTTTTGCATGGTTGTTAAAGACCATATACTATCACCATGTAACAAATTTCAGCCAGATCGGATGAAATTTGCTTCTCTTAGAGGCTCCGCAAGCCAAATCGGTTGATCGGTTTATAAGGGGGCTATGTATAATTGTGGACCGATGTGGACCAATTTTTGCATGGTTGTTAAAGACCATATACTACCACCATGTAACAAATTTCAGCCGGATCGGATGAATTTTGCTTCCCTGAGAGGCTCCGCATGCCAAATCGGGTTATCGGTTTATATGGGGGCTATATATAATTATGGACCTATGTGGACCAATTTTTTCATGGTTGTTAAAGACCATATACTACCACCATGTAACAAATTTCAGCCGGATCGGATGAAATTTGCTTCCCTTGGAGGCTCCGCAAGCCAAATCGGGTGATCGGTTTATATGGAGGCTATATATAATTATGGACCGATGTGGACCAATTTTTGCATGGTTGTTAGAGACCATATACTACCATTTCAGCTGGATTGGATGAAATTTGCTTCTCTTAGAGGATCCGCAAGCCAAATTTGGGAGTCCGTTTATATGGGGGCTATACGTAAAAGTGGATCGATATGTTCCATTTGCAATACCATCCGTCCGTCCGTCTGTTGAAATCACGCTAACTTCCGAAGGACACAAGCTAACGACTTGAAACTTGGCATAAAAAGTTGTTATTAATGTAGGTCGGATGGTATTGCAAATGGACCATATTGGATCACTTTTACGTATAGTCCCCATATAAAGCGACCCCTAGATGTGGCTTGCGGAGACTCTTAGAGAAGCAAATTTCATCCCATCCGGCTGAAATTTGGGGCTCCATGAAATAAGCCCCCAAGAAAAAAGGCCCCAAACTGGAAATGAAATATTGCCCCAAATTTTGGGGATTTAGTTCATAAGGAAATAAAGCCTCATTTCGAATATGCAATAAAACCCCACAACAATGAAATAAAGCCCAAAATTTTATGAAATTGGGCCCCATAGGGACTTATTTCATTTTATAAAGTAATATTTATTGCTGTTATAGAGAAAAAAATAAATTTAGTCATGAATTTAATAAATATTTCAATATAATATTATATTTTGTATAAATAAAAAAATTTTCTATGAAAAATCCAATTTAATAATTGTATGAGAGTAATAAGTTTCAAGTAAAAACTTCCATGGTATCTTCATAGGGTTGGCGGCAGCAAGGACACTTGTAATTGTTTAAAGCTTTTGATAATGCATCCGCCATTTCACTCCGAACAAATTTTCATATGTCTACAAGGTAGCATAACAATGTTTGAAGGTTTGTTAGCGCATATCACGCAATCGCTGTCGTTTAAAGTGCTAGAAGTCACTTCTTGGTTGTCGTCTTCCGAGTTTTCACAATCGGAATACTCTTCTTCCTCGAATATATTTTCCTCTGGTATCAATTTTACGCATATTTTGTTAGGTTCTTACACCATTCGGGAAAGAAAATCGTTAACAGATATATCCCCATTTTCCAAAAGCCGGATTGCTTTCTCAATTTTGGAAGACTTATCAGCATCCTGTCTCTTCTTTCGTTTGCACAACGAGCCACCGTTTTCAGAGAGCATTGAAAAATGGCGGCTTTTGAAAAATTCCTCATTACGAATTATGGCAACAAACTTAAAAAAACAATTTATTAAACCAGGGGGGAGTAAGGGAAGAGCCATTAGTTTATGATAAGCTGCAGACGCTTCTTTCGAAGATCGTATATACTTAACTAAAGCCTTTCTGCTTCTCATGTTACGCCTAACAGCTTGGCAAAAATGGAACCTAAATGAACAGTTTTGTTAGCACTCGAATAAATGATGTTGTTTATTTTTATTTGTATTGCATTAGTTATGTTCACTTTTTAAATTTAACCGAAAATTATAAAACATGAGCGGAATTGCGGAATTGTTATGATTTTGTTCAAATGTAAAGGTTTCACAAAATTGCGAAGTAAAATAACATTTTTCAACCTTTCCACTCGAGCACAATCTATTTTTTTTCGTAATTCTTTTAAAACCTCTACCAAATTGTTATTTTACTTCGCAATTTTTTTATGTGCTGTAGTTTCGATTATATTAAATTCAAATTAAACAAAAATTTAGATTGTGCTCGAATGTAAAGACTTCAAAAAATCCACACGAGTTTCGTTTTTACATTTGAGAACAATCTAAATCTTTTTTTAATTCTTCTCACATTTAGAATATAAAAACAAAATATTTCATACGTACCAGCAACCAACATTTTGTGCTTTCACGGACACAGTTTCCATCGGACGTTACATTAATTCTAGATTTACACTCTTTTTGTCTACACTCATATTTAGTTACACCTTTGTAAAATGATTTCTTGCGATAAATCATTTTTTCCTCAAATACGTAAAGGAGTTCACTTCCATTCCTTTTCCCGGGAATATTTCGTAATTCATATTGAGTATTTGTTTACTACACGACGTTTAGAATGAAACTGAATAGTCAATCAATGTTTACAATGAATTGCAAGCATTCATTTAAATACACGGTAGTTGTAACGGTACCAGTCTACGCATTTAGTAAAGTTGTTAGTTTTAACAAAATGAAATAATGCCCCACAAAGAAATCGTTGGGGGTTTCCTTCATCAATGAATTACGGTGTTTTTTCATAATGAAACAACACCCAAACATAATAATGAAACAACACCCCAAAAAAAAAACGAAACAATACCCCAAATTACGTTGTTTTTGTTTTCAGTATAAAGGTTTGGGGCTTTGTTTCATTTCCGTTTTGGGGCCTTATTTCTTGGGGGCTTATTTCATGGAGCCGCTAACAACAATGCCAAACTAGGTCCATATCGGTCTATAGTTATATATAGCCCTCAGATAAACCGATCCCCAATCAAACAAAAAATGGTCAATATCGGTTCATAATTGTATATAGCCCACATATAAAGCGACCCCAATATTTAAATTCTGGCTCTCTAATTACCGCGAAAAAGTCCATATCGGTTCGTAATTATTTGTAGACTTACCAATATATACCTTTTTTATCTAATATATACCATGTATGGACTAACTTACAATTTAAAAGACGATGTTAAAAAGTTTTAAGATATCTTGCCCTCGGTAAGTATTACCACAATCCAAGTAATTCGATTGTGGATGATAGTCTTGAGTAGAAGTTTCTACGCAATCCATGGTGGAGGGTACATAAGATTCGGTCTGGCCGAACTTACGGCCGTATATACTTGTTTTACTCTACAACAGAAAACCTTAATAATACAATACAACATAAAAATGACAAACAAAAAATCATATCTACAATAATTTAATTAAAAACGAAATCTTTGAAACATTGTAGGATTTTTTACAGTGTTCATGTGAAAATTGCATGCACACCACTCTCTTCGCTATTTTAATATTCGACAGATATACCTATTGACTTTCTTAGATCCATTTTATTAGGGTTGATTTGAAATGCGGTTTGATTTGCGGTTCTATTTTTAATTTATCATAACATTTGATGCTGGTTTTTGATGTCCTGTTGGGTAACGTGGTTTTGTCTGTTTTTTTTTATGGATTCTAATACCCTAAGCGTGCTTTCAATTATAGGTTGTTTGATTTTTTTATTGGATTTTTACTTCCCCTTCCACTATATGTGTACGCAGTATTTTTTTCACAATTTCATTGTTGACTTTTAACGTTCTCGCTAGATTTGAAAAACAAACAAACATTTGCGAAATCCTGCAGAAAGACTAGAAAGAACCCCTGTGGCGTTTATTGGGTTATGTTCTATAGAACTCTTGTGGATTTTATGTTGAATTGTTTCACCTTTTGTGAAAACGACCCCTTTTGATTTAGAAGAGTGAGTGGTTTCATTTAATACACTTAAATGTTTAGTTTGAATTTTGTTCTATTCAATGGTTAAGAAGTTGTTTACAAAAATATCCTTTTCTGTGTGACTAATTGAAGTTTCCTTCATTGTGAAAAAATTATAGGTTTTTATCATATATGGGGAGAAAGAAAAAATATTTCTAATATTGTACACAAAAACAAGTATATACGGCCGCAAGTTCGGCCAGGCCGAATCTTATGTACCCACCACCATGGATTGCGTAGAAACTTCTACGAAAGACTGTCATCCACAATCGAATTACTTGGGTTGTGGTATCTTAAAACTTCTTAACATCGTTTTCTAAATTGTGATTTAGTCCATACATGGTATATATTAGACAAAAAAGTTATGTATAGTTAAGTCTACAAATAATTACGAATCGATATGGACTTTTTGTACGTAGAGAGCCAGAATTGAAATATGGGGGTCGCTTATATGGGGGCTATATACAATTATGAACTTGATATGGACCAATTTTTGTGTGATTGGGGATCGATTTATCTGAGGGCCATATATAACTATAGACCGATATGGACCTAGTTAGACATGGTTGTTAACGACCATATACTAGCACAATGTACCAAATTTCAACTCACTCGGATGAAATTTGCTCCTCCAAGAGGTTTCAAAACCAAATCTCGGGATCGGTTTATATGGGGCTATGTACGATTATGGACTGATATGGACCACTTTTGGCATGGTTGTTAAATATCATATACTACCACCACGTACCAAATTTCAAGCAGATCGGATGAATTTTGCTTCTCCAAAAGGCACCGGAGGTCAAATCTGGGGATCGGTTTATATGGAAGCTATATATAATTATGGACTGATAGGAACCAATTTCTGCATGGTTGTTGTATACCATATACTAACATCACGTACCAAATTCCAACCGAATGGGAAGAATTTTGCTCTTCCAAGGGGCTCTGGAGGTCAAATCTGGGTTTATATGGGGATCGGTTTATATGGGGCCTATATATAATTATGGACCGATATCGACCAATTTTTGCATGGGAGTTTGAGGCCATATAATAACACCACGTACCAAATTTCAACTGAATCAGATGAATTTTGGTCTTCTAAGAGGTTCCGGAGGTCAAATCTGGTGATCGGTTTATATGGGGGCTATATATAATTATGAACCGATGTGGACCAATTTTTGCATGGTTGTTAGAGACCATATACTAACATCGCGTACCAAATTTCAGCCGAATCGGATGAAATTTGCTTCTCTTAGAGGCCTCGCAAGCCAAATCGGGGGATCGGTTTATATGGGGGCTATATATAATTATAGACCGATGTGGACCAATTTTTGCATGGTTGTTAGAGACCGTATACTAACACCATGTACCAAATTTTAGCCGGATCGGATGAAATTTGCTTCTCTTAGAGGCTCCGCCAGCCAAATCTGGGGGTCCTTTTATATGGGGGCTATACGTAAAAGTGGACCGATATGGCCCATTTGCAATACCATCCGACCTACATCAATAACAACTACTTGTGCCAAGTTTCAAGTCGATAGCTTGTTTCGTTCGGAAGTTAGCGTGATTTCAACAGACGGACGGACGGACGGATGGACGGACGGACGGACATGCTCAGATCGACTCAAAATTTCACCACGACCCAGAACATATATACTTTATGGGGTCTTAGAGCAATATTTCGATGTGTTACAAACGGAATGACAAAGTTAATATACCCCCCATCCTATGCACGCTCACAAAAAATCGCTTCTGTAACATATACTCCCAAACATATTTTGCTTCAAGCATATACATTTTTGGCTACAGCCCAAACATTTATATGTTTGATCTCTTCCAATATATAATATGTTTGAAAGCATATTGGTCTAAACAATATATGTTTGGGTAGTCAATTTCCAAACATTTTGTATTTTTGCATCCAAATTCAATAATGTTGTCTTCCAAAAAACAATATGTTATTATGTGAACATATAATATGTTTGGAAGCATTTTGCACCCAAAAATATTATATGCTTAAAAAAAATTCTCCCAAACAATATTGTGCTCAAAATTTTATTTATTTATTTATATATTTACAATCATAATGAATTATGAAAATAAACAGGTAATATAGGTGCTAACAACATAGGTTTTCGACCTGAATGCTCAAAATTTTGTTTCTGCCCAATTGTATATTCCCCCACATCTTTCTCACTTCCACGAGATTTTTTAGTTCTTAGCACCTTTTTCTGTAGTACAAACATTGTAGAAGAAATTATTCAATTGTATGATTTCTTTTTATTTTAATTTTACCTCTTGCCGGACGGGGATTCGAACAGCGGTCCACACAGTTTGTCAGGATCAAAGAAGTAGCTGATCAATTGCCCAAGGAAAAATAAAATGTTAATTTTGTAATAACAAGCAACAACCACCAACTTAATTCAATATCGCTCCCTGTTAAATAGCGCTCCAAGCTACTAAACACATATATGTTTATAGGCTATTTCTAAATTAATATATGTTTGCATCCAAGCATATTATATTTAAAAACATTTTATGTCCCAAACATAATATGTTCTAACATATTAACATATATGTCCCAAACATGTTATGCTAGTTTATGAACATTATATGCTTGCACTCAAAAATATTGTGTTTAAAAATTTGTGTTCCAAACATATAATGTTTATAGCCAAACATATGAAAAACAGTCTTTTTCATCCGTGTGGTGGTGGGTATAAAAAAATCGGATCATAAAGGCAATAGCAAGCAATAGATAAGTATGTTGGAATTTTGAATGAAAAACTAAAAAAAATAATTAATTAAAATACCAAGATTTCCAGTTTCAGGAAAATCGGGTACCTAGAAGAAGTCAAATCGGTCTATAAGGCGACTATACCAAAAATTTGGACCGCTACACAATACATTCACCCAACTTCTTGAACTTAAAATGCCTCTAGATTTTTAATTTTAGGCAAATCGGATAAAGTCAAATTAGAAGATCTGTCTATCAAGGAGCTAAACGCATTTTACGTCCACAAATATGACAACATATTAATAAAAAAGAAAACAATTCATGTATTTCCAAAAATCCTAGTTTAATAGATGGTACATTTAAAGCCTCATATTTGGCTGGAACCAATTCCCACACTGAAAAAACAGTGAACCCACCACACACAAAAATTTTTTTTTTAATTCAATCACGAAATTAATTGAAATTAATTTTTTAATTGAAATGTATTCAAACACAGAAATGATAGTATCAATTAAAAAATTAATTGAAGGTCAATTAAAAAATTAATTGATCCAAATAAAAAATTAATTGATACTATTAATTTTTGTGATTGATTTTTGTTTCAATTAAAAAATTTGTTGAATCAATTAAATTATTAACTGAATATTTTTTAAAACTCAATTAAAATTTTAATTGGAAAATTTTTCGTGAATTTTTTTCTGTGCAGGATGAAAACTTTTGGTTGATTTTAGAAAATTTTAAATATTTTTAGAAAATTTTAACTAAACAGTATTACAAACACTGGCACCATACCAACATCACAAAAGTAAATAAATATTTTTCGACAAATTCAAGAAGATTTATTAGACACAATTGCTAATGAAAATTTTGTAGTTTGAAGAAAAAAATAAGAGTTAAAAATTGAAAGAATGTCTTTAGTGACATATGAAGTTCATGATGGACGATGATGATGGTCAAAGTTACATATTTAAAGAAAGAATGAACTATTTTGTGAGAAATACGAATATAGTAAATCTTTATGCTTAATTTGTGTATAATTTGTTCCCGTTTTATAGTTAAGTTAACTAATGTACGCAAAAAATTATTAGATTATTAGATTAAAAGAGACTTTCTCCAAACATAATAATTCCATGAAGTAAATAAAAATTAAATTGGTTTTAGTGAAATAGAGAGTTCACTTGTTATACCCTTCACCACTACTGTGGTACAGGCTATAATAAGTTTGTGCATTTGTATGTAACGCCAAGAAATAGTATACCGATCGGCTTAGAATTAAATTCTGAGTCGATTTAGCAATGTCCGTCTGTCTGCCTGTACGTCCGTCTGTCTGTATATGTAATTTTGTGCACAAAGTACAGCTCGCAATTTAAGTCCGATCGTCCTCAAATTTGGTATAGGACCGTTTCTTGGGACAGAGACAATCGCTATTGGTTTTGGAAAAAATCGGTTCAGATTTAGATATAGCTGCCATATATATTTATCGCCGATTTGGTCATAGTTAGCGTATTTCACAACCGATTTTCTTGAAATACCGTACATCCAAATATTTTATGAATCTAGAAAATCTTGCAAAATATCAGCCAAATCGGTTCAAATTTAGATATAGCTCCTATATATATCTTTCGTCCGATTTAGACTCATATGACCACAAAGGCCAAAGTTTACTACCGACAGAAGGTAGAATTGACATTCTACCACTGCTTGGTAAATTTGATTGAAATGGGTTCAAATTTAGATATAGCTCCCATATATATCTTTCGTCCGATTTGAACTTATATGGCCACAAAAGCCAGAATTTTGCCGTGATTTGTTTCAAATCTTGGACAGAAGGTAGAATTTACATTCTACCAATGCTTGGTAAATTTGTTTGAAATCGGTTCAAATTTAGATATAGCTCCCATATATATCTTTCGTCCGATTTGAACTTATATGGCTACAAAAGCCAGATTTTTGCCGTGATTTGTTTCAAATTTTGTCCAAGGGGTACGTTTAGTAGTATTGTTAAGTGTGTCAAATTTTGTTAAAATCGGTTCAGATTTAGATATAGCTCACATATATATCTTTCGCCCGATTTGAACTTATATGGTCTCAAAAGCCAGAGTTTTGCCCTGACTTACTTCAAATTTTGCACAAGCGGTACTTTTAACGATACTATTGTATGTGCCAAATATGGTCAAAATCGATTCAGATGTAGATACAGCTCCCATATATATCTTTCGTTCGATTTGAACTTATATGGCCTCAAAATCCAGGGTTTTGCCGTGATTTGCTTCAAATTTCGCACAAGGACAACGTTTAGTAGTATCGGTAATTGTGCCAAATTTTGTTGAAATCGGTTCAGATTTAGATATGGATCCCATATATATCTTCCGTCCGATTTGCACTCATATGACCAGGGGGGGCCAAAGTTATACTCCCATTTACATGAAATTCCGCAGAGATAGCAGAATTATTATTCTAACTATACATGTCAAATTTAGTCAAAATCGGTTCAGATTATATATAGCTGCCATATATACGTACACCAGAGTTGGGGAAATATGGTAGACTGTTACACATTTTAGACCCATTTTCAATGGAAGTTTCCAACAATTAACTGGATAGCGTTAGCCGATTTAAATTTTAATTCTAGAGATTTTGTAGAAGTAAAACAATTGTCTCCTTTATATAACTTCCAGCAAATGTGAAGAAGTTGAGATGGTAACACAAATGTTGGCCTACATAGGGGTGAAGGGTATAATATAGTCGGCCCCGCCCGACTTTAGACTTTACTTACTTGTTTTTTTTTTTTTGAGTTCAAATCCCAAGACCGAGATATTTGGATCCAAGTAAACCTGATTTTTTCGAGTGTACTAATATCTCTTCTAACAATGCATTCATTAGCCATATGCCACATGATGTCAAATTCATCTTTGTTTTTTTTTTTGTCAAGGTTTCCCTTCTCTTGAAGGTTCAAATGCAGGCATACCCATATCATAATAATTACCCACTGTGAATTATTCATGTAAATCAATATGCGCCTTTAAATCAAACAATTGACATATTTATTGATCTTTTGTCCAAACAATTATCACAATTTATGATAGTCCTCCTCAGTCATCAATGCTAAAAAATGCCAGTAATTGTGAAAAGCAGAGGCAGGAGGATTAGAATAAATGTATGCGATCATTAGGGTGATTGGGCGTATAATTAAGGGTTTCACATTAACCGTCAGTTTGACGAATATTTAATATGACTTTGGGTTTTATCAAACTTTGGTGGCTGTTGAACTATGTTATTGCTGCTGCTGCTGATGGTGATGATGATGGAGGTGGTGGTGGTGGTGGTTATAACCGTGAATTATGGTTAATAATTGCGTAAGGTTAATTCTAGGGATTAGTTAATTGCCTACGATCATGATATGATTTTGGGATAAAAAATGTTTTAATTACATGACTTTTTCCATCGGATGGTAGAGGAAACAGATGTTAAAAGATGTGGGATAAGATGAACATTTACATAAAATTAATGGTATTTTGATTATTAAGGAATTCGTTCATCTTAGTGTGAAATGGATAAGAAGCTATTAAGTAACATTGTTGCGTTGAAAATATTGACCTCCATAATGAATTAATTAAGCCTTCATGATAAGCAGATGATTTTCAATAGCTTCAGAACCACATTTCAGTTTGTTTGTAAATTATTAGCTACTTTTATTTAAATTTCGATATAAAAATCACAGAAGGTTTTTATTATTTAAAGTTAGATCTAAAGTAAAAAACAAGTATATACGGCCGTAAGTTCGGCCAGGCTGAATCATATGTACCCTCCACCATGGATTGCGTAGAAACTTCTACTAAAGACGGTCATCCACAATTGAATTTCTTTGGTTGCGACCGATGGCAAGGCATCTTAAAACTTCTTATATGTTATTAGACAAAAGAAAGGTCGTTAAAATTCGTATATATTCAGTTCTTGACCGGTAATATGAAATATGGGGGTCGTTTTATATGGGGGCTATATACAATTATGAACACTGGTCTACCAAAAATGGCAGATTTTTTACTGTTTGGTAGATTGGTAGAATTTTTCCAACTAAGAGGTGCTTCATAAATTTTGTACAGAAATAAAATTCTGACAAAATTTTCTATAGAAATAAAATTTTGACAAAACTTTCTATAGAAATAGAATTTTGGCAAAACTTTCTATAGAAATAAATTTTTGACAAAATTTTCTTTAGAAATTATATTTTGACAAAATTTCCTAAAGAAATAAAATGTTGACAAAATTTTCTATAGAAATAAAATTTTGACAAAATTGTCTATAGAAATATAAAATTTTGACAAAATTTGTCAAGGCAATAAAATTTTGGTGATTATTTTTGGCTCGAGTGGCAATCGTGATTTTTCTGTGATTGGGAATCGGTTTATCTTGGGTTGGGTTGTTATCGGTCATATATTAGCGCAATGTACCAAATATCAACCGGATCGGATGAATTTTGCTCCTTCAAGAGGCTCTGGAGGTCAAATCGGTTTATATGGGGGCTATATATAATTATGAACCGATATGGACCAATTTTTGCATGGTTGTTAGAGACCATATACTAATACCACGTACTAAGTTTCAAACAGATCGGATGAATTTAGCACGTTTAAATGGGGGGCTATATATAATTATGGACCAATTTTTGCATGGTTGTTATAGACCATATACCAACACCATGTACAAAAACACAGCCAGATCGGATGAAATATGCTTCACTTAGTGGCTCCGCCAGCCAAGTCAAGGGGTCCTTTTATATGGGGACTATACGTAAAAGTGAACCGATATGGCCCTTTTGCAATACCATCCGACCTACATCAATAGCAACTACTTGTGCCACGTTTCAAGTCGATAGCTTGTTTCGTTCGGAAGTTAGTGTGATTTCAACAGACGGACGGACATGCTTAGATCGACTCAGAATTTCAGAACAATACGTAATGACAAAGCTAATATACCCCCCATCCTATGGTGGAGGGTATAACAAAAGTAAAATATACATACATGAGCAATTTTATGAAAAGAGAGAGATTTTAGGTTTATAAAAAATTAAATTATAAACAAGTAAGTAAAGTCTAAAGTCGGGCGGGGCCGACTATATTACACCCTTCACCGCTATGTGCATCAATATTTGTGTTACCATCTTAACTTCTTAAAATTTGCTCGGGGCTATATAAAGGTTTGCATTTCCAGATACCAATACTTATAATGGAGAAAATTGTTTGTACTTCTAAAAAATCTCTAGAATTAAAATTTAAATCGGCTAACGCCCTGGAATAAAACACAATGTCAGTAAAAAACGTATTATACCCTGTACCACAGTAGTCGTGAAGGGTATAAATATCGGAAATATGAAGCGAGAGAGATTTTAATGCAATTGTACAAAAGAGCATTTATGATTTATCAGGCGATACTTATGTATTCGAGATATAGGACAATTTGAGTAACCTTTACAATTTTTGTTACTCAGCAGTGACGATTTTACAAGGATATTGGTTAGATCTCGCCAAGATATGTGGTCAAGTGTGGGTTATGATATATTATTTGGTCAAGTCGGGCGACTTGGAGCCATATTTAAAACACAACCGTTCTGTGGAAAGTCTTGCATTATAGTGTCTAGGATATGACTAAGATATGGGGAAATCATCACAAAATTTTGTGTAAAATGTGGGAATTTTGGCCATATTTGTAAATTAGATGAAACTTGACATTTAAATATCATATTAAATATAATCTCTGTGGAAACTATACAGTCAATTGAAAGTGGGTCTAAAATATGAAACAGTCTACCATATTTCGCCAACTTTGGTTTACGTATATATGGGAGCTATATATAATCTGAACCGATTTTGACTAAAATTGAACTGCATAGTTAGAATAATAATTCTGCAATCTCTGCAAAATTTCACGTAAATGGGAGTATAACTTTGACCCTAGTGGTCATATGAGTGTAAGTCGGGCAAAAGATATATATGGGAGCTATATCTAAATCTGAACCGATTTTAAACAAATTTAGTACACATAACAATACCATTAAACGTACACCTTGTGAAAAATTTGAAGCAAATCACGGCAAAACTCTGGCTTTTGAGGCCATATAAGTGCAAATCGGACGAAAGATATATGGGAGCTATATCTAAATCTGAACCGATTTCAATCAAATTTACCAAGCATTGGTAAAATGCCAACTCTACTCTCTGTGCAAAATTTCACGAAAATCGGTATTAAATCGATTTGGATAATATTTTGCAAGTTTTTCGAGACTCATAAAATATTCGGATGTACGGAATTTGAAGAACATCGGTTGATAAACACGCAAATTATAACCAGATCGGGGATATATATATATATATATATATATATATATATATATATATATATATATATATATATATATATATATATATATATATATATATATATATATATATATATATATATATATATATATATATATATATATATATATATATATATATATATATATATATATCCATTTTGTTCCACCCCAGGACTTTAGCCGACTTAAATTTTAAGTATACATAAGTCTAACAAATTTTGTCCAGATCGAGTCAGATTTAAATATATGTATATGGGACCATAAAGTTTATATATAGCACCCAACACATTTGATGGATTTGATATGGTATCGAAAATGTGGATCTACAAGTGGTGCAGGGAATAACATAGTCGGCCCGCCCGACTTTAGACTTTCTTTACTTGTTGAACATATTTTCAAGAAAAAAGAATAAATTTATCTTACGGCTTAGGTTTCGTATGTGATTAGTTTCCTCATTCATCCATTTTATATTTTTCTTTCTGGAACAATACTCACCTAAAAAGAAACAAAAAAATATACAAAATAAAATTAGCACAGAAAATACAAACAGTTGTCTTTGATTGTTAACTCATAAATCCAAAAAGGGAGCAAACCTGATTTTCTTTTAACCCCCATAGTGTTTTCTTCGAATGCATTTCGTAATAATTTTAAATTTGAGTCACAAAAACCAAATGTTTGGTTTTTATACGAAAATTTCAATTTTTGATTTTGTTTGTAGTCGTAGTGCTAATTTAGTTAACGACGTAACCTGATCAAGGCACCAGTAATGCATATGATAGCATACCAATACCAATGGATGCCCAAGGGCCAAATCATATGTTGAGTGCATCAGTGTACCAGGAATTTAGTGCAACGAAAACCTCCCTCTTTAAGGAATACCTAATGATTATGATGCAATGAAATTACATTGGAGGTAAATTTCATACCATGTAAATTATTAAATCAAAAATAATGGTACAAAAAATTATCAAATTGCAACATTGTTGTAGTTATTCATACGTCAACATTTGGGGGGAAATCCAAAACAATTTTGGATACTATTTGGCACTTGCTCAAGATAAATTCACATGATGGTAAGTGAAATGATATAGAAGGAGTTTCTTTATATAATATACTCAGTAGTTGTATTTAGGATAAGAAAACTAGCTGAAGTGAAACAGAGCTGACTATACGATACTCAAAAACTACTCAAACTAGAAGAAATGTTAAAATTAATGGGGGTTATATGGCGAAATTTGTGTAAATCGACCTAACATATATCTAAATTTTTGGGTGATTTTTTTGATTCCAATCCAATACTAGTAGTCGATGATCCGAACAAGTTTTAATGTCGATTGGTTTATAGTTGCGACTTTCTTTTAGATGAACGAGAAGCGGATTTTTCCTTATGCTCGCCTCTTTCAAAACTAATATGGCCATTACATACTTCTGTTTTATTTCTATTCTCCACAAACTACATTTAAGAAATCGTAGGTTTCACTATAAAAATTGTTCCGTCCAATTAATATATTCACTACCACTAGTACCACAGGCAGTGTTGCCAGTATTTTCCGGGCTATTGTCCCCAAAATGGAACGCTTTCATCCCCAAACATCCCAATTTAATTCAAAATTCCCCAATAAGTTTTTGGCAAGTTCTTTTTTTTTTAAGTAAAGGAAAAAAAAACCGTAAAAAAATTTAAAATTGGAAAAATATGTAATTTTTGTTATACCAGTTTGCGAGTTACAAAAATATGAAGATTTGAAAACACAAAACCAGGATGCGAATGCCCAAAATATCTCCCAAATACAAGCACTCATCAGAGTTAATATTGGTATAAAGATTCATCGAATCGTCTTCTAAATGCTCGAGAAATATGAGTGGGAGTTCGGGGTCAACATGTGTATTTATGAATCAAAACTTAGTTCTAATTACTCAAGACATAAAATTGGGTGATCGATCAAAAGACGTTGTTGTCCCGATATGAACTCTATTCTATATGTACGAGGGCGGTTCGTAAACTTCTTAGCCTGTCAATGAAAGAGATTAGTTAGTTTTTCAAAAATATTTTTATTTTTCAATATAATCTCCTGAAACTTCAATACACTTAGTCCAACGCTTTTCTAGCAATTATACACGCAAAGAAAAAACATTTGGAAAACGTGTACCGAAAACGTTTTTCTTTTGTTACAGTTTTTTTAATTGCTTCGAAAAGTATACACTTTTTTCACCAAAAAAAAACGTTTGTTACAAAATTTTTATTTTTTCAATAAAAAAAATTATTTTTGAACCAAAAACACAGTCCATTTCGTTTATCTCAAACACTTTTCTTTTCTGACTTTAGGTCTTTAATAAGACACATTTTAAAGTTCATAGTAAAAATTTAATATAGTAGAATGTAATGTTGAACATTTTTTCGGAATCTTCAGACCATATCTGGAATATATGTAAAAAAAAAAGTTTGGTCGAAGCAGGGATCGAACCCACGACCTTTGGCATGCAAGTCGGACGTAGCAACCACTGCTCTACGGTGCCCAACTAAATGTATTTTTCTGTTAAATAAACTTTGTTTATTCGGCTCGTGGGCGCCGTAAGCTATGCTATATAAATATAACTTATATGGGTAATTGTGTATTGATGACAATAACGGCTACATAGCTCAGTGGATAGTGTGTTGGCTTACAAATTGCATGGTCCGCGGTTCGATTCTCCGTCCAGGCGAAAGGTAAAAAAAATTTTAAAATTTATAAAATCGTGTAATTTCTTCTACATTGTTTGTATTACAGACAAAGGTGCTAAGAACTAAAAAACTTCGTGGAAGTGAGAAAGACGTGAGGAAAAATGCTATTAGTCAGAAAAAAATTTTTTTTTGAGTTAGTTTTATGAAATTGTGTTTACATCCTGGAAAAGAATAAAGGTTTATCACAAAAAGTATATACTGTTCTTCCAAATACACTTCGTTTCAACGAAAAGCAAATGAGAAACGAACTTTGTTTGTCTAAAATTTCGTTTGGGAGGAAAGAATTATTTTTTTGCGTGTATCCCTTGTTTAAAATAGTTTTCCTCAAAGTCTTCAAAATAGTGGTTTACAACTGTAACTGCATCTTCATTTGAGATAAAACGCTTGCCAGCAAAGATTTTTTTTAGATTTGGGAACATGTAAAAGTCACTGGGAGCTAAATCAGGAGAATAAGGTGGGTGGTCAACCAACTCGTACTTTAATTCCTTGATTTTAGACATTGTTAAAACACTCTTGTGCGCCTGGTGCGTTGTCTTGATGAAAAATTATTTTTTTGTGTTGTAAGCCAGGACGTTTTTCTCGAATTTGTACATTTAATTGGTCCAAAAGGTTGCAATAGTTCTCTGAATTTATTTACCTTTACCCTTTTGCAGATAGTCAATCAATAAAATACCTTTGAAGTTCCAAAAAAACCGTTGTCATAACCTTACCAGCCGATTGAATTGTTTCTGCCTTCTTTGGGGTACTTCCTCCAGCTTCAGTCCATTGTTTGGATTGTTCGTCGATCGTCGATCATTTAATACCATATCATGCACTTTGGCTACAATTTCTGTTGTTGTTGCTGTTTTTGGACGTCCATTACGTGGTTCATCTTCAATGCTTGTACGACCACGTTTAAATTCAGCAACCCAATTTTTTACCGTTGCATATGAAGGAACACTTTCACCTAACACATTCACCATATCATTATGAATTTCTTGTCCCGATAAACCTTTTTATGTAAATATTTAATGGCAGCACGCATTTCTAATTTTTCCATTGTAAAAAAATTGAGGATGCGTCTTTTTTGAACATCTGTTTCTATATGAAAGAGTTGCCAGAGCAAAACAAAATTTAACATGTGTTCATAACAGAGATGGAAGTTTCCAAAACACTTAACTTTTTTCTGTTTATACCGCGTTTTTGTGCTAGGCTAAGAAGTTTCCGAACTGCCCTCGTATGGGAGATATTTTCCAAATCAGTGATGTACGCAGACGAGTCCTTACGAAATAATTTCACAATAGTAAAAAATGTCTTAGGAAACAGAGAAAATTGTAAAGTAGCTCTTGGTCCCCACATAAATGCCGTGGAATAAAGAGGAGGAAAGTTTTTTTATTTTGGAGAACTTCTGTATTTCTTTAAGCCTTTTTGTAAGTATATAGAAGTAAAGAATTTCACACAAACCATAATTCTTAATCTGATTTATTATACGAAAATTCCCCACAAAAATCCTCAAATTTGTCGAAATTCTCCACCAAATCCCCAAGTCCAGGAAAAAATATCCCCGATTTGGGGAAAAAATCCCCAATACGGCCAACACTGGCTACAGGGTACAATAAATTTGTGCATTTGTATGTAATACAAGGACGAACCAGTCTGAGATCCATCGTTTAGTATACCGATCATCTTAGAGTTAAATTCTGAGTCGATTTAGAGATGTGCGTCTGTCTATTTGTCTGTTGACGTATTATTGTGTGCAAAGTACAGCTCACAGTTTAAGCTGATCGATCTCAAATTTGACTTAGGGTCACACTTCGGCTTAGAGACAATGCTTATTGATTTTCAAAAACTAAATCACTTCAGATATCCATATGGCTGCCGTATCTTCATAAAATTTCATTTTTTAATGCTATGGTCACACTGGGCAAATATTTGACAGAAATCAAAAAGAATCCGTCGTCACAGCAAAGACATAGCTCATATGGGATATATAACATCATGGTAGGATTATTTTTGGAAACCCGTATCAAGATATTTGGAAAATGGTTCTGGAAAAATGTTTGACACTCATTTTGGTCAAATATTTGGTCAAATAACTTGCAAAATATCAGACAAATCGGTACTGGAAGAGAACTAGTGTCAAATGCAAGAAGAACTTGCCAAATCGTTCGATTTTGCACATCAAGCCATTTCACGTCGGTTGAAGCTATTCCGAATTATTTAAAACTAAGACGAAAGGCGATTTTTCAATTGCTGCTTTAAGTGCAACAAAGGAAAGGTTTTTCGCATTACATCGTTCTACAGCTCAATCCGAAAAGAAAAAACATAATGGTTACTATGAGCTGCAGCAACAAAGTGAAACAATCACAGGAGCTTAGATCTAACTCAATTGATGCCCTTATTTGGGAACACTCAACACTTTTACCACAGTCCACACATTACTGCTTCCGATTACAACTTCTTCCCATCAATAGGGCAGTGAAAACAAGTATATACGACCGCAAGTTCAGCCAGGACGAATCCTATGTACCCTCCACCATGGATTGCGTAGAAACTTCTACTAAAGCCTGTCATCCACAATCGAATTACCTGGGTTGCGGTAACACTTGCCCATGGCAAGGTATCTTAACACTTCTTAACAACGTCTTCTAAATTGTAAGTAAGTAAGGGGTATATATTAAACCAAAATACAGCCGAGAAAATACGTATATAATTCAGTTTGACAAAATTGTCTATGGAAATAAAATTTTGACAAAATTTTCTATAGAAATAAAATTTTCTATAAAAATAAAATTTTGACAAAATTTTCTATAAAAATAAAATTTTGACAAATTTTTTTTATAGAAATAAAATTTTGAGAAAATTTTCTATAGAAATAAAATTTTGTTAGATTATTTTTGGCGATATGGACAAATTTTTGTGTGATTGGAGATCGGCTATATATAACTATAGACCGATATGGACCAATTTTTGCATGGATGTTAGCGGCCATATACTAGCACAATATACCAAATTTCAACCGAATCGGATGAATTTTGCCCCTCCAAGAGGTTCCGGAGGTCAAATCTGGGGATCGGTTTATATGGGGGCTATATATAATTATAGACCGATATAGACCAATTCCTGCATAATTGTTACGGACCATATACTAACATCATGTACCAAATTTCAACCGAATCGGATGAATTTTGCTCTTCCAAGGGGCTCCGGAGGTCAAATCTCGGGATTGGTTTATATGGGGGCGGTATATTATTTTGGACCGATGTGGGCCAATTTTTGCATGGTTGTTAGAGACCATATATTAACACCACGTACCAAATATCAGCTGAATCAGATGAATTTTGGTCTTCCAAGAGGCTCCGGAGGTCAAATCTGGTGATCGGTTTATATGGGGGCTATATATAATATGCACCGATGTTGCAATTTTACCATATACTAACACCATTTTAATGAAGTTTTTAATCCACTTAATAAACAAGTATATACGGCCGTAAGTTCGGCCAGGTCGAATCTTATGTACCCTCCACCATGGATTGCGTAGAAACTTCTAGAAAAGACTGTCATCCACAATCGAATTACGTGGGTTGTGGTATCTTAAAACTTCCTAACATCGTTTTCTAAATTGTGAGTTAGACCATACGTGGTAGAGAGCCAGAATTGAAATTTGGGGATCGGTTTATATGGGGGCTATATATGATTATGGACTGACTGGGGCTATATACAATTATGGACCGATGTGGACCAATTTTTGCATGGTTGTTAAAGACCATATACTAACACCATGTACCAAATTTCAGCCGGATAGGATGAAATTTGCTTCTCTTAGAGGCTCCGAAAGCCAAATCGGGGGATCGGTTTATATGGGGGCTATACGTAAAAGTGGACCGATATGGCCCATTTGCAATACCATCCGACCTACATCAATAACAACTACTTGTGCCAAGTATCAAGTTGATACCTTGTTTCGTTCGGAAGTTAGCGTGATTTCAACAGCGATACGGCTGAAATTTGGTACATGGTGTAAGTATATGGTCTCTAACAACCATGCAAAAATTGGTTCACATCGGTCAATAATTATATATAGCCCCCATATAAACCGATCCCCAGATTTGACCTCCGGAGCCTCATGGATGAGCAAAATTCATCCGATTCGGTTGAAATTTGGTACGTGGTGTTAGTATATGGTCTCTGCCAACCATGCAGGAATTGGTCCTTATCGGTCCATAATTATATGGAGCCCCCATATAAACCGCTCCCCAGATTTGATCTCCGGAGCCCCTTGGAAGAGCAAAATTCACCCGATACGGTTGAAATTTGGTACGTGGTGTTAGTATATGGCCTCAAACACCCATGCAACAATTGGTCCACATCGGCCCATAATTATATATAGCCCCCATATAAACTGATCCCCGGATATGACCTCCGGTGCCTTTTGGAGAAGCAAAATTCATCCGATTTGGTTAAAATTTGGTACTTGGTGGTAGTATATGATATTTAACAGCCATGCCAAAAGTGGTCCATATCAGTCCATAATCATATATAGCCCTCATACAAACCAATCCCCATATTTCAATTCTGGCTCTCTACCACGTATGAACTAACTCACAATTTAGAAAACGATATTAAGAAGTTTTAAAATACCACAACCCACGTAATTCGATTGTGGATGACAGTCTTTCCTAGGAGTTTCTACGCAATCCATGGTGGAGGGTACATAAGATTCGGCCTGGCCGAACTTACGGCCGTATATACTTGTTTATTGAATCGATTAAAAACTTCATTAAAATTTCCTAATGAAATCAATTAATTTTTTAATCAAGCATTTGTTTATGCCTAATTAAAACTATGATCGACACTATCATTTTCGTAATCGTAGACATTGGAATTAAAAATTTAATTGGATCAATTAATTTCCGGATTGCAAAACCGCCATGATTACTTGATAATTCGAGTTTTTCGGCCGTTTGAAAGACAGCGAATATATTAGGGGTAGTTTGTTAGATACAAACTAACATCAACCTCAAATATTAACTTTATTGATATTTTCTATCATTCGATCATTTGATCATGTAGAAACATCCGAAATTTCTTGTAATATGTAAACACTTCATCCCAATTACATATACAAAAGAAGAAACAAGAAACTAGCGCCAAAAAATATTTATGCAAACCACAATAAAAAAAAAACTTGATCTTGATCAGCATGAAGGCCACCAGCACCAGGAACGAAATTTATTCATTGCAGCCTTTCTCCGAATTTGGTAAAATGAAACTGTAAATTATCAAAAGTCTGTCCTTCCATTCTTTGCGCTTATGACCCTATAAACATTGAATTTATTCACCATATGAAACGTACACCTTGCACTCAAAATGTCAACAAAATATATGAAGAAATTATTGGCCACAAATTAAACATTCAGGTTGCGGTCACTTGGTTGGTGGTAGTCGGTCATTCGATCTTTCAAATTTGTGGTAATAATGAACCAATTCATAAATCGCCCTAAAACCATCTTTTTTTTGTAAATTAAGGTTTTTGCTCTTCTTCGTGGCATAGTAAATGGTATGCCTTTGGCGGCACATTGAGCTCCCATCAATAGCAGGCTATTTAATAACAGATATTTGTGAAATTCTTGTAAAATTCAAAGTTTACAACAACCGAAAAATCTGTAATGCAATTTTAAAAATATCCCGAAAAAAAATTCAACAAATCATGTGATGTCGCATACTATTCACAATGGAATTACTTGGGTTGTGGTAACACTTGCCGGTCAGTTTATATGGAGGCTATATGCGATTATGAACCGATATGTATAGACCAATTTTTGGGTGGTTGTTAGAGGTACGTAGCAAATTTGAATTGGATCGGATGAAATTAAATTAATATTTAAATATGTCTCAAACATGGTAGTTTAGCTTCTATCCAAAGAATGACGCCACCTTGTCGCGCTGACAATTTTAGCTGCCACCTCCGATTATATAGAATCATCGCAATCCAATCAATTAATACCCCATCCAGCAAATAAAATGGAAGTTCTTCTAAAGGCACAACTTTTAAAGCACTTCCAAAAATGTCCTCCCAAAGTTTTTCTTCAGTTAAACTGCACAGGAAGTTCATTTGAGTCACTTTTTTTTATAATTCGCTCTTTTCGTATTTTTAATGGAAATTTTAAATATTTATTGCTTCAAGTAGGTTAAAAACAGATTAAGAATTAATAAAATAGTGCTAATTATTCAAATTTTGCCTAAAAAATTCTAAATCGTTTCTAGAAAAATTGGGAATTTTTGAAAATACTTGATGTCAAACTTTCCAGGCACGCGTTATAGTGCACTAAAAATCTTAAAAATTGTTTAGTTGTCGAAATATCACAAAATTTGTAATTTATATCCAAAACACCGGATTCGCATCACACCTTAAGAAGTGATGCAAATTCAGTGCAACGACGATTTTTTACTGCCCAACAATGAATTACATCCCAGCAAAAAGAGCGTAGTGAAAATGTGTTTTTTGGATCCGGAAATGGTGCAAAATTGGCGCAGAAGCGATGAATTTAACATGGGCTTGTCATAGGACGGAGGTCCACCATTTCAACAGCCGATGCACTGAAATTGCATTACTTCTTACTCTATGATTCGAATTCAGTGTTTTGGATGTAAATTAAAAAAGGTTGTCATATTTTGACAAATAAATAATTTTTATAATTTTTTATGATTTTTAATGCATCCTAACGCTTGTCTAAAATGTTTGAAACGCATTCGAACGCTTGTCGGAAACGACCGCCCTCTAATATATTCAGGAATTCTCAATTTTTCTAGAATAGATTTAGCATTTTTTTCAACAAACTTTAATTAACTTGTACCATTTTATTAATTCTTAGTCTGTTTTGAACCTATTTGAAACAAAACAAGTATATACGCCCGTAAGTTCGGCCAGGCCGAAACGTATGTACCCTCCACCATGGATTGCGTAGAAACTTCTACGAAAAACTGTCATCCACAATTGAATTACTTGGGATGTGGTATCTTAAAACTTCTTAACATGGTTTTCTAAATTGTGAGTTAGCCCATACGTGGTATATATTAGACCAAAAAGTTATGTATAGGTAAGTCTACAAATAATTATGAATCGATACGTAGAGAGCCAGAATTGAAATATGGGGGTCGCTTATATGGGGGCTGTATACAAGTATGAACTTGATATGGTCCAATTTTTTGTGATTGGGGATCAATTTATCTGAGGGCTATATATAACTATAGACCGATATGGACCTAGTTAGACATGGTTGTTAACGGCCATATACTACCACAATGTACCAAGTTTAAACTGCCTCGAATGAATTTTGCTCTTCCAAGGGGCTCCGGAAATCAAATCTGGGGATCGGTTTATATGGGGCCTATATATAATTATGGACCGATTTCGACCAATTTTGCATGGGTGTTTGGGGCCAAATATTAACACCACGTACCAAATTCCAACTGAATCAGATGAATTTTGGTCTTCCAAGAGGCTCCGGAGGTCAAATTTGGTGATCGCTTTATATGGGGGCTATATATAATTATGGACCGATGTGGACCAATTTTTGCATGGTCATTAACTAACACCACGTACCAAATTTCAGACGGATCGGATGAAATTTGCTTCTTTTAGAGGCTCCGCAAGCCAAATTGGGGGTTTATATATAATAATGGACCGATTTCGACCAATTTTTGCATGGGTGTTTGAGGTCATATATTAACACCACGTACCAAATTCCAACAGAATCAGATGAATTTTGGTCTTCCAAGAGGCTCCGGAGGTCAAATTTGGTGATCGCTTTATATAAAGGCTATATATAATTATGGACCGATGTGGACCAATTTTGGCAAGGTCATTAACTAACACCCTGTACCAAATTTCAGCCGGATCAAATAAAATTTGCTTCTCTTAGAGGATCCGCAAGCCAAATTTGGGGGTCCACTTATATGGGGGCTATACGTAAAAGTGGACCGATATGGCCCATTTGCAATACCATCCGACCTACATCAATAACAACTACTTGTGTCAAGTTTCAAGTCGATAGCTTGTTTCGTTCGGAAGTTAGCGTGAGTTCAACAGACGGACGGACATGCTTAGATCGACTCAGGATTTCACCATGACTTTATATACTTTATGGGCTCTTAGAGCAATATTTCGATGTGTTACAAACGGAATGACAAAATTAATATACCTCCCATTATATGGTGGAGGGTATAAACATTTAAAATTACCCATTAAAATTTGAAAAAAGCGAGTTATAATAAATTTCATTAAAAGAACTCCCTACACTGAAAAAAAATATTTAGGTGATATTAAAGAATACGCAACATAAATTTTAGGATGCGAAATTTACCACATATTTTAACTAAAATAAAGTTTATAATCTTTGCTTCAAAAATTTTTTTCATTAAAATTAGGAAAAAAATTTTGCAAATTTGGGTCCCTCCTTTAAAGTCGCATGTCTTTGAACTAAGGATAATTTTCCTTAAAGTAAAGAAACACATTTTTGATTTAAAGAAATTGTCCTTAAATTAACTGAAATATTGAAACTTTAGATTTAAGATAAAAACGCTTCAAATATAGGCTAAGTCTTATTTTGAGGATTTAGCGTCTTTGGTTTTTTGGAATTAAGAAAACATTTTTTACTTTGAAGTATCCGTTATAATTTGGATTTTTAAAATGGCATTTGTTTGTACGTGAATAGCTTTATTAATATACCGGAAAAATAGAATGAAAATTCGATGAATGCGATCTGCATCCTAATTTTAATTTTATTGGTCGTAGATTTAAAGCCAGATAGGTCGCTAAAAAATTTCTTTATTTTAAATAAACCGCATCTTTGGCTCGGAATCAATACTAAAATCCTTAAGGGAAGGTCAAAATCTTTGGATCCAAGTAAACTTTTTTTTTGAGTGTATCTTGTTAAAATAAATGACATCTTTGGGAGGACATATTTGAAACTGTTTTTAATGTTGTGCCTTTAGAAGTACTTCCAAATTATTTTGGTGGGCATATTTGCGTCGGCATAACCGTCAGTTGGTTCATTTCAAACGCCGCACAGTGCTTCGAAAGCGGCAAAATATATATGCTCCCATTTTTATTTTAATTTCTGTTTTTAATAGTCTGCAGAGAATGAAGCCGATGAATTGCGCCGCCCATTTTAGCTGCCGCCGATCAGTTTTTGCCAGTCGAAGCCGTCACGAATATGTCGACTCATCTTGACTCAAAATTAGCTGCCAATTAATCAAAATCATTGATTTAATTCAGAAAAATTTATTAATAGTTTTTGTATTTTTTGTCAAAATGTTTAACATTCCACCCAAAATCAGTAAGTATCAAATCGCTATAATAATACTTCAAATTGATTTTATAATGGATAATTGGTCGCCGCCGAATACGCAAATTTATATCGGCTTAGCCGTCAAGCCGCCGCCGACAAAAATGGGCCATTCTCTGATAGTCTGTGATATCGAGCTTCGAACTATTTTTTAAAAATATTTGAATTTTAAGCTGTTTTGGTCGAAAATGTGGTTAAATTACGAAAATGTGGTTAACGACGAATAGTCCGATTTTAGCAAAGTTAAATACTTTGTGTAGGTACACCCTTAAAAAAATCGCTTCTGTAGCATATACCCAAAACACATTTTGCTTCAAGCATATATATGTTCATGATTGATCCAAACAAAATACTGTTTGTATTGTTGAAACATATTAGGACATACATTGGTAGAAAAAAATTTTAATGAAATTTTCTTTGTGTGGATATATATTTAAGGCGCCAATTGGCTACATCCATTATTTTACTTGCAGCATACTCTTTCTAAACACATATATGTTTATAGGCTATTTCTAAATTAATATATGTTTGCATCTATGAATATTATATTTAGAAATATTTAATGTCCCAAACATAATAATTTCTAACATATTAACATATATGTCCCAAAAATGTTATGCTTGTTTATGAACATTATATGCTTGCACTTAAAAATATTGTGATAAAAAATTTGAGTTCCAAACATATAATTTTTACACCCAAACATATGAACAAAAGTCTTTTTCGTCCGTGTTTAGGTAATAATTTTTGAACTACAAAAAAAAATTAAAATTTGGAAAATTTTTTAAAGTTTTGGGATTTTCTACCCAAAAAGGATAATTCACAAAGAATGCCTAAAAAATATATATCTCAACTTTGTTTTCACACTATTTTTTGGGTTGATAGACTTCTACAAAATCTATAGACTCAAAATTTAAGTCGGCTAATGCACTAGGGTGGAACACAATGTTATTAAAAAATGTGGGAAACATTTAAATCTGAAGCAATTTTAAGGAAATTTCGCAAAAGTTTATTTATGATTTATCGCTCGATATATGTGTATTAGAAATTTTGGAAAATTAGAGTCATTTTTTAAACTTTTCGACTAAGCAGAGGCGATTTTACAAGAAAAATGTTGGTATTTTGACAAATTTTGTCAAAATCAGAAAAACATATATACGGGAGCTATATCTAAATCTGAACCGATTTCAACCATATTTGGCACGCATAGCTACAATGCTAATTCTACTACCTGTGCAAAATTTCATATATATATATATATATATATATATATATATATATATATATATATATATATATATAGATATATATATATATATATATATATATATATATATATATATATATATATATATATATATATATATATATATATATATATATATATATATATATATATATATATATATATATGGGAGGTATATCTAAATCTGAACCGATTTCAATGAAATTTGGCATAATTGACTACACTACTAATTGTACTCATAGACTACACTCCTAATTGTACTCATAACTGTGGCTTCTGGGACCATATTAGTCCATATCGGGCGAAAGATATATATGGGAGCTATATCTAAATCTGAACCGATTTCAATCAAATTTGGCACACTTGATTATAGTACTAATTTTTCTTCTGGTGCAAAATTTTAGGCAAATTATGGTAAAACTATGGTCTCTGGGGCCATATAAGTCCATATCGGGCGAAATATATATATGGGAGATATGTCTAAATCTGAACCGATTTCTTCCATAATCAATAGGATTCTATTCAGAGCCAAAACACATAGTTGTTCGATTGGACTTAAACTGCGACCTAGACTTTGATTACAAAAATGTGTTCACAGACAGACGGACACGGCTATATCGACTCAGGAGCCCACCCTAAGCATTATTGCCAAAGACACTATGTGTCTATCTCGTCTCCTTCTGGGTGTTGCAAACATATGCACTAACTTATAATACCCTGTTCCACAGTGTGGCGCAGGGTATAAAAAGTTGATAAACTTTGTCCTTAGCCGAGGGGGCTAATTTGAGAAGCCTGTCCGGTGCATGTAGGGTCTCAAAATTTCGCTCACAACTAGGTCAATATCTCGGCTCTAGCCATACAAATTTTTCAATGAGTGATCTATAACCGTTCCCAAATGGCGTAAATTTAGCTATTTGTGTTATTTCACCCTTTTATGCAAACATATATTGTTGATCCCTTTGTATGGGAGGTACGTGAAGGAGTGGTCCGATCGGAACCAAACATCGTGTTATTCTTTCCAGTTTTGACAATCAACAAGGCCCTTCAAAGTTTCTCTTTCCTAAGATGCCTCCACCTATTTTTGGCCATTCATTGTATGGGATCGAAACATTGTGCGCTTCGTTCTCTGCTTCCATCTGACCGGAACCAATAAGCATTTTATTTTGGATGAACACATGGTATAACCGAGCATTTATTCAAGAAATTTTCCTAAAAGTCACCAGAACAAAATAAAAATCTTGAAGTCTTAGTAAAACTGTCCTTTGCTTAGCTGAGATATAATTTGAGACACTATCAGTTACATGTAATCGTTGTTGTAATCAATTTTTAAAATATATTTCCTATACACGATTAGAAGATAAGAATTTCTGCTAAAGATTTTCAAGCGAAGATTATCAAAGAAAAATTCACGCAAGCTGTTTTGTTGTCCTCTCATAAATAAGAATCTGGAAAACAAGACAATATCTACAAGCTAAAGAACAAATTGCCAACTACACTCGGTATTCGAAAAAACAAGCCCACAGGAAAATGAAATTTATAGCGAATATTTTTGGGCCAAAAAAAAAAATACATAATGTGATGTAAACAAATTTCTGGCCTGTTTTCGATAGGTAACGTAAATGTCAACACACACTTCGTAACTCATTAATAACAAAATGAAAAATTTAACATAACAATTCACGCAAGCGCGTTTAATTTAACGCCACCAACACTACCACCTCCACCGTTGATACTGATATCACCATTAGCAACCACGGTTGCCACAGTGAGTAGAATTCTATCAAAAATGGTAGATTTTTTACTGTTTGGTAGCTTGGTACAATTCTTGATGTTTTGGTAGATTTAGCAAAATATTCCTCTCCACACGCAGAGAAGGAATATGATCACCTCAACCATGTTTCGAGAGCAAAATGTTATTTTTGGACGGTGACTATGGAACATTTTTGTCGCAAAAATGTTGTTTTCTCGGCAAACATATACATGGTTGCCAAAGTCAGACATATACTTTTTGAGAAAATAACATGGTTGTAGCAAACATGTTACATGTTCTCGTCCAAAAATAACATTTTGCTCTCGAAACATGGTTGAGGTGATCGTATTCCTTCTCCGGGTGCAACTAAGAGGTACTTCAAGAAAAAAGTAGCAACAGTTTTCTATAGAAATAAAATTTAGCAAAAATTTCCTATAGAAATAAAATTGTGCAAAAATTATATGGTTGTGGTTTCCGTCACACTCAAAAAAAAAAGTGAAATGAAAAGTGTTTTAGTTCATGGAATTATTATATTTGGAGAAGGTTTCCTTTACTCTAATAATTTTTTGCAACAATTTTCTATAGAAATAAAATTTAGCAAAAAAATTCAATAGAAAAAATATTTTGCAAAAATTTTATTTTGAAAATAAAAATAATATTTTGGAAAAATTTTCTATAGAAATAAATTTTGGAAAAAAATTTCTATAGAAATAAAGTTTTGCAAAAATTTTCTATAGAACTAAAAATTTCTATAGAAACAGAATTTAGCAAAATTTTCAATAGAAATAACATTTTGCAAAAATTATATGGTGAATTCAGCCTGCGGAAATGGAAAGCACACTCAAAAAAAGTAAAACCAATTTAACTTTGTTTTTGTTCATGGAAACATTATGTTTGGCGAAAGTTTCCTAATAATTTGTTTGCGTACGTTAGTTAAATTAACTACAAATTTATCAAATTCGTACTTCTCACTAAATAGTTTATTATTTCTCTAAACTTTTTAAAGTCTACAAATGCGCCCATGTAGTAACTTCGTATGGTACTAAAGGCATCCTTGCAATTTTGAACTTCAATTTTTTCCCTCAAACTCCAAAAATTTCTTAAACAAGTGAAAAAGGTAATTATATCTAAAAAATTTTCTTCAATTTGTCGGAAAATACTGCTTAGTTAAAATTTTCGAAAAATTATCTAAGTTTTCTAAAATTGACCAAATTACTTCTTCCTGGTTGGTTCACTGTTTTCCAGTGCAAAAATGGTCAGAAATTGATAGTTCGAAAAAAAAAAATCCGATTCAATCACGAAATGAATTGATCCAATTAATTTTGTTCACCAATGTGGTATCACAAAGGACTGAATAGTCTAAGTGAGCCTGATACATCGGGCTGCCACCTAACCTAACCTAATTAATTTTGTAGGTGAAATGTCTTCAATCACAGAAATGATTGTATCAATTAAAAAATTAATTGAAAGTCAATTAAAAATTAATTGATTGATTTTTGTTTCAATTAAAAAATTTATCGAATCTTAAAAATTTTTAATTGAATATTTAAAAAAAAAAAATCAATTAATACTTTAATTCGAAAAATTTTCGTGATTTTTTTAAGTGTGCTACTGTGCTACTTTTTATTTACATGTGCAAGTTAGTACATTTTGATCCCAAATTCCGTTAAGATTACGAAAATTATCGGATTTAATCGAATTTACGAAACGAATATTATGTTCGTGGCCAATTTTCCCTATGGGGTTCCGTGGACACTTACATCGCCTAAAAGTATGCAAATAAATTATTATATATTAGATAAACCGAGCTAATTTAGAGAATATAAATTTCATAGAGAGATTTTCATTGAAATGGAGATATGTTAAGATTATTGTTAGTGAGGATCAAAATTGAAAAAAAAAACAAGTATATACAGCCAGGCCGAATCTTATGTACCCTCCACCATGGATTGCGTAGAAACTTCTACGAAAGATTGTCATCCACAATCGAATTAATTGGGTTGTGGTATCTTAAAACTTCTTAACATCGTTTTCTAAATTGTTAGTTTGTCCATACGTGGTATATATTAGACAAAAAAGGTATGTATAGGTAAGTCTACAACTAATTACGAATCGATATGGACTTTTGTACGGTACGTAGAGAGCCAGAATTGAAATATGGGGAGGTCGCTTATATGTGGGCTATATACAATTATGAACTTGATATGAACCAATTTTTGTGTGATTGGGGATCGATTTATCTGAGGGCTATATATAACTATAGACCGATATGGACCTAGTTAGGCATGGTTGTTAACGGCCATATACTAGCACAATGTACAAAATTTCCACTGACTCGGATGAAATTTACTCCTCCAAAGGGCTACGGAGGTCAAATCTGGGGATCGATTTACATGGGGGCTATATATGTTTATGGACTGATATTTACCACTTTTGGCATGGTTGTTAAATATGATATACTACCTCCACGTACCAAATTTCAAGCAGATCGGATTAATTTTGCTTCTCCAAAAGGCACCAGAGATCAAATCGGGGAATCGGTTTATATGGGGGCTATATATAATTATGGACCGATGTGGACCAAGTTTTGCATGTTTGTTAAAGACCATATACTAGCACCATTCAAAAAATTTTAGCCGGATCGGATAAAATTTGCTTCTCCAAAAGGCACCGGTGGTCAAATCGGGGGATCGGTTTATATGGGGGCTATATACCATCCGACCTACATCAATAACAACTAGTATCCCAAGTTTCAAGTGGATAGCTTGCTTTGTTCGGGTGTTAGCGTGATTTCAACAGACGGACGGACGGACATGCTTAGATCGACTCAGAATTTCACCACGGCCCAGAATATATATATACTTTATGGGAATGATAAAGATAATATACCTCCCATCCTATGGTGGAGGGTATAAAAAGTCCGATTAAATACGTAAATAATTAAGATTGAGAAAATTACCTACACTCAAAAAAAGTGAACTCTCTATTTCACTAAAGCCAATTTAACTTTATTTTAGTTCATGGAATTATTATATATGGAGAAAGTTTCCTTTACTCTAATAATTTTTTGCCTACGTTAGCTAAATGAACTAAAAAACGGGAAAAAGTTATACACAGATGAAGTAAAAAATTTTAGTAAATTCGTACTTCTCACAAAATAGTTCATTATTTCTTTAAATTTGTAAATTTTATTGCAAATGCGTCTATCATGAACTTCGTATGTCACTAAAGACATTCTTGCAATTTTGAATACCAATATTTTCTTTCAAACTACAAATATTTCTTTAACAAGTGAAAAAATTAATTATAGCTAATAAATTTTTTTGAATTTGTCGAAAAATATTTACTAAGTTTTGTGATATCGGCGTGATGTCAGCGTTTGGAATACTGTTTAGTTAAAAATTTCTAAAAATATTAAAAATTTTCTAAAATAAACTAAATGTTTTCTTCCTGGTGGGTTCACTGTTTTTTCAGTGTATAGAAAAAATTTTAGCGTGATTTTCTATAGAAATCAAATTTTGACAAAATTTTCTATAGCAAGAAAATTTTGACAACATTTTCTATATAAATCAAATTTTGACAAAATTTTCTATAGCAATAAAATTTTGACAAAATTTTCTATAGAGATAAAATTTAGATAGATTATTTTGTTCCGATATGGAACAATTTTGGCATGGTTGTTAGCGGTCATATACTAGCGCAATATACCAAATTTCACCACGTACCAAATTTCAACCGGGTCGGATAAATTTTGCTCTTTAAAAGACTCCGGAGGTCAAATTTGGTGATCGGTTTATATGGGGGCTATATATAATTATGGACCGATGTGGTCATTCGATACCATATACTAACACCATGTACCAAATTTCAGCCGGATCGGATGAAATTTACTTCTCTTAGAAGCTCCGCAACCCAAATCGGGGGATCGGTTTATATGGGGCTATATATAATTATAGACCGATGTGGACCAATTTTTGCATAGTTGTTAGAGACCATATACTAGAACCCTATACCAAATTTCAACCGGATCGGATGAAATTTGCTTCTCTTAGAGGCTCCGCAAGCCAAATCTGGGGATCGGTTTATATGGGAGCTATATATAATTACTGACCGATGTAAACCAATTTTTGCATAGTTGTTAGAGACCATATACTAACACCATGTACCAATTTT
Organism: Haematobia irritans; assembly: GCF_050003625.1. Taxonomy (NCBI): domain Eukaryota; kingdom Metazoa; phylum Arthropoda; class Insecta; order Diptera; family Muscidae; genus Haematobia; species Haematobia irritans. The sequence goes on from NC_134399.1 coordinate 95,831,325, forward strand.
CAACCGGATCGGATGAATTTTGCTCCTCCAAGAGGATCCGCAAGCCAAATCTGAGCGTCGGTTTATATGTGGGCTATACGTAAACGTGGTCCGATATGGCCCATTTTCAATAATATCCAACCTACAACAAAAACAACTACTTGTGCTATGTTTCAAGTCGATAGCTTGTTTCGTTCGGAAGTTTCAACAGACGGACGGACGGACATGCTCAGATCGACTCAGAATTTCACCACGACCCAGAATATATATACTTTATGGGGTCTTAGAGCAATATTTCGATGCGTTACAAACGGAATGACAAAGTTAATATACCCCCCATCCTATGGTGGAGCGTTTAAAAATCAGAATTATATACTGAAAAAATATCTACGTGATATTAAAGATTACGTAGTCTAAGTTTTAGGATACGCACTTTACAAAACATTAAAGAAATTTTTCATTATTTAAAAATAATGAAATTTCAATTAAAATAAAGTTTATAATCTTTGCTTCAAAAATTTATTTTATTAAATTTAGTACATAATTTTTCGAAATTTACATCCGTCCGTTAAAGTCGTATTTATGACTTTGAGCTAAGGCAAATTTTCTTTAAAGTAAAGAAACACATTTTTGATTAAAAAAATCAGCCTTAAATTATCTGAAATATTGGATCTTTAGATTTAAGATAAAAACGTTTCACATATAAAACTTATTTTGAGTATTTAGCATCTTTGGTTTAAAGTTTTTTGTAGAATTAAGAAAACATTTTTTTGAAGTACCCGTAATAATTTGAATTTTTCGACTGACATTGTTCGTACGTGAATAGCTTTATTGATATACCGCGAAAAGAAGAGAATGAAAATTCGATGAATGAGATCTGTATCCTAATTTTAATTTTATTTTATTTATCGGTAAAAATTTTTTTATTTTTGCAGGTTGGCTGATAAGTCCCCGGTATAACAAAGAATAACACATTTTCTGTCAGAATTCGTTTTTATTATTCAACATAGTTCCCTTCAAGAGCGATACAACGATTATAACGACCTTCCAATTTTTTGATACCATTTTGGTAGTACTCCTTCGGTTTTGCCTCAAAATAGGCCTTAGTTTCGGCGATCACCTCTTCATTGCAGCCAAATTTTTTCCCTGCGAGAATCCTTTTGAGGTCTGAAAACAAGAAAAAGTCGATGGGGGCCAGATCTGGAGAATACGGTGGGTGGGGAAGCAATTCGAAATCCAATTCATGAATTTTTGCCATCGTTCTCAATGACTTGTGGCACAGTGCGTTGTCTTGATGGAAAAACACTTTTTTCTTCTTCATATGGGGCCGTTTTGCCGCGATTTCGACCTTCAAACGCTCCAATAACGCCATATAATAGTCACTGTTGATGATTTTTCCCTTCTCAATATAATCGATAAAAATTATTCCATGCGGATCCCAAAAAACAGAGGCCATTACTTTTCCAACGGACTTTTGAGTCTTTCCACGCTTCCGAGACGGTTCACCGGTCGCCGTCCACTCAGCCGACTGTCGATTGGACTCAGGAGTGTAATGGAGTAATGGAGCCATCCATTGTCACATATCGACGGAAAAACTCGGGTGATTACAAGTTCACAGCTCCAAACTCCGCTCAGAATCACGTTGTTGTTTTTGGTCAAATGTGAGCTCGCGCGGCACCCATTTTGCACAGAGCTTCCGCATATCCAAATAATATGCATTTGATACTAGCGACACCATCTATGTGTCAGACTGGGGACTTATCAGCCAACCTGTTAAAGAAGCCGCATCCTTGGCTCGAAGGTAAAAATCTTTGGATCTAAGTAAACTTTTGTTTGAGTACAATAATCTTTGTTTTTTTTTTTGGAAATATGATTGTGTGATAAACTCTAAGAATTATTTTAAAATTTACAAACACTGTGCATTCACCATTGCTCAAAGGTAATCTGTAGCAAAAATTGCCTGAATTAGCCAGGCATTTAACGCACGCACTGCGCAGCCGTAGAAGTTGAATGCGACATATGTTCCAAACCAACATATTCTAAGAATATGGCTTACAAAACTCGGCATGCGGCAAAAAAAAAAATATCTAGAAAATTTATGCTTATTTCTCTTTACCTAAAAACAAAATGAGAATTTGTTTTTAGTAGGTTGTTAAAAAAAAAAAAACTATGACCGTCTATAACTTTATTTCTAGAGTTTCGCAATAGAATTTACTTCACAGAAGTCTATAGAAAAAATGTTTGCTTCTTTTTGGTCCCTGGTATGTGACACAATCTTGTTTGGTGTCGATGCGAGTGTTTTCCATTTTTTTCACCAGAAATCAAATGCTGTTTTGTCGAATTTTTTGTTCTCCAATGTAAATGAAACATGAGCATAGTTTCCAGTGTGTTCAACTAATAGAGAAACAAAATTCTTCTGTAGGTGGTGCGGCGGTGGTGTTGGTGGTATTACAGATGTCAGTGGTGTTTTGATCTGTGATTATAGTTTCATTTGACTTTTTCCAGGGTGTTGTATTGAGGCCAATTTGTTTGGCATTTTATTTGAATTTCTATGAAAATGAATGACAGTTGGTAATGGAACTTTATCTGGTTTCAAATCAATAAAAATTATTGACCAATAATTTGTCAGGCAATATATTTTTTTTGGGGTAACAACTTTTTGGAAAATCCTGAAAGGTACACAAGAATTAAATTTAAAGTTCGGTGTGAGAATGAATTTCTGAATGAGAATGAAAACATGGCAATTTGCTGGAAAAAACTTGATTTCGGTGGGAAATTTCATATCAAAGAGGAAAATGCATATAAGCATACATGTACGTAATTATGCAAGGGCCAACAAAAATGCGAACAAAAATGTTTAAAAAAATCAAACGACCATACTTTTTTAAAGGGTGATACGGTCAAAATTTGGTCAATATAAACTTGACGTATTTCTTTCAATTTTGCATTTAAAAAACCTGAACACCCCTCATTTTGAAGGTGTGTGTGTAGAATGTTGCTCCTATTTTGATTTTGGAATTCACTCTTCCGTTGTCAAAATGCCGTCCAAGCAAGAAGAGCAGCGTATCAAAATTCTACTCGCGCATCGCGAAAATCCGAGCTACTCACACGCAACGCTGGCACAATCGCTAAATGTAATTAAAGTGTTTGGGGAACGTTTGTCGACAGCCAGGAAGTCTGGATCGGGGGGAAATCGAAAACCGGAAGCCGCTGAGACGACAAAGAGAGTTGCCGGTAGTTTCAAGCGAAACCCTAACCTCTCTCTCCGAGATGCCGCAAATAAGCTGGGTGTATCGTCTACCACCGTGCATCGAGCCAAAAAACGAGCCGGACTATCGACTTACAAGAAGGTAGTGACTCCAAATCGCGATGATAAACAAAATACGACGGCCAAAGAGCGATCCCGGAGGCTGTACACGACGATGCTGACGAAGTTTGACTGCGTGGTAATGGATGACGAAACCTACGTCAAAGCCGACTAGAAGCAGCTTCCGGGACAGGAGTTTTATACGGCAAAAGGAAGGGGAAAGATAGCAGATATTTTCAAGCACATAAAACTGTCAAAGTTCGCAAAGAAATATCTGGTTTGGCAAGCCATCTATACCTGTGGCTTGAAAAGCAGCATTTTCATAGCTTCCGGGACTGTCAACCAAGAAATTTACGTGAAAGAGTGTTTGAATAAACGTCTGCTGCCTTTCCTGAAGAAACACGGTTGTTCCGTACTGTTTTGGCCGGATTTGGCATCTTGTCATTACGGTAAAAAGGCCATGGAGTGGTACGCCGCCAACAACGTGCAGGTGCTTCCCAAGGACAAGAACCCTCCCAACACGCCAGAGCTCCGCCCAATTGAGAAATACTGGGCTATTGTCAAGCGGAACCTAAAGAAGACCAAAAAAAAACTGCTAAGGACGAGCAGCAGTTCAAGGCAAACTGGCTTTCTGCGGCGCAGAAGGTGGACAAGGTGGCTGTACAAAATCTGATGGCAGGTGTCAAGCGTGAGGCCCGACAATTCGGATTTGGAAAAGCGAAAGCCTAACTGAATATTTTTCCTGAATTTTACACTAATTGAACTTGAAAAAGAAATTTAATTTGATTTTTTAAATAAACGATTTCACCGATTTACACGCGTTTTCCCTTGACCAAATTTTGACCGTATCACCCTTTATTTCGAAATATATGTTATATCCTTCACCATAAAATGAGTGGTAACGCATCGAAATATTGGTTTCAGACTCCATAGATCAGAGTCCATTGAGCGATACCTGTCCGTTCTTCCACACCCTCAAAAAAATTGCTTCGTTATCATCATATCATCGTTATAAGTTACATTTATATAGCATAGTTTGCAGCGCCCACGAGACGATGCAAACAAAACATTATTCAACAGAAACATATAAAGGGTGGTTAAATTGTAAGGGCCGATGTTGAATGTGAACCACACCTATATGCCAAGTTTTTTTCCAAATTTTATTTGACATTTCTCTATTTCAGACTTACTCAATTTGAACGATGGACGTCGTGAATGGGCAGAATGGTTCCAAGAAATGGCAACAGTGGATGATCAATTTTCGAAGAAAATCATCCTCAGTAATGAGGCACATTTTCACCTCAGTGGATTCGTCAATAAACAGAATTGCCGCATTTGGGCGAATGACAATCCAAGAGTGATTGTCGAAAAACCAATGCACCCACAAAGAGTGACTGTTTGGTGCGGTTTATGGGCTGGCGGCATCATCGGACCGTATTTTTTCCAAAATGAGGCCGGTCAGGCAGTTATTGTGAATGGTGTTCGCTATCGTGAGATGATAACGAACTTTTTATGGCCCGAATTGGAAGATATGGATGTGGACGATATGTGGTTTCAGCAGGACGGTGCCACTTGCCACACAGCTAACGAAACAATGGCTCTTTTGCGCAACAAATTCAATGACCGTGTTATCTCACGTAATGGCGATGTCAATTGGTCGCCAAGGTCATGTGATTTGACACCGTTGGACTTTTTTCTTTGGGGTTATTTGAAAGAAAAGGTGTACGTCGATAAGCCAGCAACAATTCAAGAGCTAAAAAATGAGATAATTCCGCACATTAACGGCAAAATTTGGACCATCGGATGAAGGTGTGCCACCGAGGTCGCGGCGCCCATTTGGTCGATATTTTGTTCCATACATAATTGAGTAATACCAATATATCATAATGAAATAAAATTCAATAATTTCCTACATAGTTTGTGTTTTATTCAAAATCAACATCGGCCCTTGAAATTTTAACCACCCTTTATTTGTTGGCCACGTGGAGCAATGCTTTTTATACCCTCCACCATGGGATGGGGGGTATTATTAACTTTGCCATTCCGTTTGTAACACATCGAAATATTGCTCTAAGACCCCATAAAGTATATATATTCTGTTCGTGGTGAAATTCTGAGTCGATCTAAGCATGTCCGTCCGTCCGTTCGGCTGTTGAAATCACGCTAACTTCCGAACGAAACAAGCTATCGACTTGAAACTTGGCACAAGTAGTTGTTTATGATGTAGGTCGCATGGTATTGCAATTAGGGCATATCGGTCCACTTTTACGTATAGTTCCCATATAAACGGACCTCAGATTTGGCTTCTAAAAGAAGCATATTTCATCCGATCCGTTTGAAATTTGGTACGTGATGTTGGTATATGGTCTCTAATAACCACGCAAAAATTGGTCAATATGGGTCCATATATAGCTCCCATATAAACCGATCCCCAGATTTGGCTTGCGGAGCCTCAAAGAGAAACAAATTTCATCCGATCCGTTTGAAATTTGGTACGTGATGTTGGTATATGGCCTCTAACAACCACGCAAAAATTGGTCAATATCGGTCCATAATTATATATAGCTCCCATATAAACCGATCCCCAGATTTGGCTTACGCAGCCTCTAAGAGAAGCAAATTTCATTCGATCCGGCTGGAATTTGGTACATGGTGTAAGTATGTGGTCTCTAACAACTATGCAAAAATTGGCCCACATCGGTCCATAATTATTTATAGCCCCATATAAACCGATCCCCAGATTTGGCTTACGGAGCCTCTAAGAGAAGCAAATTAAACCGAATCCCAGATTTGACCTCCGAAGCCCCTTGGAAGAGCAAAATTCACCTTGTTTTGAGTTAGTCTTTATGGGTTTATGTTTAATATGTTCGTCTCAAACCTGTTATTTTCTCAGAAATTATGTTATTGATTGCGCTAATCATGTTTATTATTGACGAGAAAATAACATTTTGCGACAAATATATTGCATGATCCACTTCTAAAAATAAAATTATGTTCTTGGAACAGGTTTGAGAAGATCATATTCCTTCTCTGTGTAGAGTATAGAAATTCATATTAATTAAGACGCTTTTCACTTTCAACTATGCCATGTTGATTAATAAAAACACCGTAAATTCCCAATCAGAAAAAAAAAACTTGAAACAATTTTTCGAAAACAAAATATTTGTTTAAGCTACAATAAAAACACCAGCGGGTAACAAAAACTCCTCGTATTTACAAACAAAAAATGAGTTGAAAAACATCACATTATGCAAAAGAGAACACACACAAAAAATTAAATAATTACCATAAATAATCACATAGAGGGAAGATGTTTTTTGTATGCCAACAAATTTCCCAATTGCAACTGTAGCCAAAAGCCGTAATAAAAACGGCTGAGAACAGACCAAATTAAAACGCACCGAAACAGGACCTAAAAATAAATCACAAATGATGGCGTCGTGTCGCCTTAGGAATTTCTTTAGTTAGGAAAAAAATACAATAAGAAATGCACCAGAGTACACTGAAAACAAATTGTGGCACATAAATTTGAGTCCTTAAGATCAGGATACGTAATAATATTGAAGATAATTAAACTGGAATATATATTTAATTAAACATTCAGATTACAATATAACCCTTATTTATATGTAAAGAAAAAGAGTTTAAATCTAAAATTTGCGATTATATTTAAAGGGTACAGATATTGTATATGTTTGGTACCCCATTGTGTTTTAGGATATAAATATGTCTTCAGAACAAAAATTATTTTGTAATTTTTTCTACAGTGTATAAGGTGAATGCCAGTGAATCGATATCTCCTCTACCGTTCATTCAGCATAGAGTAGATGTGGTGCAATGATGCAACTGGGAAATGTAAGTCCATGGTATTGCGGCAATTGTTGTTCAGTGGATATGACCACAAGTGCGTGAGCTTTATACCCATTTGCATGTGCAGAAGTATGGAAGTACAAAAGGTTACTTACATTAGGAGTGATAAGTTTTAATAAAGACAAAAGTAATTACAATTATATTCCCAAATAAGATTAGTTCTAAATCACCAGTTAGCATCAGACGAAGATTGATTTGTCAAAATTTTATTTCTATAGAAAATTTTGAAAACATTTTATTCTTACGGAAAATTTTCTCAAAATTTTATTACTATAGAAAATTTTCTCAAAATGTTATTTCTATAGAAAATTTTATCAAAATTTTCTTTCTATAGAAAATATTGTCAAAATTTTATTTCAATAGAAAATATTGTCAAAATTTTATTTCTATAGAAAATATTGTCCAAATTTTATTTCTATAGAAAATTTTGTCAAAATTTTCTTTCTATAGAAAATATTGTCCAAATTTTATTTCTATAGAAAATATTGTCAAAGTGCTATTTCTATAGAAAATTTTGTCAACATTTTGTCAAAAATTTTTTTCTATAGAACATTTTGCCAAAATTGTATTCATATATTTTGCCAAAATTTTATTTCTATAGAACATTTTGTCAACAAAAAGATTTTGACAAAAAATATGTTGTCAAAATCTTATTTCAATAGAAAGTGTTGTAAAAATTTTATTTATATAGAACATTTTGTCAAATTTTTATTTGTATAGAAAATTTTGTAAAAATTTTATTTCTATAGAACATTTTGTCAAAATATACATTTTGTCAAATATTGTTATATCTATAGATAAAATTGTCAAAATTTTAATTTTATAGAAAATTTTCTCAAAATTTTATTTCTATAGAATATTTTGTCAAAATTTTATTTCTAAAGAAAATTTTTTCAAAATTTTATTTCTATAGAAAAGTCAAAATGCTATTTCTATAGAAGATTTTGTGAAAAATTATAATTCTATAGAAAATTTTGTCAAAATTTTATTTATATAGAAAATTTTCTCAAAATTTTATGTCTATAGAACATTTTGTCAAAATTTTATTTCTATAGAAAATTTTGCCAAAATATTATTTCTATAAAAATTTTTGTCAAAATTTTATTTCTATAAATATTTTGTCAAAATGTTATTTCAATAGAAATTGTTGTAAAAATCTTATTTCTATAGAAAACGTTGTCAACATTTTATTTCTATAGAACATTTTTCAAAATATACACTTTGTCAAATAATGTTATATCTATAGATAATATTGTCACATTTTATTTTTATAGAAAATTTCCTCAAAATTTTATTTTTATAGAAAATTTTCTCAAAATTTTATTTCTATAGAAAATACTGTCAAAATTTTATTTCTATAGAAAATAATGTCAAAGTGCTATTTCTATAGAAAATTTTGTCAAAATTGTAATTCTAATGAAAATTTTGTCAAAATTGTAATTCTATAGAAAATTTTCTCAAAATTTTATTTCTATAGAAAATTTGTCAAAATTTTATTTCTATAAAAATTTTTTTCAAAATTTTATTTCTATAAATATTTTGTCAAAATTTTATTTCTATAGAACAATTTGTCAAAATTGTAATTCTATAGAAAATTTGTTAAAATTTTATGTCTATAGAAAAATTTGTCAAAATTGTAATTCTATAGAAAATTTTGTCAAAAATTATAATTCTATAGAAAATTTTGTAAAAATTTTATTTCTATAGAAAATTTTGTAAAAATTTTATTTATATAGAAAAGTTTCTCAAAATTTTATTTCTATCGAAAATTTTGTCAAAATTTTATTCATATAGAAAATTTTGTCAAAATTTTATTTCTGTAGAAAATTTTGTCAAGATTTTTTTTTTCTATACAAAATGTGTTCAAATTTTGTATTTGTTTTTATTTCTACAGAAAATTTTGTCAAAATTTTATTTCTATAGAAAATTTTGGTCAACATTTTATATCTATAGGAAATTTTGTAAAATTTTGTCAATTTTCAAAGTGCTATTTTTATAGAAAATTTTGTCAAAATTGTAATTCTAATGAAAATTTTGTCAAAATTGTAATTCTATAGAAAATTTTCTCAAAATTTTATTTCTATAAAAATTTTATTTCTATAAATATTTTGTCAAAATTTAATTTCTATAGAACATTTTGTCAAAATTGTAATTCTATAGAAAATTTGTAAAAATTGTATGTCTATAGAAAATTTTGTCAAAATAGTAATTTTATAGAAAATTTTGTCAAAAATTATAATTCTATAGAAAATTTTGTAAAAATTTTATTTATATAGAAAATTTTCTCAAAATTTTATTTCTATAGATCATTTTGTCAAAATATACATTTTGTCAAATATTGTTATAACTATAGATTATATTGTCAAAATTTTATTTTTATAGAAAATATTCTCAAAATTTTATTTCTATCGAAAATGTTGTCAAAATTTTATTCATATAGAAAATTTTGTCAAAATTTTATTTCTGTAGAAAATTTTGTCAAGATTTTTTTTTTCTATACAAAATGTGTTCAAATTTTGTATTTGTTTTTATTTCTGCAGAAAATTTTGTCAAAATTTTATTTCTATAGAAAATTTTGGTCAACATTTTATATCTATAGGAAATTTTGTAAAATTTTGTCAATTTTCAAAGTGCTATTTTTATAGAAAATTTTGTCAAAATTGTAATTCTAATGAAAATTTTGTCAAAATTGTAATTCTATAGAAAATTTTCTCAAAATTTTATTTCTATAGAAAATTTGTCAAAATTTTATTTCTATAAAAATTTTATTTCTATAAATATTTTGTCAAAATTTTATTTCTATAGAACATTTTGTCACAATTGTAATTCTATAGAAAATTTGTAAAAATTGTATGTCTATAGAAAATTATGTCAAAATTGTAATTTTATAGAAAATTTTGTCAAAAATTATAATTCTATAGAAAATTTTGTAAAAATTTTATTTCTATAGAAAATTTTGTAAAAATTTTATTTATATAGAAAAGTTTCTCAAAATTTTATTTCTATAGATCATTTTGTCAAAATATACATTTTCTCAAATATTGCTATAACTATAGACAATATTGTCATAATTTTATTTTTATAGAAAATGTTCTCAAAATTTTATTTCTATCGAAAATTTTGTCAAAATTTTATTCATATAGAAAATTTTGTCAAAATTTTATTTCTGTAGAAAATTTTGTCAAGATTTTTTTTCTATACAAAATGTGTTCAAATTTTGTATTTTTATTTTTATTTCTACAGAAAATTTTGTCAAAATTTTATTTCTATAGAAAATTTTGGTCAACATTTTATATCTATAGGAAATTTTGTAAAATTTTGTCAATTTTCAAAGTGCTATTTTTATAGAAAATTTTGTCAAAATTGTAATTCTAATGAAAATTTTGTCAAAATTGTAATTCTATAGAAAATTTTCTCAAAATTTTATTTCTATAGAAAATTTGTCAAAATTTTATTTCTATAAAAATTTTATTTCTATAAATATTTTGTCAAAATTTTATTTCTATAGAACATTTTGTCAAAATTGTAATTCTATAGAAAATTTGTAAAAATTGTATGTCTATAGAAAATTTGTAAAAATTGTATGTCTATAGAAAATTTTGTCAAAATTGTAATTTTATAGAAAATTTTGTAAAAATTTTATTTATATAGAAAATTTTCTCAAAATTTTATTTCTATAGAAAATTTTCTCAAAATTTTATTTCTATAGATCATTTTGTCAAAATATACATTTTGTCAAATATTGTTATAACTATAGATAATATTGTCAAAATTTTATTTTTATAGAAAATATTCTCAAAATTTTATTTCTATAGAAAATTTTGTGAAAATTTTATTTATATAGAAAATTTTGTCAAAATTTTATTTCTGTAGAAAATTTTGTCAAGATTTTATTTCTATACAAAATGTTGTCAAATTTTGTATTTTTTTTATTTCTACAGAAAATTTTGTCAAAATTTTATTTCTATAGAAAATTTTTGTCAAAATTTTATTTCTATAGAAAATTTTGGTCAAAATTTTATTTCTATAGGAAATTTTGTCAAATTTTAATTTTTTTTTTATTTCTATAGAAAATGTTGTGCAAATTTTATTTCTATTGAAAATTTTGTCAAAATTTCATTTCTATAGCAAATTGTGTCACAATTTTATGTCTATAGAAAATTTTGACAAAATTTTATTTCTACAGAAGTGTAAAAATTGCTAAATCCCTTATCGCAAAAATTCGACTTTTTGCAAATATTTGAGGTCAATCGTTTCAGACAAGCGTTAGAATGGATTAAGAATCATAAAAAATTTTAAAAAATTAGTTATTTGACAAAATATCACAGAATTTTTTAATTTACATCCAAAACATTGAATTCGGATCATACCTTAAAAGCCCAGCAAAAAAAGCGTTGCCAAAAAAGTAATGAAAATGCTCTTTTTGAATCCGGAAGTGGTGCAAAATTGACGCAGAAATGATGAATTTAATATGGGTTTGTCATAGGACGAAAGTCATCCATTCCAACTGCCAGTGCACTGAATATGCATCACTTCTTTAGGTGTGATCCGAATTCAATGTTTTGGATGTAAATTAAAAAATTCTGTGATATTTTGTCAAATAAATAATTTTTATAATTTTTTATAGTTTCTTGTGTGAAACGTCTGACCTCAAATATTTTCACAAATTCACAATTTTTTCAGATGCTAAATCCAGCATTTATTTCGACAAAATTTAAATAATTTGTACCATTTTATGAATTCTTAAACTGTTTTTAACCATTTTGAAAGAAAAAAAGTTAAAATTACCCATTAACCTCCATTTTCATGAAGCTGCGTTAGTGCTCCGTTAACTAACGAACTTTTAAACCGTATTATGGACATAGCTGTCGTCTTGCCTATATATTCCATATCCCAGTTGGGAACTTAACTGCTAAGAAAAAAATTTCAGTTAACCGGAGAGAAGATATTTGCAATTTACTTTTTGTTAACTGGGAGTTAAAGCTTAACGGAGCTACATGAAATTGGCCGTAAAAATATGAAAACAGCATGTTATAAAAAATTGAATGAAAAGAACTTCCTGTGTAGTTAAAATAAAGAACATCATTAGGAATACATGTTCTGGAAGTGCTTTTAAAGTTGTGCCTTTGGAAGAACCTCCAAATTTTTTTGCTGGGAGGTGATGGTGGACACCCGCTCAGTTACAAGCCCATCTTATATTCATCTGCTCCGATTTTATACCGCTTCCGGATTCAAAAAGGACATTTTCACCGTTTTTGGTGAAGCTTTTTTTTTGCTGGGAAGTAGCACAACGCGACAAAACGATGACATAAATATGCAAAAAAATACATTGTTTGGCACTACCCCAAAACACTGGTGAAAACAAACGCATTTTTCAATGATAGAGGGTTTAAATAACTGATATTGGTGAATTTAAATTTTCAAAATATTCAGCTAAAATCAAAGAAGAGTCGTTATTATGAGGCAAATCTGGAAATTTCAAAATTTGTCACTCAATTTCACATTATCCTTTTACATAATTTTACATACTCATGCCAACTACTTGAAGATTCTTCTGACATTGCTTGAGGCACAATTACATATATATATATTTCTTTTCACCATTCAGAATGCCAAGAACAACGGACGGCACGAAACAATCAAAATCATGGTATTTAAAGTCAACTGAGAATGCTGGACTATTTTTTTTTGTCCTGTTTTATTTTTTCATATTTGCATTTACACTTGTCCATTTGAATTTCGTATTCGTTACATTCACACAGAATTATGGCAATTTTTATTTATAGTTTGAGAATGAACTTAAAAAATTGCAAACATGTACAGGAGTAAATTTTATATAAGAAAATTTTAGACATCTACATGTAAAGCAAAAAAATGCAAGCAATTGAAATATGAGCAAAGATTTATGCCAAAGCTAATGATATAAAGGCGTCAGGCTAATTGCAGCGATTAATGCAACAATCTAATTTTTCAATCTCATAAATAATCTAATTACAGGCCGGTAGAAATTTATAGCTAATGCAACAGAATGTAATAATTTCGAAATACGATAATTTAATGCTTTGTATATTTCAGAAGGGCAAATTTATAAAACTCAATGTGTAAATTAGTTTTCTAGACTAGAGAGCTTTTGTGGAATATTAATATTCCTCCAATAAATTATTAACTGTTGAGAATACATTCCTAAATATTAAGGTACAAAATGTATTTACATGTGCAAAATTAAATTTTGGAAGATATCACCTTACATATGATTTCACATCTAAATTTTGTAGATATAGACAGTGAATGCTTATTGATCGATAACCGTTCATAGGTAATTTAAATTAGTTTATATGAGTGCTATATCAAAATGGAAACTAAAATATTAACGAAATTTGTGGTGTTTTCTTTTAGGAAAAAGTGATTTGCCTTTATTTTGTCTGTACAAAATACGCATTTTAAAAATGTTGCCAACAATCTAAAAAATGGTATCATTTCAACGGACAGAAAAGCATTCAACAGGGCATTCGCAGCAATCTCGTTTGTCGGCAGTGCTGAAAATGCTCACAATTTGCCTCTATGCGTGTCACTATTTTCACAACACAATTCGAAGCCTTTTCGAACTTTTGCCTGTTTTTTTTTTAGAAAGAACCTAAAAAGCACATTTTCCGGGCAAAATGCAAAACAGTGCGCATATTTTACAAGAAAAAAAAAACAAGTATATACGGCCGTAAGTTCGGCCAGGCCGAATCTTATGTACCCTCCACCATGGATTGCATAGAAACTTCTACTAAAGATTGTCATCCACAATCGAATTACTTGGGTAGCGGTAACAATTGCCGATGGCAAGGTATCTTAAAACTTCTTAACACCGTCTTCTTAATTGTAAGTAAGTCCATACGGGGTATATATTAAACAAACAAAGGCCGATTAAATACGTATATAACTCAGCTTGACAAAATTTTCTATAGAAATAAAATTTCGACAAAATTTTCAATAGAAATAAAATCTTGACAAAATGTTGTATAGTAGTCAAATTTTGACAAATTTTTCTATAGAAATAAAATTTTGACAAAATTTTCTATAAAAATAAAATCTTGAAAAAATTTCGTTGGCTCAATATTAATGAAATTTTCTTTGTGTGTAGAAACTTCTACGAAAGACTGGCATCCACAATCGAATTACTTGGGTTGTGGTATCTTAAAACTTCTTAACATCGTTTTCTAAATTGTGAGTTAGTCCATACGTGGTAGAGAGCCAGAATTGAAATATGGGGGTCGCTTATATGGGAGCTATATACAATTATGAACTTGATATGGACCAATTTTTGTGTGATTGGGGATCGATTTAACTGAGGGCTACATATATCTATAGGCCGAGTCTTCTTTCGATTGTGTTACTGCATAGACGTACTACACGGAAGATCACAATTCATTCTTTTTTTCAATTCTGTTTTTCTAAACTTTTGTTGGTACACGATTTTTTGTTTATAACAACAAAATTTCGCTCTCAACAAACTCTAGTGACAAAACGAGCACTCGTGCTCAAAATACGAGCACCAACAATGTAGACCCAAACATAAACATCTCCGAAACGAAACGTAAACGTGGCATAGTCACTATGGATTTACCGGCAGCCAAGCTGCACAAAAACAATTATTACGCAGTGCTAGACACTGAAAACGATTCTCAGTGTGATCTAGCGGTGTTAAAAGACTTCGAAAATCATGTGCAAGAAAATAAGCACAAAGAAAAAAATATCAACAATGCGAATTTAACAACAAGCAATGCCCACAGGGCTAACGCAACCTCCTCAAGTCAACAAATGAACAACTCCTCTCAGCAAGTGTATAACGAGAGCAATAATAACAATTCAATAATCAATGTCAAAGCAACTAAAAAAGTGCCACCCATAAATTTAGTGGACATTGAAACAAAAAAATTAATAGACTTCATAGAAAATGGTTTGAAAATTAAAGAATTCAAAATAAAAGAATTCAGAAATAAAAAATCTTTATTTATGAACTCAGTGCAAGATTTTTTACGTGTTAAAACCTATTTAGAAAAAGCTAAGGCGAAATTTTTTACTTTCACACCGAAAGATATTAAAACCAAAAGTTATCTATTAAAAGGGCTTGATAACACAATATCTTTAAATGAAATAATACAAGGTCTAAATAAATATTCCTGCGATGAACTTAAGTTTATAAAAGTGAGCGAATTTCTCACAAAAAAAAACAAAATACAGCCATCGGCATCGAAAATAGGTTACCAGTCTACTTAGTGCAAATCACGCCAGAGAGTAGCGTAAAAAAGCTAAAAGAGATAAGTGTATTATATCACCGTGCCATTTATTGGGAACATATTAAGCGAGCCGAAATACCTCAGTGCAGAAACTGCCAGGGGTTCTTTCACAGCGCATCGAATTGTTTTTTACCTCCAAGATGTGTTAAATGCAACAATGATCATGAAAGAGGAAAATGCCCCATTAATAACGTCTCTGCAGAAGAAAGGGATAAATTATATTGTGTCCTATGCAATAAATATGGTCACCCAGCATCGTACAAAGGCTGCGAAAGATATAAGGAACTTCAGCAGAAACTTAGAGCAAAAAAAAGAGCAATTACACAAAATAAAACAAATAATGTATTATCTTTTACCAAACCAAATATTAGTTTCTCAAGTGTTCTACGTGGTAACTCCGTAAATATCGACACTAATAACACTATTAATAGTAATGACAATAACCCTATTACTAACAATTCTTTCATGCAAGAATTAAAAACAATGATGTTAAGCTTAAATAATCAAATCGCTAACTTGCAGAAACAACTTCAATTACAGGCATCGCGTATAGATACAATTTTTTCCATGATTGATATATAATGACCAGCGAAATTAAAACCATATCAAAAGGTATCAAATTGATTCATATCAATGTAAATTCACTTATATTAATGAGTCGAAGATACGAACTTCAACAATTCTTGATAAAGCACAATCCAGATATAGTTTTGCTGAATGAAACAAAACTAAATTCTAGACATAAAATTCAATTTGATAACTACTGTATTGTCAGGAAGGATAGGGACAAATCAGCCCGAGGTGGTGGTACAGCGATACTAATAAAGAATGATTTAAAACACAATCGATTTTCAAATAATACGATCAACTCTTTCAAATTTCTCGAAACATCCATCATTAAAATTCCTTTGATCCCAAATAAATCTTTATACATTATCTCTGCTTATTACCCTTCGGGAAATAATGATTCAAGTTTCAAATCAGAAATTTCTTCTTTATTTCAATCACTAGGTTTACACGATCTAAACAATTATTATATTCTAGCAGGTGATCTTAACTGCAAACATTCGGATTGGGGAAATACAAATAATAATGGTAAAGGAAGAATAATGAAGGAATGGTTAGCCGATAATGAAATAAATTTTCGATGCGCCTTTTATGCCTCTTCATTTCCCTCTTATCCAAGATGTGAATCATATTTAGATGTGTGTATCTCGGATTGCAGATTAGATATACGTAAGGAAAATAATACTTTAAACTGTCTTCCGACTCTAGTATACGATAGTGATCACAATGCTATTGAGATTCAAGCTTGTTTGGGAAGTGACCAACAACTATTTAATTTCATTCGGAATGTTCATATTGATAAATACAATTTTAAGCTAACCAATTGGAATCGATTCCGTAAAAATCTTGAGAAAATCGCTGACAGATCTTGCAAAATTCCAAATGACCGAAATCTTTCTAATGTGGAAATAGACTCACATATACTAAGATTAAATGATATTATTAATAAAGCGATTTCTTCAGTTACACCTGTGCATAAAAATAGCACCATCTTGAATAAATTAAGCACTACTGTCATAAAAAAGCTTCATAAGGAGAAAAGTAAAATTTTAACAATCATTAAAAGGCACAACAGGCTTGAAAATTCGCTATCAGGACAATCATTAACTATTCTCAAAGCTAATCTTAAACTAATAAAAAAACTCATAGAAGATAACATAACTATTGCTTTAAATAAAAACATGCAAGATGCATTAACTAACATCGACCCCAAGAACCCCAGTAAAATGTTCCAAGAAATTAATAAACGTTTTAGACGCTTCCAACCGCTTAATTTGCAATATTTAAAAATCCCTATTCAATCTAGACAATTACTTATTAATGCGGGCATAAATAATGAGAATGTAGAAGTAGATAACTCAGGACATTTTATTGTTAGAGATCCGGAAGACATGTTAGATGTTGTAGGCTCATTCTTTGAGGAGATTCATTCTTATCGACCTATAAACAATGATAACGCTCTACAAGTACAGGTCAATGAGTTCTATGAAAGATTTTTGGTAATTAAAAGCAATTTTGAGAGAAATAGATACAGAATAACAAACTTCAGCTCAGAATATAGAGCAAACTCTTTAGATGAGTCTCAAACTAAGCATTATTTTCTAACTAAAAACGATACTATTTATATCTTCCGTAGCCTAAGGCCGAAATTGTCAACGGGCAATGATGGAATCCCAAACATTGTTTTAAAAAATTTACCTGAGGTAATAATTTTAGATTATTGTACATTGTTCAATAATATGTTAAACAATTCTTATTTTCCTGTTGAATGGAAAAATCCAAAGTGATTATTTTACCAAAGAAAAACAAAGACTCTTGTTATCCAAAAAATTTACGCCCCATAAGTTTATTACCCAATATTAGCAAAGCTTACGAAATGTGCATAAATAACAACTTGGACAAATTTTGTAAGGAAAAGAATTTACTTAGTGAAAGACAGTTTGGGTTTCGATACAAACATTCTACAATCAATGCAATACATCTATTAGTTTCAGATATAAATTGGAACTGGAACCAGCAACGCTATACAGGAGCGTGCTTCATTGATATGGAAAAGGCGTTTGATACTGTTTGGATTCCTGG
Organism: Haematobia irritans; assembly: GCF_050003625.1. Classification (NCBI taxonomy): domain Eukaryota; kingdom Metazoa; phylum Arthropoda; class Insecta; order Diptera; family Muscidae; genus Haematobia; species Haematobia irritans. The sequence continues at coordinate 95,849,415 of NC_134399.1, forward strand.
CTTAATTTTCAAACTGATGACTTATGATTTTCCTATTCATTTTATTGTACTCATACACAATATGATCAGTGATAAATTTTTCAGAATTCATAATCGGGAGTTATGCGGTAAAAGAACTTTTAAAATGTTTAATGGTCTTCAACAAGGAACGGTTAATTCACCGATCTTATTCAATATATTTTTATCCGATATAATCAAGAAAATTCAGAATAGCATCTCTTATGCTGACGACATTGTAATATATTACGCTGACAATTCAGTGGAAGGGATTAACGATGGGCTTCAAAGCTTATTTGATCAAGTTGAAAAATATACTATAGATTGGAACATGAAAATAAACACGGACAAGTGCGAGACAATATTATTCAGACCGCCTGTTAATAAATGTAATTATAACATAAGGAAAAACTGGAAACTTTTTGGGATCAAATCTAATAGATATGACTCCACTATCCCGAAAAGTGAGATAGTAAAATATTTGGGTATACATCTAGATAAATTCCTATATTACAATGATCACATAATAGAGTCGCTTCTAAAGGCTAGAAATGCATTTTTCAAATACAAATTCCTATTTTACTCGAAAATAGTAGACACTAGAGTAAAAATAATTATGTATCAATCTCTCATCAGACCGATTATAACATATGGCTGTGCGATATGGTTTAATATTTCGCCATCATACATGGAAAAAATACGTATCTTTGAAAGAAAATGTCTTAGGGCATGTACATCCCTATTTAGATCACCCCATAGTAATTATACTTATTATGTATCAAACAAAAAACTTTATGATAAGGCTAATATTGTGAGAATAGACAATTTTATACTTCATCTAATTAGAAACAACATCGCCAGATGTACACAATGTTACGAAAATAATTTAATATTAGCTCCATTCTATGTAAATGAGGACTATCTATCACAATCGATACAAAAGGGATACGTCCCCCCAGAATCATTCATTTTTCTAGATAAATTAAACGTATTTCAAAATGTAAACGGAGTCCCTATATTTTATCATAACTACAGACGGGCAAACATAAAAGCAATCAACTGCGAAAATACTCATATTGATCTTAGATACGAGACTAGCATATCAGTTAAAGATATTAGCGCAACGCAAAAACCAAAACCGAAAAAATTTTGGTGGTTACATATATAGCTGCATATTTATTTTCTCTTTTATTTTCTAGACCTTTCTTTTTTTATTTAATACCCATCCAAAAGTGATGTTTTTTGTATATATTTTTCATTACAAATGTATATATTATTATTTCCTAAATAATTTAAAAATTGTAATCTTAAAAAAAAAAAGAACTAGTTATAACATAATTATTATACTAGAGTGCCCTTGTATGGGACGTTGTATATATCTGCTACACAAAATATTGTTAACTTTTGTTTATTTAAGTTTATTCAAATTTATATTTTGAAAATAAATGAACACTTAAAAAAAAAAAAAAAATATATATCTATAGGCCATATACTAGCACAATGTACCAAATTTCAACTGACTCGGATGAAATTTGCTCCTCCAAGAGGCTCCAAAACCAAATCTCGGGATCGGTTTATATGGGGGCTATATATAATTATTGACCGATGTGGACCATTTTTTTCATGGTTGTTAGAAACCATATACTTACACAATGTACCAAATTGCAGCCGGATCGGATGAAATTTGATTCTCTTAGAGGCTCCACAAGCCAAATCGGAGGATCGGTTTATATGGGGGCTATATATAATTGTGGACCGATGTGAACCAATTTTTGCATGGTTGTTAGAGATGATATGGTGACACCATGTACCAAATTTCAGCCGGGTCGGATGAAATTTGTTTCTCTTAGAGGCTCCGCAAGCCAAATCGGGGGATCGGTTTATATGGGGGCTATATATAATTATGGACCGATGTGGACCATTTTTTGTATGGTCATTAGAGACAATATACTTACACCATGTACCAAATTTCAGCCGGATAGGATCAAATTTGCTTCTCTTAGAGGCTCCGCAAGCCAAATCGGGGGATCGGTTTATATGGGGGCTATATATAATTATGGACCGATGTGGACCATTTTTCGCATGGTTGTTAGAAACCATATACGTACACCATGTACTAAATTTCAGCCAGGTCGGATGAAATTTGCTTCTCTTAGAGGCTCCGCAAGCCAAATCGGGGGATCGGTTTATAAGGGGGCTATATATAGTTATAGACCGATGTGGACCAATTTTTGCATGGTTGTTAGAAACCATATACTTACACCATGTACCAAATTTCAGCCGGATCGGATGAAATTTGCTTCTCGTAGAGGCTCCGCAAACCAAATCGGGGGATCGGTTTATATGGGAGCTATATATAATTATGGACCGATGTGGACCAATATTTGCATGGTTGTTAGAGATCATATGGTGACACCATGTACCCCCGTTTATATGGGGGCTATACGTAAAAGTGGACCGATATGACCCATTTGCAATACCATCCGATCTACACCAATAACAACTACTCATGCCAAGTTTCAAGTTGATAGCTTGCTTCGTTCGTGAAAGTTAGCGTGATTTCAACAGACGGACGGATGGACGGACGGACAGAAATGCTCAGATCGTCTCAGAATTTCGCCACGACCCAGAATATATATACTTTGTGGGGTCTTAGAGCAATATTTCGATGTGTTACAAACGGAATGACAAAGTTAATATACCCCGATCCTATGGTGGAGGGTATAAAAAACACCATTAGTGTCCAAAACAAATTGCAGACATGTACTATAAACTGTTGTTCCTACTAATCCAAGAATACCAAACTATTGATCAATATAAACTATATTTGACATAAGTCGTTTTGGATCTAAAATACCTCCAGATTTTAAATATTAAGAAGTCAAATCGGAAGAGCGGGCTACATCAAAAAATGGACATATTTGGCACAAGGGTTTATGAACCTAACATACCCTCAGATTCGCAATTTCATGAAAATCAAATGCAATTTGTGGCGCCTTCAAGAAGTCAAATTAGGAGATCGATATCAAAACATGAACCTATATATACCAAATTAAGTACACATCTTAATAGACCTAAAATGCCACTAGATTTCCTAATTTATGAAAATGGGATAAGAATTGCGGCATCTATTTAATCAAGAAGTCTATATTTGGCCTGTATCGAAATATGAGTCGATATAACGCATGTTGGAACTTGACCTGCCTGCAGACAAAAGGCAAGTTTGTGAAAATTTTCAGTACATAACTTCATTATTGAAGGCTGTAGCGTGATTACAATAAACAGACAGACAGACAGAGGGACATCGTTAGATCCTCTGAGAATTTCTCCCTGATCAAGAATATATAACTTTTATACAGTCAGAAATCGGTATTACGATTCGACACACTTATTAAATCTCCATCCCTGACACTGAGAAAAAAAGTATGCCCGGTTCCAAAGATTTTGTCTTTAGACAATTGATTTTGGTATTGATTCCGAGCCAATAAATCGGGGAATCCAAGTAAAGAAACATATAAGATACAATTCACTATTAAATTTAATTTTTGCCTTCTAGATTCTAAGATACTAATTTTAATTCTTTTTTTTTTAATTTCATAGATGTTGCACTACTTCCTATAAATCGCCATTAGTTAATCCAAAATGTGCGATTTTTCAATAATAATAAATCTAAAATACGAAAAAGACTGGTCGGGTTCGGCTAGTTAATAATAGATTGGTTCTACATTATCGAGTGTAAAAGCAGTATCGTACACTGAAAAAAATATTGTCGTGAGGTCAAAGATTTCATGTCTTTAAAATACGAATACAAATTTTTCTTAGCATAGAAGACGCATTTCTCTAATATAAAGTTTTTTTCCTTGTCCAAAAGTCGAAAAACTTTTCAATAAAGTCGTATTATCCTTATAATTAAGCGATTTCACTTAAAAATGGGTATCATAACATGAAAGAAAAAATGTTTGGACTAAGGTCAACTTGACTTTAATAATTCAGAAAAATTCTTTAAATTTAATGAAATTATCTTTAAATTTGTTGTCTTTTTGCATCTTGACTACAAAGCAAAAAATCGTTCAAATATAGGACATGTTTTTCAACACTTTATTTTAAAGATGTTTTTTACTTGAAACATAGCATAATTACTACTGGAATTCAAGTCTTAATTTGGAAAATAAAGTTGTCGTTAACTCGTTTTTAAAGGACTTTGATAGCATATGAAGAAAAATAGCTGAAAAAACGAAAAATTAAAATTTGCTTCCTAGAAGCAAGTACACAAAACTTAAATTTAAAAGAGAATTGTGTCTTCAAAGTATCCTTACTTGTATTCTCCGCTTCTTTGGCTCCGAATCAATACCAAATTTTTTAAAGTAAAGACAAAATCTCTGGAACCGGGCATGCTTTTTTTCAGTGTAAATACAGTTGTCAGCAATAATCTTCCGAAATTTGCAGAAAAACTCTACCAAACATAAAAATTATTTTGAAATTTTTTGCGGTTATAAAATGTTTTTGTTGAATGTTTTTTATTTTATTTTTGAAGTTTATTTCAGTATTTTCAATATTATATTTTATGATCTCTCCTACTGACGACAATTTTTTGGGTGAATGTTGACAGATGTCAAAATTTTATTTCTATAGAAAATTTTATTTTAATAGAAAGTTTTCTCAAAATTTTACTTTATAAAAAATTTTGTCAAATTTTATTCCTATAGAAAAGTTTTGTCAAATTTTTATTTCCATAGAATATTTTGTCAACATTTTATTTCTATAGGAAATTTTCTCAAAATGTTTTCTATACAAAATCTTGTCAAAATGTCATTCCTATAAAAAAGTTTTGTCAAATTTTTTATTTTGTCATTTTGTTAAAATTTTATTTCTATAAAAAATTTTATCAAAATTTTATTTCTATAAAAAATTTTATCAAAATTTTATTTCTATAGAAAATTTTGCCAAAATTTTATTTCTATAAATAAAAAATCTTGTTAAAATATCATTCCTATAAAAAAGTTTTTTATTCTATAGAAAATTTTGTCAAAATTTTATTTCTATAGAAAATTTGGTCAAAATTTTATTTCTATAGAAAATTTTGTCAAAATTTCATTTCTAAAAAAATTGTATCAAAATTTTATTTCTATTGAAAATTTTGCCAAAATTTTACTTCTATAAAAAAAATCTTGTTAAAATGTCATTCCTATAAAAAAGTTTTTTATTCTATAGAAAACTTTGTTAAAATTTCATTTCTATAGAAAATTTTGTCAATATTTTATTTCTATAGAAAATTTTCTATAGAAAATTTATGAAGTTTATTTGAGTATTTTCAATATTATATATTATGATCTCTCCTATTGGCGACAATTTTTTGGGTACATAAATATCCCTATAATTGTAAATGCGTTGAAAGATATCAAAATTTTATTTCTATATAAAATTTTATTTTTATAGGAAATTTTCTCAAAATTCTATAGTTTTGTCAAAATTTTATTTCTATAGGAAATTTTCTCAAAATGTTTTCTATAAAAAATCTTGTCAAAATGTCATTCCTATAAAAAAGTTTTGTCAAATTTTTTATTCAATAGAAAATTTTGTCAAAATTTTATTTCTATAGAAAATTTTGTCAAAATTTTATTTTTATAGAAAATTTTCTCAAAATATTACTTATTTAAAAAATCTTGTCAAAATGTCATTCCTATAAAAAAGTTTTCTATTCTATAGAAAATTTTGTCAAAATTTTATTTCTATAGAAATTTTTGTCAATAGAAAATTTTGTCAAAATTTTATTTCTATAGAAAATTTGGTCAAAATTTTATTTCTATAGAAAATTTTGTCAAAATTTCATTTCTATAAAAAATTGTATCAAAATTTTATTTCTATAGAAAATTTTGTCAAAATTTCATTTCTAAAAAAATTGTATCAAAATTTTATTTCTATTGAAAATTTTGCCAAAATTTTACTTCTATAAAAAAGACTTGTTAAAATGTCATTGCTATAAAAAAGTTTTTTATTCTATAGAAAATTTTGTCAAAATTTCATTTCTATAGAAAATTTTGTCAATATTTTATTTCTATAGAAAATTTATGAAGTTTTTTTGAGTATTTTCAATATTATATATTATGATCTCTCCTATTGGCGACAATTTTTTGGGTACATAAATATCCCTATAATTGTAAATGCGTTGAAAGATATCAAAATTTTATTTCTATATAAAATTTTATTTTTATAGAAAGTTTTCTCAAAATTCTGTAGTTTTGTCAAAATTTTATTTCTATAGGAAATTTTCTCAAAATGTTTTCTATAAAAAATCTTATCAAAATGTCATTCCTATAAAAAAGTTTTGTCAAATTTTTTATTCAATAGAAAATTTTGTCAAAATTTTATTTCTATAGAAAATTTTGTCAAAATTTTATTTTTATAGAAAATTTTCTCAAAATATTACTTATTTAAAAAATCTTGTCAAAATGTCATTCCTATAATAAAGTTTTCTATTCTATATAAAATTTTGTCAAAATTTTATTTCTATAGAAATTTTTGTCAATAGAAAATTTTGTCAAAATTTTATTTCTATAGAAAATTTGGTCAAAATTTCATTTCTATAAAAAATTGTATCAAAATTTTATTTCTATAGAAAATTTTGCCAAAATTTTACTTCTATAAAAAAATCTTGTTAAAATGTCATTCCTATAAAAAAGTTTTTTATTCTATAGAAAATTTTGTCAAAATTTCATTTCTATAGAAAATTTTGTCAATATTTTATTTCTATAGAAAATTTTCTATAGAAAATTTATGAAGTTTTTTTGAGTATTTTCAATATTATATATTATGATCTCTCCTATTGGCGACAATTTTTTGGGTACATAAATATCCCTATAATTGTAAATGCGTTGAAAGATATCAAAATTTTATTTCTATATAAAATTTTATTTTTATAGAAAGTTTTCTCAAAATTCTATAGTTTTGTCAAAATTTTATTTCTATAGGAAATTTTCTCAAAATGTTTTCTATAAAAAATCTTGTCAAAATGTCATTCCTATAAAAAAGTTTTGTCAAATTTTTTATTCAATAGAAAATTTTGTCAAAATTTTATTTCTATAGAAAATTTTGTCAAAATTTTATTTTTATAGAAAGTTTTCTCAAAATATTACTTCTGTAAAAAATCATGTCAAAATGTCATTCCTATAAAGAAGTTTTTTATTCTATAGAAAATTTTGTCAAAATTTTATTTCTAAAGAAATTTTTGTCAAAATTTTATTTCTATAGAAAATTTTATCAAAATTGTACTTCTATAGAAAATGTTGTCAAAATTTTAGTTCTATTGAAAATTTTGTCAAAATTTTAGTTCTACAAAAAATGTAAGTACCAGTTTATGGAAGGCAAATATTTTGCAAAATCAACCAAAACATCAAGAATTCTACCAATCTACCAAATAATAAATAATCTACCATTTTTGGTAGAACTCTGTTAATTGTGGCAACCGTAGTCGAAAACCTTAACATGGCAAGATTAATTTCAGTTTCCTTCTCTAAGAATCATATATTTAGGGTAGTTTTTTGCAAGTTAATAAATGTTGGGCCTTACAAATATACATTATATTGTTTGAACAAATTTTGCATGAAGCCGAATGTGTATGACACAGTAGCTATTTTTTTTTTTTTTTTGAGGATATAAGTGATCGTCAAACTTTCCCCCCAACTTGAAAATTAATTAAGCCGCATTTAAGTTGTAACTCATTAAAGAGACTGGCAAAAAATTAAAGCTTAAAATAAATGCATCTTTTTCTTACCATAAAATGAATTATTTATGCTTGACACTCACCCACTTAATCATGGCCTGAGAGCTATAACTTGCATTTCAGGACCTTGGTGGTTGCCTACCATTTGACCAAATGAAGGCTATTTACTGTTTGCTATAATTTACACCAATATTTCTGGCCAATGAACAAGCTTCCCCACATGACATTTTGTGACCCAATTCTCAGACAAAAGCCAAAAATAAATACAAAATTGCCTCCAATTTCGCTTTTCACAATCACTAAATTATTACAAACAAAAAGGAGACAATGTACGCATGTAATATCTCTGCAGGTTGTCTGACATTCATTCGTTCCAAGCTGACACTTAAATCATTTAAATCTGCCAGTTAGTCCTTGGATATAGTGATGCGGCACACGCTTTTACTATAAAGCGAGAAGCATCCGTTAAGCCATAACGACTTTCAATGACATCCAGCGGAGTTGGCCGGTAAGTCATGACCTAAATCGAATATAAAGCGCAAGTGACTGCAGTAACAAAAAAACAGCAAAACATTCCACTTGTCAAGGTGGACAGACGCACAGACATATAGACTGATGAATAGCACCCAGAGCATCATCAATTTTTGACAAAAATACAGCAGCATACCCATTTATGAGATGGATTTTAACTCTCTTCTTAATGATTGAGATTGATGCTTGGAAGTTTTGGTTATGGACTTCAGGAAGCCGTTGTTTCCTCTTGAATGTTTTATTTAGTTGTCCGTTGTAGTTTTGACATAAAAGTATAAATATTTGACACTTACATTCATTACACGTTCAGGTCCCTCCCTATTATCAGCGGTATGCGTTGATTTTTTTTTGTGAAAAAACAACCATCGTAAATGTTCAAACGAAGCAGAGCCGACACTGTGTTTAAAGGCACAGTTTTGGATAATCACAAAATATTGGATAGTTGGATTTTTGGTAAATTGACAAATTTTCTATACAAATACAATTTTGACAAAATTTTCTATATAGACATAACAAAATTTTCTTTATAGACATAACAAAATTTTCTACATAGAAATCAAATCTTGGCAAAATTATCTATAGAAATAAAATTTTGACAAAATTTTCTATAGAAATAAAATTTTGACAAAATTTTCTATGGAAATGAAATTTTGAAAAAAATTCCAATAAAAATAAAATTTTGACAAAATTTTCTATAGAAATAATATTTTGATAAAAATTTGCAATGGAATAAAATTTTGAAAAAAATTTCTATAGAAATAAAATTGTGACAAAATTTTCTACAGAAAGTTTTTACAACATGTTCTATATAAATAAAATTTTTACAAAATGTTCTATAGAAAGGAAAGGAAAGGAAAGGAATGGAAAGGAAAGGAAATTGACAAAATTTTCTATAGAAATAAAATTTTGACAAAATTATCTATAGAAATAATATTTTGACAAAATTTTCTATAGAAAAAAATTGCCAAAATTTTCTAGAGAAATAAAATTTTGACAAAATTTTGTGTAGAAGTAAAATTTTGACAAAATTAGCTATAGAAATAAAAATTTGAGAAATTTCTAGAGAAATTCAATTTTGAGAAAATTTTCTATGGAAACAAAATGTTGACAAAAGTTTTTATAGAAATAAAATTTTGACCAAATTTTTCTATAGAATGGACATTTTGACAAAATTTCCTATAAAATAAAAATTTTGACAAAATTTTATTTTAATAAAAAATTTTGTTTTCTTTAAAAATAAAATTTTGACAAAAATTTTCTATAGAAATAATATTTTGAAAAAATTTCCAATGGAATAAAATTTTGAAAACATTTTCTATAGAAATAAAATTGTGACAAAATATTCTATAGAAAGAAAATTTTGACAAAGTATTCTATAGAAAGAAAATTTTGACTAAATTTTCTATGGAAAGAAAATTTTGACTAAATTTTCTATGGAAATAAAATTTTGACTAAATTTTCTATGGAAATAAAATTTTGACAAAATTTTCTATAGAAATAAAATGTTGACAAAATTTTCTATAGAAAAAAATTTTTGACAAAATTTTGTGTAGGAACAAAATTTTTTATAAAAAAATTCTATAGAAATAAAATTTGACAAAATTTCTGTAGAAAGAAAGTTTTTACAAAATGTTCCATATAAAGAAAAAATTTTGAGAAAAATTTATATAGAAAGAAATTTTTGACAAAATTTTCTATGGACATAAAATTTTGACAAAATTTCCTATAGAAATAAAATCTTGACCAAATTTTCTATAGTATGGAAATTTTGAAAAAAATTTCTATAGATTCGAAATTTTGACAAAATGTTCTATAGAAATAAAATTTTGACAAAATTTTCTATAGAATTAAAATTGTGACAAAATTTTCTGTAGTAATAAATATTTTATAAAATTTTCTATAGAAATAAAATTTTGAGAAAATTTGCTATAGAAATAAAATTTTGACCAAAATTTTGTATAAAAATAAAATTTTGACAAAAATTTTCTATAGAAATACAATTGTGAAAAAATTTTCTATAGAAATAATATTTTGACAAAATTTCCAATGGAATAAAATTTTGAAAAAATTTCTATAGAAATAAAATTGGGATAAATTTTTATACAGAAAGAAAGTTTTTACAAAATGTTCTATATAAAGAAAATGTTTACAAAATGTTCTAAAGAAAGAAAATTTTTACAAAATATTCTATAGAAAGAAAATTTTGACAAAATGGTCTATAGAAAGAAAATTTTGACAAAATCATCAATAGAAATAAAATTTTGACAAAATTTTCTATAGAAAAAAAAAAATTGACAAAATTTTCTAGAAAAATAAAATGTTGGCAAAATTTTGTGTTGAAATAAAATTTTGACAAAGTTAGCTATAGACATAAAAATTTGAGAAATTGCTAGAGAAATACAATTTTGAGAAAATTTTCTATAGAAACAAAATTTTGACAAAATTTTTTATAGAAATACAATTTTGGCCAAATTTTCTATAGAATGGAAATTTTGACAAAATTTTCTATAGAGTGGAAATCTTGACACAATTTCCTACAAAAATAAAATTTTGACAAAATTGTCTACAAAAATAAAATTTTGACCAAAATTTTCTATAAAAATAAAATTCTGACAAAAAATTTTGAAAAAATTTCCAATGGAATAAAATTTTGAATATTTTCTATAGAAATAAAATTGTGACAAAATTTTATACAGAAAGAAAGTTTTTACAAAATGTTCTAAATAAAGAAAATTTTGACAAAATGTTCTATAGAAAGCAAATTTTGACAAAATTATCTATAGAAATAAAATTTTGACAAAATTTTCTATAGAAAAAAATTTTTGACAAAATTTTGTGTAGAAATAAAATTGAGACAAAATTTTCTAGAGAAATTAAATTTTGACAAAATTTTGTGTAGAAATAAAATTTTTACAAAATTAGCTATAGAAATAAAATTTTGGGAAAATTTGCCTTAGAAATAAAATTTTCAGAAAATTTTCTATAGTAATAAAATTTTGACAAAAATTTCTATAGAAATACAATTTTGACAAAATTTTTTATAGAATGGAACTTTTGACAACATTTTCTATAGATTGGAAATTTTGACGAAATGTTCTATAGAAGCAAAATTTTGACAAAATTTTCTATAAAAATAAAATTTTGTCAATATTTTCTATTAAAATAAAATGTTGACCAAAATTTTCTATAAAAATAAAATTCTGACAAAATTTTCTATAGAAATAAAATGTTGACAAAATTTTCTATAGAAATAATATTTTGACAAAATTTCCAATGGAATACAATTTTGAAAAAAAAATCTATAGAAATAAAATTGTGACAAAATTTTCTATGGAAATAAAATTTTGACAAAACTTTCTATAGAAACAAAATTTTGACAAAATTTTCTATGGAAATAAAATATTGACAACATTTTCTATAGAAATAAAATTTTGACAAAATTTTCTATAGAAATAAAATTTTGACAAAATTTTCTATTAAAATAAAATTTTGACCAAAATTTTTCTATAAAAATAATATTTTGACAAAATTTTCTATAGATACAAAATTTTGAAAAAAAAATTCTAAAGAAATAAAGTCTTACAAAATTTTCAATAGAAATAAAATTTTACAAAATTTTCTATAGGAATAAAATTTTGACCACATTTTCTATAGAAATAAAATTTTAACCAAAGTTTCTATAGAAATAAAATTTTGAGGAAAAAAATGTTGACAAAATTTTCTATGGAAATAACATTTTGACAAAATTTTCTATAGAAATAAAATTATGACAAAATATAGTGAAAATTTTCTAAAAAAAATAGTGAAAATGTTCCATAAAATATTTTTTCACAAACTTTCCTATAAATAATATTTTGACAAAATTTCCAATGGAATACAATTTTGAAAAAAAAAAATCTATAGAAATAAAATTGTGACAAAATTTTCTATGGAAATAAAATTTTGACAAAACTTTCTATAGAAACAAAATTTTCCATAAAAATAAAATGTTGACAAAATTTTCTAAAGAAATAAAATTTTGACAAAGTTTTCTATAAAAATAAAATTTTGACAAAATTTTCTATTAAAGTAAAATTTTGACCAAAATTTTTCTATAAAAATAATATTGACAAAATTTTCTATAGATACAAAATTTTGAAAAAAAAATTCTAAAGAAATAAAGTTTTTACAAAATTTTCAATAGAAATAAAATTTTACAAAATTTTCTATAGGAATAAAATTTTGACCACATTTTCTATAGAAATAAAATTTTAACCAAAGTTTCTATAGAAATAAAATTTTGAGGAAAAAAATGTTGACAAAATTTTCTATGGAAATAAAATTTTGACAAAATTTTCTATAGAAATAAAATTTTGACAAAATATAGTGAAAATTTTCTAAAAAAAAGAATAGTGAAAATGTTCCATAAAATATTTTTTCACAAACTTTCCTATAAAAATAAAATGTTGACAAAATTTCCTATATAAATAAAATGTTGAAAAAATATACTATAAAAATAAAATGTTGACAAAATTTTCTATAGAAATAAAATTTTGACAAAATTTTTTATAGAAATAAATTTTTGACAAAATTTTCTATAGAAATAAAATTTTGAAAACTTTTTCTGTAGAAATTAAACTTTGGCAAAATTTTCTATAGAAATAAATTTTTGACAAAACTTTCTATGGAAATAAAATTTTGACAAAATTTTCTATAGAAATAAAATTTTGACAAAATTTTCTACAGAGAGAAAGTTTTTACAAAATGTTCTATATAAAGAAAATTTTGACAAAATTTTCTATAGAAATAAAATTTTTACAAAACTTTCTATAGAAATAAAATTTGGACAAAATTTTCTATGGAAATAAAATATTGACAAAATTTTCTATAGAAATAATTTTGTGACAAAATTTTCGATAGAAAAAAATATTATGATATTGGCGTTTACATACAATTTACTTTCTTTTAGTTTAATTTCTAAAATAACCTCCATTTTCTTTCCTAGTGCGTTTGCTTTTTTGAGTGTAATAAACAAAGGAGCTCTGGTGGCTGGTGACTAGTTTCAATAATCATTAATTTTATGGTGGCTGTTATTCATTCGCTCACTATTTGGATATGTTTTTGTTTTTTCTTTAAGATTTTCATATCTTAAAATCGCCTCTGTTTAAAATATCACTATGCAATAGTCCTCAATGTGATAACTAAGCACGCGAACATTACTTGGGAAAACTAAGATGTGTAGGCTTATATCAAACAAGAAATTGTAATTTTTATGACATGTTCAATTAATTTAGGTTGCACCAGCTTTTAACTGCACTTGTATTTTTCGTTTTGCTAGACGTAGAAACAAAATCAAAAATATATAAATATAATAAAGCATAGGGCGGGTCGACGATCTAACGAAGTTCATCTGAAATATGGTCTCTTCACAAAGGGTTAAGAATTCTCGGGAATATATCTGATTTCGATAAATTTGTAAATGTTTGGCAATTTTCCTAAAATGTCGTATATATAGTCAATATAAAATAACCATCTCCAATTTGGAAAGAAATGTAGACGACAATGGGCATCCACTTCTGAGAGGTTGCGCTATACATAGGGGGCTGTTACGCACAGAAAAAAATATATCCAAAATATTCCCAATTAAAAAGTAGATTGAAGTTTAAAACTTTTTCAATTGAAAAATTAATTGAAACAATTAACATTTTAATCAAAATAGGAACATTAGGTCAACTAAGTAAATTATTGAAATTTTTTTAAAATTTCTGACTAAAAAATTTGATTGATGCAATTAATTTTTTAATCAAACTCGGAAGAGTAAGACAGTTAAAAAATTGTGGATTAAAAATTGTTCTAGAAAGTGATTGAAATATAGCATAACGATTAAAAGTAGTTTCGTTTTTAATTAAAAAAAATTAATTGAATCAATTAAACAATTATTTGAAAATTGCTAATGAAATCAATTAATTTTTTAATCAAGTATTTTTTTGATGCTCAATTAAAACTGTAATTGATACTATCATTTTCGTGATTGAAGACATTCCAATTAAAAAATTAATTGGATCAACTGGTCAGTGTCGTAGAAGCGAAGCAATTCAGTCACTAAAATTTTTCAAGCTACGCCAATGAATTTGAATAAACAGAAAAATCTTCTTGAGAAGTTGGATTTCCTCTTAAATGGTAGAAAGTTTTTCAAGCATCTTTTTGAGAAATTTAAAAATTTCTAATTGAAGTTCCAAATGGTAACTAGCAACGCTAGTCTTTACTAAAATCCTAAAATACAAGCAGATGACCTTTTTAGCTCTATTCACTTTCATCTTAATTATTGCGAAACTTAAAGTAAACGAAAAACGTGATTGAAATATTTAACATACTCCAAAAAGCTTTCAATTTTAATCCAATTAAATATTTCTCCACACGTGTGTAGAAAAGAAAGTAAACGCCCCTAAACAAAATATTCTTTAATTCCATACCAACTAAAAAACCAAAAAAAAAAATCTGTATTTAATTTAAATGTTATTTTATGGTATATTCACCATCGTTGCATCGCAGTATTACAACATTCCAACGAAAACAATGCAATAACGTTTGGCCTTAAAGTTTTGCGATTGAGGTAGACTGATTCGTCCATTGCTGATTTTATCTCAGGACAAGTGCGAGAAGAGTACTTTTCAACTAAACCCCGGGGACGCAAAAGACAATGTTTCTTCTTTAAGATGTGAAACAAACAATAACAGCAAAAAAAAAAAAAAAATAACAAAAATGATGAAATAAAAAATTTCAATTTTGAAGAGACAGACTATGACAAACCGAGTATCATGAACAGTTGACTGGAGTGGTTTTTTTTAATAGTGTCGCCTTCAACAGAAAAAAGGTTATTCGCATAAATACCTACTACAGTTAAAATGTCACAACAATGGGTGTATTTTAATGAGATCAATTGAAAAGTCCCCACCGAAAAAAAAGTGACCTGTTTTATAGGAAGAATGAACAACCTCGCACGAAAATTGAACTAAATTTTACTCCACATTTTGAGATTTCCACAATGCGTTGTTAAAACCAGGAAATTTTAATGCCCTGTTGTACTTTTTAACTGCAGTTCACGAAATTACATCCTCCGCACCGGATTGCGTAGAAACTTCTTCTAAACACTGCCATCCACAATCGAATTATTTGGGTTGCGGTAACGCTTGCCGATGGCAAGGTATCTTAAAACCTCATAACACCGTCTTCTAAATTGTAAGTAAGTCCACACGTGGTATATATTAAATTAACAAAATTTTCTATAGAAATAAAATTTTAACAAAATTTTCCATAGAAATAAAATTTTAACAAAATTTTCTATAGAAATAAAATTTTGACAAAATTTTCTATAGAAATAAAAATTTGACAAAATTTTCTATAGAAATGAAATTTTAACAAAGTTTTCTATAGAAATAAAATCTTAACAAAATTTTCTATAGAAATAAAATTTTGACAAAATTTTCTATACACGCAAAGAAAAAAAACGTTTGGAAAACGTGTACCGAAAACGTTTTTCTTTTGTTAGAGTTTTTTTGAATTGCTTCGAAAATTTTAAACTTTTATCACCAAAAAAAATTCGTTTGTTACAAAGTTATTATTTTTTCAATAAACAAAGTTATTTTTGAAACAACAACAGAGTCCATTTCGTTTATATCAAACACTGTTCTTTTCTGACTTTTGGTCTTTAATAAAACACATTTTACAGTTCAAAATTTAATATAGTACAATGTAATGTTGAACATTTTTTTCGGAATCTTCCGAACATTTGTAGAATGTATGTAAAAAAAAAAAAAAAAAAAAAAAAACTTTGGTCGAAGCAGGGATCGAACCCACGACCCTTGGCATGAGAGTCAGACGTAGCAACCACTGCTCCACGGTGCCAAACTAAATGTTTGTTTCTGTTAAATAAACTTTGTTTATTCGGTTCGTGGGCGCCGCAAGCTATGCTATATAAATATAACTTATATGGATATTTATCTATTGATGACCATAACAGGTACATAGCTCAGTGGTTAGTGTGTTGGCTTACAAAGTGCATGGTCCGCGGTTCGATTCTCCGTCCAGGCGAAAGGTAAAAAAATTTTAAAAATTTATAAAATCGTATAATTTCTTCTACATTGTTTGTATTACAGAAAAAGGTGCTAAGAACTAAAAATCTTCGTAGAAGTGAGAAAGATGTGAGGGAAAATGCAATTAGCCAGAAAAAAAAATTTTTTGAGTTAGTCTTTATGAAATTGTTTTTACATCCTGGAAAAGAATAAACGTTTATCACAAAAAGTATATACTTTTCTTCCAAATACACTTCCTTACAGCGAAAAGCAAATGAGAAACGAACTTTGTTTGTCTAAAATTTCGTTTGGGAGGAAAGAATTATTTTTTTGCGTGTAGAAATAAAATTTTAGTAGATTATTTTTAGCTCGAGTGGCAACCATGATTATGATTATTATTTTTGTGTGATTGGGGATCGGCTATATATAACTATAGACCGATATGGACCAATTTTGGTATGGTTGTTAGCGGCCATATACAAACACAAAGTTCCAAATTTGAACCGGATCGGATGAATTTTGCTCCTCTAAGAGGCTCCGGAGGTCAAATCTGGAGAACGGTTTATATGGGGGCTATATATAATTATGGACCAATTCTGGCACGGTTGTTAGACACCATATACTAACACCATGTTCCAAATTTCAACAGGATCGGATGAAATTTGCTTCTCTTAGAGGCTCCGCAAGCCAATTCAATTTCAATTTCAATTTTATTTGCCATTTTTTAAAGTTCATTACAATTATTAAATTTCTTAGATATGGCGTACTCAAACTATTTCATCAATAAATAAACCTACTTAAAAACAAGTTCAAGTATACAAAAATTAGTTAATTAATTAAAGTTGCTGTAGACTTTCCACAAGCAAAACCCTCATATCATGTTTCTTTTTAATAAATCAAAATCACAACGCCCCGAAAAAATTAGAACTATTACAAAAAAGGGCTTATGTCATAAATGTGATAAAAAAAACTTAACCTAGTTTACTATATACAACTTAAAACTAAAAATATTTACATATGTACAAATGTATATTAGTGTTTATAATTACACCTAAAATCAGACAATATTAATTACCATATGGTGTCATTGAGTCGTATCATATACAATATCTGTTATATTTAATGAATTTATTCTTCTATGGTAGAAGAGCAACTTTTCTTCATTATAAAGAAGTCCCCTTTCCTTTAAAATTGGACGGGCTGCCACTGGTAAAAATTTGGTATTTAAAAGATTGTCAGGGTCCATATCATATCTTATGGACTCAGTTATAAGCCTATTGGACATGTCTCCACTTTTCTCCAAGAAACGAAAAGTATTATTAATCATAAATTTATCAATTCTTTCAATTTCAGCTCTATCGTAGATGAGTTTATTCGCCGGCCTTCTAATATTTCCCTCTACATCAATTCTGACCCGTAGACCAAGACAAGAGCGAAGTATTTTCCGCTCCCAAATTCTTATTCTTTCCATCTGGTTTGATGATATTATGTACCATGCGGGGAATGCGTAAGTAATTAATGGTCTGATCAATTGCTTATAAATTAATATTTTTATTTGAGGAGATAATCCACCCCTCATTCGTAATAAACCTCGATAAGTGAAATACATTTTCTTTGCCTTTTCCAAAATTTTGTCTATATGTCCCACAAACTCCAATTGGCTATCAAAAATAATTCCCAGATATTTAATCCTATTATTTACCTGAATGAATCCTTCATTTACCCCATCCTTTACACAAAGACTAGGAACAAAATTTCTATAATTTGAGTAAACGTCCCTTCCTTTACCAGTAAATACTACTACATTACATTTTCCCACATTCAGCCTCATTCCCCATTTAGCAAAATGTCCACCCAAAGTAGCCAGATATGAATTTAATTTTCTTTCAGTTAGCCTAGCATTCGCCCCTGAACATGCCAATATAATGTCATCAGCATAAATTAGTAGTTTTGCCTCAGGGGGAGGCTAAGGTATATCACTCATATATATATATTATATAGAGTGGGAGCCAAAAGGGAACCTTGAGAGACACCTGCCAATATTGGTTTATTAGTAGATAAGTCATCACCTACTCTAACTCTCAGACAGATATCAGATCAGATATCATTCTGCACGTCGCCCTGTCAAAACCAAATGATTGCATTTTATATAGCATGCTTTTGTGCCATACCGTATCAAATGCTTTTGCAAAGTCTAGTACAGCAACAATAGTACCTCTCCTATGGTTCAGTCCGTCTGTGATAAATTTTGAAAATGTCACAAGTGCATGCGTCGTCGAATGTCCACGTCTAAATCCAAATTGACAGTCCCTTAGTAAATTTGTCCTGTCCATAAAGTCCTCCATTCTCTTTAAAATAATTGCCTCTAAAATTTTCCCAAACGGGGATAATAGAGAAATCGGTCTATAGTTGGCTCCACTAGAGGCATCAGTACCAGGCTTTTTAACCGGGACAATTACAGCACGTTTCCACGCTAAGGGAAAATAGCCAATATTTACACAATGATTAAACTATACTGCCAAAAAAACGAAAATAGTATTGCCAGCCCTTTTCAATGCCACATCGGGGATTCCATCCTCTCCACAGGATTTTTTGGCAGGTCTATGCTGATCGGATATACCAACATTATGTATCAATTTCAGCCGGATCGGATGAAATTTGTTCCTTTTTGAGCCTCCGCAAGCCAAATCTGGGAATCGGTTTATATGGGGGCTATATATAATTACGTACCGATGTGGACCAATTTAAGCATGTTTGTTAGAGACCATATACTAACACCATGTACCAAATTTCAGACGGAGCGGATGAAATAGGTTTCCCTTAGAAGCCAAATCTGAGGGTCCGTTTATATGGGGGCTATACGTAAAAGTGGTCCGACATGGACATACCATCCGACCTACATCAATAACAACTACTTGTGCCAAGTTTCAAGTCGATAGCTTGTTTCGTTCGGAAGTTAGCGTGATTTCAACAGACGCACGGACGGACATACTTAGATCGACTCAGAATTTCACCACGACCCAGAATATATATACTTTATGGGGTCGTAGAGCAATATTTCAATGTGTTGCAAACGGAATGACAAAGTTAATATACCCCCCATCCTATGGTGGAGGGTATACAAATTATGTTGATATCTTTATCCGTTCAAAAGTTGCAGAATTATTTCCAAAAAAGCGATTTCGAATTTTAAATAGTGGCGCTATCGTTCTGAAATTTGGCACAAATTCGTCTTTAGTCTGCACGCAGGCCAAGTTCGAAGATGGGCTATATCGCCTCAGGTTTTGATATAGCTCCCATATAAACGGATACCCCATTTGGGGTCTTGTGCAACTACACTCAAAAAAAAGTGAACTCTCTATTTCACTAAAGCCAATTTAACTTTATTTTAGTTCATGGAATTATTATGCTTAGAGAAAGTTTACTTTACTCTAATAATTTTTTGTGTACGTTAGTTTAATTAACTAAACCCGAGGAAAAAAATATACTCAAATGAAGCATAAAGATGAACTAATTTTGTGTCTTCCACAAAATAGTTTAGAATTTCTTTAAATTTGTAAATTTTACCAAAAATACGTCCATCATGAACTTCGTATGTCACACTGAAAAAACAGTGAACCCACCAGGAAGAAAAATTTCGGTTAATTTTAGAAAATTTTGAATATTTTTACAAAATTTTAACTAAACGGTATAACAAACGCTGGCATCACGCCGATGCCATAAAAATAAGTAAATATTTTTCGACAAATTCAAGAAAATTTATTAGACATAATGACGTTTTTTCACTTGTTAAAGAAAATTTTGTAGTTTGAAGGAAAAAATTGGAGTTCAAAATTGCAAGAATGTCTTTAGAGAGTTCACTTTTTTTTGAGTGCACTAAAGACATTCTTGCAATTTTGAACTCCAAGTTTTTCCTTGAAACTACAAAATTTTCTTTAACAAATGAAAAAACTTAGTTATGTCAAATAAATTTTCTTAAATTTGTCGAAAAATATTTACTTATTTTTATGACATCGGCGTGATGCCAACGTTTGTAATACTGTTTAGTTAAAATTTTCTACAAATATTCAAAATTTTCTAAAATTAACAGAAAGTTTTCTTCCTGGTGGGTTCACTGTTTTTTCAGTGTATACACCGCAATTTTCACACGATTTGACTGAAGGTGGAAATCTAGCGATATTTTAGGTCCACAAAGTGGTGTGTATATGTATTAAGGCCCAGGTTATGGTATAGCCCTCATATAGATAGATCTCCCGATTTGACTTTTGGAGCGTCTAGACACCCCAATTATCATCCGATTTGCCTGAAATTCAAAATCTAGCTATATTTTAGGTCCACAAAGAGGTGTACTGAGCATGGTAGATGTCTTGTTATAACTCCTTTATGGACCGATCTCCGGATTTCACTTCTTGAGCGCCTAAAGACCCCGACTTGACTTCATAAAATTTTTCAGACATTCTTGGAACAAAGAATAAATCGTTGGGCTGGGGAAAATTTCATACAAAATTTGAAAAATAAACTAAAATCTCATACACTTTCACTAGATTTCAACTGTTATTTGCCTTATAAAAACGAGATTTGAAATCTACTTTTAGTAGATTTCGAGCCTGAGGTGAATGGGGTATAAAACAAAATAAATTTTTTGCAATAAAAGTTAATTTTGGCATTAGTTTTCCAACTGACTTTTTTCTGTGCGGAAATTTAGTTGTACGAATATCCCAAATTCGATTATCTATTTGGGGCTACGATATTAATTGATATTGGTCCGAAATATTTACTTTAACAGAATCTAAATTTATCGTCCACTGTTCGATGATACCGTAATGCAATAATACAACATCCAAAAGTCTATCAGGATGATGACAACCGCTACAGCAAACGATGATGTTACCGGCTCTGACACAATAAATGTTGAAGGTGGTGAAGTTGATGATGATGTCGCTGCTGATGATGATGAGATATCAAAATGTTGTCCCGGTTTTTGTTTTTCTTTAGCCATTTTAGTGAAATAATAATGAAAACAAAAGTGAATTAGTTTGGCGGGTGAATGGTTTTTTTTAACTTCGACATTTTATGACTTAAAGGTAAAAATCGGAAGAAAATGAAAGTTGTTAATTGCAAAAAAAAAAAAAAAACAAAACAAAGAGAAAAAATCTCCCCAGTCAAGAAGAAAAACTGGAATTTATTGTAATGGTCTTTTTGGACCGGAGTTCACAAGATTTGGTTTTTCTGTAGTTTTTTTTTTTCTGTGTCCATGAAGCCAACACATACCGGCGATAGTAATCGCTTGACAATCAGCCTGGGAATAATTGCCAAGTGCAAAACTTCTTGGGAGGTGTTTTACCATGAATGGGCCTGAGGTTATCTGTTCTCCTTTGATGAAAAACAAAAATCCCCACAAGACCACCAAGAAAAATTTAAGAAAAAAAAACATATCAAGAGAGTTTGTTATGATGTTGAAAGTAAAAGTGCTGAAGTCTAGAGTGAAATGAAAACTTGTCAAATTGATTAACACAAACGATTTCACTAAAAGTCATCAACTCTTCATGGGTTCCATATGATCATCATGGCTACCATATCATCCTTGGGCTGATTAAATTAGTTTTTGTTAAGGAAAAAAAATCCAAAATCAAGATGATTTGTTACTCTGATTTATTTAGTTGTTAATGAGTAAATCACAAAATGATTTACAGTTTTCGATTTACCACAAAATCTTCAAATGCAACCGTTTTCAGGATTCATTCATGGACAACCATGGACTCTGAAACTCCTTTTAATGCTCCAAATTCTTGGAAAACCAAACAGATAAATACCACCATTGAGGTGTTAACTAAACTAAGCCACATTTAATTTGAAATGGCATTCAAGAGGTGTTAGTTAGAAAGACATACGACTGGCCACTATGACGATTTGCCTCTGTGACTGGCAAATAAATCGTTCATTTGTCGTCCGTGGGCTGTTATGCAAAATCGTCATCAGCATCATATGAGCAATTCGTCAGACATAAATCAAAGCGGCCTATTGAGAAAATCTCACTTGGTACATGAATCGACAAAACGCTACAAATCATTTTCAAATCGGACTACCTTCATTTTTATTCAAAGTCAGTAATCTTGTCATCGATGTCTTGGTCATCACCCATCGCCGTCATTGAGGTAGAGCCCGCATTGCTGTAGTTAGAAAATTTTGTTTTTAGTTTTTTGTTTTTTTTTTCTGAAACTAGATTTTTGTTCGATTTTGCTATTTTGATTTCCAGTCCACAGAGTAAATCATTGTCAAGACAAATCAGACATAGCGTCTCTGGCATTGAAAAAGAAATGTCTTCGTTTTGTTTTTCGTCTTATGGTCCAATTTTTTAGTATCTGGTTTAATTTTTCTTGTTACAGGAAATGTCATTCGTATCTTATTTAAGCAGAACAAATTTACATTTCCTTCCAAGGTATCTGATAATATTCGAGTTAAATATTGCAAATGTCATTTGAACATATACTTGTGTTTATGTTTTTTTTTTTTTTTGTTTTATTCGAAGTTAGAAAAAACATGTTCCCACTATGAGACTAGTCTTCAAATAAATCTTCCAGATAGCAACAAAGAGATTTCAATCACAAATGACCTTCAAGTTATTTTATACAAATGTTGACTCCAGAGAATGCAATCTGAGATTTATGCACGAGCAATGGCCTCAGGAAATCTCGCAGGAAACCATTTAACAATGGATCCTCCGGGGATCCGGAGGACTAGAAAGTCATGTACAATCTGAGACAACATAATCCACTTTCACTAGCAGTGAAAGGTGGTACACTAACTTTAAACAAATATATACTTCCGTAAGTTCGACCAGGCTGAATCTTATGTACCCTCCACCATGGATTGCGTAGAAACTTCTACTAAAGACGGTCATCCACAATTGCGCTGCGGCCAATGGCAAGGTATCTTAAAACTTCTTAACATCATCTTCTATATTATAAATTAGTCCATGCGGGATATACACATGTCTATTAAGCAAAACAAAGACCGATCAAATACCTATATATTCAGTTCTTGAACGGTATATATAGGGAAGAAATAATTACGTACCGATATGAACTTTCGTGCGGTAATTATAAAGCCAGAATTGAAATATGAGGGTCGCTTTATATGGGGTCTATATACAATTATGAACACGATTCTACCAAAAATGGTAAATTTTTTATTGTTTGGTAGAATTCCTGATGTTATGGAAGCCTTGCAAAATATTCCTCTCCAACTAAGAGGTGCTTCATAAATTTCCTATAGAAATAAAATTTTGACAAAATTTTCTACAGAAATTTAATACTGAAAAAAATTTCTATAGAAATAAAGTTGTGACAAAGTTTTCTATAGAAATAAAATTTTAACAAAATTTTCTATAAAAATTATTTTTTTAATAAAATTTTCTATGGCAATAAAATTTTGGTAGATTATTTTTGGCTCGAGTGGCAATCGTGATTATGAACCGAAAAGGGCTAATTTTCCTGTGATTAGGGATCGGTTTATCTCGAGGCTATATATGACTATAGATTGATACGGACCACTTTTGGCATGGTTGTTATCGGTCATATACAAGCGCAATGTATCAAATTTCAACCGGATCGGATAAATTTTGCTCCTCCAAGAGGCTCCGCAAGCCAAATCTGGGGATCGGTTTATATGGGGACTATATAGAATTATGGACCGATGTGTACCAATTTTTGCATGGTTGTTAGAGACCATATACTAACACCATGTACCAAATTTCAGACGGATCGGATGAAATTTACTTCTTTTACAGGATCCGCAAGCCAAATCTGGGGATTGGTTTATATGGGGGCTATATAGAATTATGGAGTGATGTGGACCAATTTTTACTTGGTTGTTGGTGACCATATATGTTACTAATATTATGTACCAAATTTCAGCTGGATCGCATGAAATTTGCTTCTCTTAGAAGATCCGCAGGCCAAATCTGGGGATCGGTTTATATAATTATATATAATTATGAACCGATGTGGACCACTTTTTGCCTGGTTGTTAGAGACCATATACCAACACTATATACCAAATTTCAACCAGATCGGTTGACATGTTCATCTCTTAGAGGCTCCGCAAGCCCAATCTGGGGGTCGGTTTATATGGGGGCTATACATAAAAGTTGTCAAATATGGCCCATTTGCAATACCATCCGACCTACATCAATAACAACTACTTACGCCAGGTTTCAAGTCGATAGCTTGTTTCCTTCGGAAGTTAGCGTGATTTTATCAGACGGACGGACATATATATATATATATATATACTTTATTGGGTCTTAGAGCAATATTTGGTGGGAGGGTATAAAATAAGACACAAAAAGTGACACACTTTTTATAAAGAAACAAGTAAGGAAACTGGCTATTTTATACCCTACACCACATTGTAGAACAAAATTGTTGATACCACCTATAATTCCTTCAACATTTTTGGGAGATATCTGAAGGTTTGTATTCCCATAGACATATATAAGATCTAAACGAACGCAATAATAACTTTATCGCCATTCCATCGAAATCAATGTCTTAAAATTAATTTTTCATAGGAGAATCCAGTTTACCTGATCACCCCCGTAATTTCATAATGGATTAAAAGAGGCAGAATAGGGCATAAATGGGCAAAAATATATGGTATTTAGCTACATAGCATTTAGCTAGTCACTACAAAAAATGTGAATGCGAAGGTATGTCACAACGCTCTAAAAAGTGGCACAAAGGAGGTACACTATACCTTAAAATGTGGCACAC
Organism: Haematobia irritans; assembly: GCF_050003625.1. Classification (NCBI taxonomy): domain Eukaryota; kingdom Metazoa; phylum Arthropoda; class Insecta; order Diptera; family Muscidae; genus Haematobia; species Haematobia irritans. Next base: position 95,874,488 of record NC_134399.1, read on the forward strand.
TATTTTATAAAGAAAATAAAAAACGTGTGCACATTTTTTAATGTTTTTCTGTGAACTTATGAATATTTGGAATCTTATGAATTAATTAGACCTAAATGAATTCGCCAATCATTTCAAAATCCCTTTCATCGAAAATCAATCCTTGAAGTTAATAGGTCATACAACCAAAGAAGAAATAATTTCCACCGGAACGAAATTCCCGGTTGATATCAAATATTTTCTTCAAGAGCAAATAAATCTGAATTTATGATAGGCGTTGAAAGGATTATATCTAATTTTTATACCCTCCACCATAGAATGGGGGTATATTAACTTTGTCATTCCGTTTGTAACACATCGAAATATTGGTCTAAGACCTCATAAAGTGCATATATTCTGGGTCGTGGTGAAATTCTGAGTCGATTTAGCCACGTCCATCCGTTGATCCAGGTCCAGGTTTTGATATAGTCCCCATATAAACCTACCTCCCGATTTGGGGTTTTGGGCTTATAGAAATCGTAGTTTTTATCCAATTTGCCTGAAATTTGAAATCTAGAGGTATTTTATGACCATAAAGAGGTGTGCCAAAAATGGTGAGTATCGGTCCATGTTTTGGTATAGCCCCCATATAGACCGATCTCCCGATTTTACTTCTTGGGCTTATAGAAACCGCAGTTTTTATTCAATTTACCTGAAATTGGAAATCTAGAGGTATTGTAGGACCACAAATACGTGTGCCAAAAATTGTGAGTATCGGTCCATGTTTTGGTATGGTCCCCATATAAAACGACCTCCCGATTTGGGGTCTTGGGCTTATAGAAACCGTAGTTTTTATCCAATTTATCTGAAATTGGAAATCTAGAGGTATTTTAGAACCATAAAGAGGTGTGCCGAAAATGGTGAGTATCGGTCCATATTTTGGTATAGCCCCCATATAGACCGATTTCCCGATTTTACTTCTTGGGCTTCTAGAATCCGAAGTTTTTATCCTATTTGCCTGAAACTGGAAATCTAGAGGTATTTTCGGGTCATAAAGAGGTGTGCCGAAAACGGTGAGTATCGGTCCATGTTTTGGTATAGCCCCCATATAGACCGATCTCCCGATTTTACTTCTTGGGTTTATAGAAACCGTAGTTTTTATTCAATTTACCAGAAATTGGAAATCTAGAGGTATTGTGGGACCACAAATACGTGTGCCAAAAATTGTGAGTATCGGTCCATGTTTTGGTATGGTCCCCATATAAAACGACCTCCCGATTTGGGGTCTTGACCTTATAGAAACCGTAGTTTTTATCCAATTTGTCTGAAATTGGAAATCTAGAGGTATTTTAGGACCATAAAGAGGTGTGCCGAAAATGGTGAGTATCGGTCCATATTTTGGTATAGCCCCCATATATACCGATTTCCCGATTTTACTTCTTTGGCTTCTAGAATCCGAAGTTTTTATCCTATTTGCCTGAAATTGGAAATCTAGAGGTATTTTCGGGTCATAAAGAGGTGTGCCGAAAACGGTGTGTATCGGTCCATATTTTAGTATAGCCCCCATAAGAACGATCTCCCGATTTAACTTCTTGGGTTTCTAGAAACCGTAGTTTTTATCTAATTTGCCTGAAATTGTAAATATTCTGGTATTTTAGGCTCACAAAAACGTGTATCGGATTAAGTTTTTATCGGTCCATTTGGTAATGCCTCCATATAGACCGACTTCACTTCTTGAGGGTGTAGAAGGCGCACTGATCATGAAAATTGCTTGAAACTCAATGTAAAATTTCCAGATTTTAGTTATACAGATTTATGATTTCAAATCAAGACGTTATTTTATAATTTTCTTGCACACTTACAAGAGATGTTAATGATTCCTCTAAAACTCAAACAAAAATGATTCTTATAAATCCAGAATCTGATATGGTCCTCATAGGTGAAATCTTTAAATTTATCTTCGGGAAGTGTCCTCAAGCCCTCCTGAAATTTCAAAGGAAACCCTAATATTTGGTTCATGGTGGTGGGTATTTAAGATTCGGCCTGGCCGAACTTAGTGCTGTATATACTTGTTATGTATAATCTCCATATAAACGGACCCCCAGATTTGGCTGGCGGAACCTTTGAGAAGAAAATTTCAACCGATTCGGTTGAAATTTGGTACGTGGTGTAATAAGTATATGGTTTGTAACAACCATGCCTCCGCAGCCTCTGGGAGGAGCAAAATTTTTCCGATGCGGTTGAAATTTGGTATGTGGTGTAAGTATGTGGTTCAAACAACCATTAAAATATTTATTCATATCGGTTCATAACTATATATAGCCCCCATGTAAACCGATCTCCAGATTTGACCTCCGGAACCTCTTCGTGGAGCAAAATTCATCCGATTTGGTTGAAATTTGGCACATTGTGCCAGTATATGGTAGCTAACAACTATGCCAAACTTTGTCCATATCGGTTAATAGTTAAATATAGCCCTCAGATAAACCGATCCCCAATTACACAAAAATTGGTTCATATCGGTTCATAATTTTATACAGCCTCCATATAGACCCCCATATTTCAAGTCTGGTTCTCTAATTACCGCGCAAAAGTTCGTATCGGTTCCTAATTATTTGTCTTATATATACCACGTATGGACTAACTTACAATTTAGAAGACGGTCTGAAGAAGTTTTAAAATACCTTGACAACGATAAGTATTACCACAACCCAAGTAATTCGATAGTGGATGACAGTCTTTTGTAGAAGTTTCTACGTAATCCATGGTGGAGGGTACATAGGATTCGGCCTGGCCGAACTTACGGGAGTGTAATTTTTTTTTGTTTGAGTTAGCTTTTATTGAATTATTTTCACATCATCACAAAAGTCAAAGATTATCTCAAACTGATAGAGTTCGCCCGCTTTTGTCAGCATTATAAAAAGGATATTGCTTACCTTATATTGCAGCAAAGTTAGAGCAAGAATAGTGTTTTTTTTTCCCAAAGTGAGAAAATCTGCTCAATCGATTCCAAAAAAAATCTTTCCAATGAGATTATTTTTAGCATTAGCTTAGGCACAGTATCCGTAATACAATTTAAGTTTCTAAGATTCTGATACAATAGTACTTTACAATTGTCTTATTTGTATATACGTTTTAAACTTACCTGAAAAGAGAAAAAGAATAAATAAAGGAAATTAGAGACAAATACAAACAGAAATGTTAGCAAACGTCGCTACAAATAATTGAGGCACTCAACTATTCTAAAGAATCATTTAATTGCCAGTTCTCGCTACACATCAACAAATAACGAAAAACTTTTTTTCCAGCAATTCACACTCATTTAATTGATGATCATTTAAATTCTACAAAACATTTACTACATACCGTGATTTAAGAGCCATCTTAATTAAAACAGAAAATGTTAACAAGCAAACACTCTATTATAAATTTTACACTTGCCATTTGATAATGTTCGCGCAAGGTCCGTGTATTCTGGTGGAGGAACTGCTAAAGTAGCAATCAATTTTGCAGTTTGAGCTGTCTTACAAATAAATAGTTGTTTTTTTGCAAACAAAATACAATTGGCCAGTAGCATGCTCGAAAAATCAATAATGAAGTTAGTACAACAATTAAATGACTAAGTTGTTGTTACAAGGCAATGACAGTTGACATCACTTTTTCTATTAGGTGCAAACACATAGAAATCGATTGGAATAGGCCAATAAGAAAGTCAAAAACATTAACAGAAGCATACAAGTAAATCAAATTTTTTTAATTAATTAATCACAGTGTGATGGTTAATCTACTAAACCCTAGAATTTATCATGTATTCTTAAAGGATGGATGCATTTTAAAGGCCTATGTTTCATACAAACCATTTTTTGTACAATGGACCAATGCACCTACGAAGAAACATATATCACAAATTTTCTTCAATACAAAGTTTAATTAAAATTCCAAACCTACTCAATTAAAAATTTATTTTATTCAATTAATTTTTAATTACAAAATCTATTACAAATATTAATTGTAACAATTATTTTGGTTTTAAATTAAATCAATTAATGTTTTAATTAATTTTGGTAATTGAGACTATCATTTCTGGGATTGAAGAATGCCGTCAGTTCCAAATTAATTGGATCAATTGAAGACAAAAAATCTTTTTTTTTTCTGTGTATAAAGAGTAAGAGTAAGAGAGTTAGGTTAGGTTTAGTATAGAAGCAGCCCGATATATTAGGCTAACTGATGAAAAAATTGTAAAATAAAAATGAGTGTGAAAAAATATTGAGTTAGTCGGTCCCAAGTTCAAGGCGAAAGCTGAAAATTTTCAAATTATAATAACATACATTTGCGCAAGCTTATTTTGTAATTAAACACTTGAATAGTTTTGAAAGAAAGGGAATGTGGTTCCAATACAGTAACCTATTGAGTATCCGTGTTATTAGATATGTGCTTGTGCTCATCGTGGCAACAGGAACGACCCTTAAGAAGCCGTCGAGAGATATCGGAAGGTCGTACTACCATGGAAGTCTTTCGTAGAGAGATATGTTAGATAACTAGAAGAGCATGATATTTACTGTTGTGTCGATACTTTCTCCTTGAAAATTAATGGTGGGGTCAACCAAACATCTTAACAGGCCATACCAATATCCGCAGTTGGTCTCCAAGGTGAAGAGTATCTAGTCGATAGAATAATGTAGGTGAAGGAAGTCGACAAATTAGATGCGGGATAAGGACTGGCTATGAAGATGGAGATAGTTGAGCTTGATTGGGAATCAATAACAGGGTTTTTGTACTCGTTCTGGGTAAATAGAGGTCTCCGGATCTTGTTCCTCGGATAGTAGTTACGTAACCAATTATGGAACTTTCTTGCTAATTTTTTTATGGGATCATCGCAAGAGGTGTTCTCTTTAAATTATAACGATTATCAATTAACAATCAATTGAGAACTGACACGAGCTTGGGGAATCCGACTGTCTAATTAAAACAAAGCATTGTGATGGCCCTGGCGGGTGTTGACACAATGTGATTTCTGCATATCAGTGAATATTGTTTTTTTTTTTTTTAATATTGAAATTAGTGTCTTCCCACACAGAAAAAAGGTAGTTAAACTAATTTATTTTTATTGGAAAAACAAGTATATACGGCCGTAAGTTCGGTAAGGCCGAAGCTTTTGTATCCTCCACCATGGATTGCATAGAAACTTGTTCTAAAGACTGTCATCCACAATCGAATTACTTGGGTTGCAGTAACTTGCACTTGCCAATGGCAAGGTATATTAAAACTTCTAAACACCGTCTTCTCAATTGTACGTTAGTCCATACGGGGTATATATTAAACAAAAAAAGACCGATTAGATACGTATATAATTCAGTTTGACAAAATTTTCTATAGACATAAAATTTTGACAAAATTTTGTATAGAAATAAAATTTTGACAAAATTTTCTATAGCAATAACATTTTGACAAAGTTTTCTATGAAATAAAATTTTGACAATATTTTCTATAGAAATCAAATCTTGATAAAATTTTGTATAGAAATAAAATTTTGACAAATTGTTCTAAAGAAATAAAATCTTGACAAAATTTTGTATAGAAATAAAATTTTGACAAAATTTTTTACAGTAATAAAATTTTTACAAAATTTTCTATAGAAATAAAATTTTGACAAAATTTTCTATAGAAATAAAATGTTGACAAAATTTTCTATAGAAATAAAATTTTGAAAAAGTTTTCTATAGCACTAAAATTTTGACAAAATTTTCTATAGCAATAACATTTTGACAAATTTTTCTATGAAATAAAATTTTGACAAAATTTTCTATAAAAATCAAATCTTGATAAAATTTTGTATAGAAATAAAATTTTGACAAAATGTTCTAAAGAAATAAAATCTTGACAAAATTTTGTATAGAAATAAAATTTTGACAGTAATAAAATTTTTACAAAATTTTCAATGGAAATAAAATGTTGGTAAATTATTTTGGGGGATCGGCTATATATAACTATAGACCGATATGGAGCAATTTTGCCATGGTTGTTAGCGGCCATATACTAGCGCAATATACCAAATCTCACCACGTACCAAATTTTAACATGATCGGATGAGTTTTGCTCCTCCAAGAGCTCCGGAGGTCAAATCTGGGGATCCGTTATATATGGGGCTATATAAAATTATGTACCGATGTGGATTATTTTTTGCACGGTTATTAGAGACCGTATACTTACATCATGTACCAAATTTCAACCGGATCGGATGAAATTTGTTTCTCTTAGAGGCTCCGCAAGCCAAATATGGGGATCGGTTTATATGGGGGCTATATATAATTATAGACCGATGTGGACCACTTTTTGCATGGTTGTTAGATACCATGTACTAACACCACGTACCAAATTTCAACCATATCGGATGAATTTTGCTTCTCTTAGAGACTACGTAAGCCAAATCTGGGAATCGGTTTATATGGGGCCTATATATAATTATGGACCGATATGGACCAATTTTTGCATGGTTATTAGACACCATAGTCTAACACCATGTACCAAATTTCAGCCAGGTCGGATGAAATATGCTCCTCCAAGAGGCTCCGCAAGCCAAATCTGAGCGTCGGTGTATATGGGTCTATACGTAGGTTAGGTTAGGTGGCAGTCCGATGTATCAGGCTCTCTTAGACTAACTTCTCTCTTATCACTGAGTGCTGCACGATTCAATGTTAAGCTCAATGACAAGGGACCTCCTTTTTATAGCCGAGTCCGAACGGCGTTCCACATTGCAGTGAAACCACTTAGAGAAGCTTTGAAACCCTCAGAAATGTCACCAGCATTACTGAGGTGGGATAATCCACCGCTGAAAAACTTTTTGGTGTTCGGTCGAAGCAGGAATTGAACCCACGACCTTGTGTATGCAAGGCGGGCATGCTAACCATTGCACCACGCACAGAAAAAAATATTATAATTTTGGAGCTAACAATAAATTGTTGCTACAGAAAATTTTTAAGTTTAACAAAATTTTTGTTGATATAACAAAATGTTTGTTGATATAACAAAATTGGTTGCTAAAGTGACTAAAATCGTAATTGTATTTACAAATTACGTTGTTAGCTCAAATTTAAACATAATTTTAGTTGTATTGACAACCAAATTAATTGATATTTTTTGTGTGCGATGACGTAAAAATGGTCCGATATGGCCCATTTGCAATACCATCCGACCTACAACAATAACAACTACTTGCGCCAAGTTTCAAGTCGATAGCTTTTTTCGTTCGGAAGTTAGCGTGATTTCAACAGACGGACGGACGGACGGACATGCTTAGATCGACTCAGAATTTCACCACGACCCAGAATATATATACTTTATGGGGTCTTAGAGCAATATTTGGATGTGTTACAAACGGAATGACAAAGTTAATATACCCCCCATCCTATGGTGGAGGGTATAAAAATTATGTGCTAGTATTAAAAATTTTATTATTATTATTAATAAAATCTTCCTTTTTTTAAGTATGTCTCAAACATTTTATGAACTACACGTTGGTATAAAGTTCAATGGCCGTACGCATAAGGTAAATATGAACTAAAACAAACGAACATTTTCGTACGATTCCCAAAAATTATAAGAATGAACTGCTATATGGTTAAAATGGTCATGATTTGGCGCCAATGATTTTGTTCTTTAGTTTTAGTTCATTTATTCTTCTCTGAGAGGGTGTATTTCCGTGCGTTATAGTTAGAAAGTACGCCTGAATTTTCCTGGTTTTAATAGCGCTTTGTGGAAATCGTAAAATGTGGAGTAAAATTTAGTTCAATTTTCGTAAGTGGTAGTTTATTCTTGCTTTAAAACAGTTTACTCTTTTTTCTGTGTATAATTTGTTGGAGACCCACTTCATTACCGTTTTTGGGGCTTATTTTCTAAAGGATTCCAAATCAACCTCCGCCCTTAAAATTAAGCAATCTGAATTTTTAGTTTTAATATGAAACCTTATTGAAAAGGACCCCAATAACACCAAGTTAATATATTTTCCTTGGTGGAAAACCAACCACAATATTACAAATGAAAAGTAATCCTGTTCCTTTCATGGATTATGTTTCTTTTTTAAGAATTGGGGACTATTTTCACATTCTAAAGGGGATGAGAATCTTCTCAAAACTATAAGGCGGCCGGTCTTCGGCAGTGCTTAAAGCTTTTTCCGATGGACAGAAATCAAAGTGACTTACACCCTGACGATCAAGTAATAAAATGGAGGATATGGTCTACATTAAAACATCAGAAAGTGGAATAAATCTTACCTACAAAATGACTCCTCACTCAAAGAAAGTTTACTTGGAACCAAAGACTTAGAGCTACCCTAAAGGACTTTGGAATTGATTCAGAGCCACACCCTCACAAAAAATCGCTTCTGTAACATATACTCCCAAACATATTTTGCTTCAAGCATACACATTTTTGGGTATTGCCCAAACATTTATTTGTTTGATCTCTTCCAATATATAATATGTTTGAAAGCATATTGGTCTAAACAATATATGTTTGGGTAGTCTAAGTTCCAAACATTTTGTATTTTTGCATCCAAATTCAATAATGTTGTCTTCCAAAAAACAATATGTTATTATGTGAACATATAATATGTTTGGTAGCATTTTGCACCCAAAAATATTATATGCTTAAAAAAATTTCTGCCAAACAATATTGTGCTCAAAATTTTATTTATTTATTTATATATATTGTAAATATAATCATAATGAATTATGAAAATAAACAGGTAATATAGGTGCTAACAACATAGGTTTTCGATCTGAATGCTCAAAATGTTGTTTCTGCCTAATTGTATATTCCTCCACATCTTTCTCACTTCCATGAGATTTTTTAGTTCTTAGCACCTTTTTCTGTAATGCAAACATTGTAGAAGAAATTGTTATATTTTATAATTTTTTTTAATTTTACTTTTTGCCGGACGGGGATTCGAACAGCGGACCACACAGTTTGTAAGGATCAAAGAATTAGCTGATCAATTGCCCAAGGAAAAATAAAATGTTAATTTTGTAATAACAAGCCACAACCACCAACTTAATTCAATATCGCTCCCTGTTAAATAGCGCTCCAAGCTACTAAACACATATATGTTTATAGGCTATTTCTAAATTAATATATGTTTGCATCCAAGCATATTATATTTACAAACATTTTATGTCCCAAACATAATATGTTCTAACATATTAACATATATGTCCCAAACATGTTATGCTAGTTTATGAACATTATATGCTTGCACTCAAAAATATTGTGTTTAAAAATTTGTGTTCCAAACATATAATGTTTATAGCCAAACATATGAAAAACAGTCTTTTTCAACCGTGCAAAAGTGCGGCTTATTTAAAATAAGGGATTTTTTTGTGGGAGATTTAAATCTAGGATGAATAAAATTAAAATTAGGATATCGATCTCATTTATGAAATTTTCATTTTCGTTTTGCTATATAGTTATTAATAAAGAAATTCTCCAATGGCAATTTTAAATGAATGTGGACATGTTGACGTCTTTTTTCCGCAGTTAATCAAAATTCACTTTTCTGTTTCTTTGCTTGATTTCTTAGCAATTTCATTTCGATGGAAAGAAAATAAAACAATCGAAAAACTTATTTACATAGCGCCTCGTTCGATATTCAAATATTGTGGTTGGCATGCAACTTGTTGAAATAAATTTTTTTATAAACATTTTCTGCAATGAGATTAGAGACTTCTGTGGCCTATCATTATAATCACCCATGGTTGCAAGAATAGAATGTTTATGTTGTTGAAGTCTATCATCACCATCATCATGATATTTTTGATGGAGAGGCTAAATTCGTAGTCACGGTTTCATTTAGTAAAGACCGTAACTGTTGGAAGAATGGCAAGAACCACTCATACTAAATTTATATTCCAAAGTTTCCATGCCTCGTGGATGCTGTCATGGTTATAGAGACCCGTTGTCGTTTTATATCGCATGCTCTATTTGTTATTATTTTAAATTTTACTATGTTTTTGGAAAATAAACTCACAGGGTGTTCCACAGGTGATGAATAGTTTAGACTAAATATAAAAAAATATTTTTTTCTCTTTGAGATGAAACTTTTGATAAACGAGGTACATTAAGGTAATCTACAAAGAAAAACAAAAACAAGTAAGGAAAGTCTAAAGTCGGGCGGGGCCGACTATATTATACCCTGCACCACTTTGTAGATCTAAATTTTCGATACCATATCACATCCGTCAAATGTGTTGGGTGCTATATACAAAGGTTTGTCCCAAATACATACATTTACATATCACTCGATTTGGATAGAATTTGATAGACTTTTACAAAATCTATAGACTCAAAATTTAAGTTGGCTAATGCACTAGGGTGGAAATATTTTTTTTAGTAAAAATATGGGAAACATTTAAATCTGAAGCAATTTTAAGGAAACTTCGCAAAAGTTTATTTATGATTTATCACTCGATATATATGTATTAGAAGTTTAGGAAAATTAGAGTCATTTTTACAACTTTTCGACTAAGCAGTGGCGATTTAACAAGGAAAATGTTGGTATTTTGACCATTTTTGTCGAAATCAGAAAAACATATATATGGGAGCTATATCTAAATCTGAACCGATTTCACTCAAATTTGCCACACATGACTATATTACTAATTGTACTCCTAGTGCAACATTTCAACCAAATTGGGTCAAAACTCTGGCTTCTGGGGTCATATAAGTCCATATCGGGCGAAAAATATATATGGACGCTATATCTAAATCTGAACCGATTTCAATCAAATTTGGCACACATGACTATACTACCAATTGTACTCCTTGTGCAAAATTTCAAGTTAATCGGGATAAAACTCTGGCTTCTGGGTCCATATAAGTGCATATCGGGCGAAAGATATATATGGGAGCTATATCTAAATCTGAATCGATTTCAACCAAATCTGGCGCGCATAGCTACAATGCTAAATCTACTCCATGTGCAAAATTTCAACCAAATTGGGCCGAAACTCTGGCTTTTAGGACCATATTAGTCTACACGGATGAAAAAGACTGTTTTTCATATGTTTGGCTATAAACATTATATGTTTGGAACACAAATTTTTAAACACAATATTTTTGAGTGCAAGCATATAATGTTCATAAACTAGCATAACATGTTTGGGACATATATGTTAATATGGTAGAACATATTATGTTTGGGACATAAAATGTTTGTAAATATAATATGCTTGGATGCAAACATATATTAATTTAGAAATAGCCTATAAACATATATGTGTTTAGTAGCTTGGAGCGCTATTTAACAGGGAGCGATATTGAATTAAGTTAGTGGTTGTTGCTTGTTATTACAAAATTAACATTTTATTTCCCCTTGGGCAATTGATCAGCTACTTCTTTGATCCTTACAAACTGTGTGGTCCGCTGTTCGAATCCCCGTCCGGCAAAAGGTAAAATTAAAATAAAAAAAATCATAAAATTTAATAATTTCTTCTACAATGTTTGTATTACAGAAAAAGGTGCTAAGAACTAAAAAATCTCGTGGAAGTGAGAAAGATGTTTAGGCAGATTAGGCAGAAACAAAATGTTGAGCATTCAGGTCGAAAACCTATGTTGTTAGCATCTATATTACCTGTTTATTTTCATAATTCATTATGATTGTAAATATATAAATAAATAAATAAAATTTTGAGCACAATATTGTTTGGGAGATTTTTTTTAAGCATATAATATTTTTGGGTGCAAAATGCTTCCAAACATATTATATGTTCACATAATAACATATTGTCTTTTTGGAAGACAACATTATTGAATTTGGATGCAAAAATACAAAATGTTTGGAACTTAGACTACCCAAACATATATTGTTTAGACCAATATGCTTTCAAACCTATTATATATTGGAAGAGATCAAACATATAAATGTTTGGGCAATACCCAAAAATGTATATGCTTGAAGCAAAATAAGTTTGGGAGTATATGTTACAGAAGCGATTTTTTGTGAGGGTGTATATCGGGCGAAAGATATTTATGTGAGTTATATCTAAATCTGAACCGATTTCAATCAAATTTTGCACACTTGACTATACTACTAATTGTACTACTAGTGCAAAATTTCAACCAAATTCGGCCAAAAATCTGGCTTCTGGGGCCATATAAGTCCATATCGGGCGAAAGATATATATGGGAGCTATATCTAAATCTGAACCGATTTCTTCCAAAATCAGTAGGATTCTATTCTGACAAAATTAGGAACATGTGCCAGACAGACGGACGGACGGACAGACTGACATGGTTATATCGACTCAGGGACTCACCCTGAGCATTATTGCCAAGGACACCATGTGTCTATCTCGTCTCCTTCTGGGTGTTACAAACATATGCACTAACTTATAATACCCTGTTCCACAGTGTGGAGCAGGGTATAAATATATGCGGCCGTAAATTGGAACGGGCCGAATCTTAAAAACACACCACCACCTATAGGGATAGTTGTACTTAGACTATTCAGTCCGTTGTTAACTTTTCTCTAACACTGAGTTCTGCCCGATTTTATGTTTAGCTCAATAACGAGGGAACTCCTTTTTATAGCCGAGTCCGAAATGCGTTTGGCGAATTAAATGAAAATTGCTGTGTGTATTCCCTCAATAAATCAAATTGTGAGATCGATCTATATGGGCATATAATAATTTGCATAATTGGCTTAAAGCAACATCACGATAAAAAAATACCAGAGATAGCGGATAAAAGTTATGACATAGAGTCTTCAAGAAATCGGACTATACGAGGGCAGTTCGGAAACTTCTTAACCTAGCACAAAAAGCGCGGTATAAGCAGAAAAAAGTTAAGTGTTTTGGAAACTTCCATCTCTGTTATGAACACATATTAAATATTGTTTCGATCTGGCAACTCCTTCATATAGAAACAGGTGTTCAAAAAAGACGCATCCTCAATTTTTTTCCAATGGAAAAATTAGAAATGCGTGCTGTCATTAAATATTTACATAAAAAAGGTTTATCGGGACAAGAAATTCATATTGATATGGTGAATGTGTTAGGTGAAAGTGCTCCTGAATGTAAACGTGGTCGTACAAGCATTGAAGTTGAACCACGTAGTGGACGTCCAACAGCAACAACTACAGAAATTGTAGCCAAAGTGCATGATATGGTATTAAATGATCGACGAATAAAAGTGCGTGAAATTGCTAATATCATGGGCATCTCAAATGATCGAGTCCATTTAATTTTGCATGAAAAACTACAGATGAAAAAGCTTTCTGCAAGATGGGTGCCGCATTTGTTAACAGTCGATTAAAAACGCATAAGAATGAATATTTTTCAAGCTTGTTTGGTTCGTTTTAAACGAAATAAAATGGATTTTAAGCGTCGTTTCATAACTGTCGATGAGACATGGATCCACCACTATACTCCAGAGACAAAAGAATAATCCAAACAATGGACTGAAGCTGGAGGAAGTGCCCCAAAGAAGGCAAAAACAATTCAATCGGCTGGTAAGGCTATGGCAACAGCTTTTTGGGACTCCAAAGGTATTTTATTGATTGACTATCTGCAAAAAGGTAAAACAATAAATTCAGAGTACTATTGCAACCTTTTGGATCAATTAAATGTACAAATTCGAGAAAAACGTCCTGGCTTACAACACAAAAAAAATAATTTTTTATCAAGACAACGCACCAGCGCACAAGAGTGTTTTAACAATGGCTAAAATCAACGAATTAAAGTACGACTTGCTTGACCACCCCTTATTCTCCTGATTTAGCTCCCAGTGACTTTTACTTGTTCCCAAATCTAAAAAAATTCCTTGTTGACAAGCGTTTTACCCAGTGGTGCCAACTCTGACGATTTTTCGTCATTTTGACGATTTTTGATGGTAAATTTTGCCTTTGACGATTTGACGACGATTTTAAGCAACGTAGTTATGAGTTGACGATTTTTTAAAATGCTCGACACAAGTGTTTCTTTTTAACGTTTTTTATGACGATTTGATGATTTTTCAAAGTGATGTAGTTATAAGTTGACGAATTTCATAAGGTGTAATGTACACAAGCTTTTTTAATCTCAAAATATGAGAATTTATATGTAGCTTGCTCCCAACCGTCTCCAATGTAGAAAGAAATTTCAAAGCAATCAATATAAATAAACCTAAAATGCGGAATTCCTTTGAAACTTAAACATTGCAAGGTATTCTTTTGTCTTGGTTTAGTTAAATTCACTTTATTCATTACCGATAATAGAAATAATAAAAATTATACACAAGCCAGTAATACGGATTTAAATTCGCTTGGAGAATAGGACATTTTTCTGTCAAGAAAATTTTGTTAAACAATGTAGTACATGTAGTCACAATCAGAAATATTACTTTTATTTAATTAAAAATTTAATTTAATTAATCTTCGTTTAAAAAACTGGAAACTAGATGACTTAATTAGAGGGTTAAACTGAATTATTAATGTTTTTTTAATAAAACTTTTAATTTGTTCCTTTTTCAGCTATTTTATGGGTGACGATTTTTTGACGAATTTTTTGGGACAAATTGACGATTTTGACGAAAAATATTTTAAAAATTGACGATTTTCAGCCCAAAACAGTTAGCACCACTGGTTTTACCTCAAATGAAGATGCAATTACAGTTGTAAACCACTATTTTGAAGACCTTGAGGAAAACTATTTGAATCAATGGATAGAATTGCTAGAAAAGCGTTGGACTAAGTCTATTGAAGTTTCAGGAGATTATATTGAAAAATAAAAATATTTTTCAAAAACTAACTATTCTCTTTCATTGATAGGCTAATAATTTCCAAACCGCCCTCGTATATACTTTATGGGATCCTAGAGCAATATTTCGATGTGTTACAAACAGAATGACAAAGTTAAATACCCCCCATTCTAAGGTGGAGGGTATAAAACGCAAGTTCGTATTTAAGGTGGTGGTTTGTGTCTCGGCTAAGTTTTTGCTGCAAATTTCAAATTCGAATTTATCTTCACCGACATCGATACAACCTGTCCGATTTTTCTAAAATAATCCATCTAGAGGTAATTTCAGTTCATAAATAAGTGTGCTGAATATGGTGGATATTGGTGGATATGGATATTCTAAAATCGTTTCGTTCTAGGTCCATAAATACGTGTGCCGAATATGATGTGTATCGGTCTATGTTTTGGTATATATGTTTGGTCACAATTTTTTGTTTCAGATCAATGAATTAAAACTTACACACTTAGAAAATCTATCACGCTTTTGCAATTCACCTTTTTTTTTGATTTCAGCGTACATAATTGTATCACAAAACAGATTCAATGAATCCAAAAATAAGAAGAGCAGCTCATGCATCAGGCATTCGTTTAGCATGATGCATTGCTATGGTGGTGCAGTTAAAGTTGATTTTTCGCTTCTCTGACTTCTTAATCTATTTTTAGTTGATGGCAACTTAATGCCGCCACTTTTTGTGATTTTGGTAACAAGTTCGTGGAGACTACCGGAGAATATGGTGAACGTGTTGACATTTTTCCACTTGATTCTTGCTTTAATGTTTCTTACTTATGGTGTCCGCAATGATCTTCCTTTGGAATGAATTTAATTTCCATTTTTTGCTTATGCTTTTTGTGTCTTTTGGCAATTCATACAAAAATTCTAGTTACAATGAACTCAATTTCTAATTGCGAACAACATCATTAATTTCAAATGCAACAAAATATGCCACAAAATTTTGTGGCCAGACACACACACACACCACAACCTAAAACGAGAAATGATTAATTGCCGTTGACTTAAGTTTGCGACAAGCAAATCGAGTGGCGATTGTGAGAAATTTTCACGATTTATTGTGAAAGAGATAAAGGCAAAGGGAATTATAATAATAAGTATTGTATAAAAAATATATATGAAACACTTTGGAATTCAAAGCAATAATTGTTTTATAGGAATTAGATTAGGTTTTCAACAAAAAAATTTTAGCCAAAAACGTAGTGAACATGTTCTTGCAAAATTGGAAATTTTAACGTGGGCTTAAATATGCGTCGAATTCAGTGTTTTGGGTGTGAATTAAAAAATTCTGTGATATTTTACCAAACATATAATTTTTATAATTATAATTATTTAAAAATCTTATAATTTTTTATGAATTTTAATTAATTCTGCGTTTGAACTCAAAAATTTGGAATTTTCTAATTTCGAAATTTTATTCGATATTACTAATGTGTGCCACGTTATTAAGTCTTAACATATTTGAAACAAAACACAGTTAAAATTAATCCTTAAATATGTGAAAATAGCAAGTTAAAAAAATTGAATTAAAATAACTTTCTGCACTGAAAACAATATTGCCGTGAGGCCAAAGATTTAAAGATTTCAAATGCGAATGCGAATTTTGCTTAGCATAGAATACGCATTTCTCTGATATAAAGGTTTTGCCCTTATAAATAAATGATTCGGCTTAAAACTGGGTATTTTTACATGAAAAAAAATAAATATTTGACTAACATCACCTTGACTTCAATAATTCAAAAAAATCTTAAAAATGTCTTTAAATTTGTTGAATTTTTGTATCTTGACGACAAAGCAAAAAGGGTTTAAAAATAGGATCTTTTCAATACTTTACTCTAAAGACGTTTTTTACTCAACACATAGCATAATATCTTCTTCAAGTCTAGTCTGAATTTAAAAATTTAAGTTGTATTTAACACGCTTTTAAAGGACTTTGATAGCACATAAGAGAAAAAGTCTGCTAAACGAGAACACGAACTGCCTAAAAGTATGCAAAATAAAAAATAAAAATTTTGTCAAAATTTTATTTCTATAGAAAATTTTGTCAAAACTTTATTTCTATAGAAAATTTTGTCAAAATGTTATTTCTATAGTAAATTTTGTCAACATTTTATTTCATAGAATATGTTGTCAAAATTTTACTTCTATAGAAAATTTTGTCAAAATTTTATTTCTATAGAAAATTTTGTTAAAATGCTATTGCTATAGAAAATTTTGCAAACAATTATTTCTATAGAAAATTTTGTAAAGATTGTATTTCTATAGAAAATTTTGTCAAAATTTTATGTACGAGTATATCGAAAATTTTGTAAAAATTATATTTCTTTAGAAAATTTTGTAAAAATTTTAGTTCTATAGAAAATTTTGTTAAAATTTTATTTCTATAGAAAATCTTGTTAAAATGCTATTTCTATAGAAAATTTTGCAAACAATTATTTCTGTAGAAAATTTTATTTCTATAGAAAATTTTGTCAAAATTATATTTCTTTAGAAAATTTTATTTCTATAGAAAAATTTGCCCAAATTATATTTCTATAGAAAATTTTGTTAAAATGCTATTTCTATAGAAAATTTTGCAAACAATTATTTCTGTAGAAAATTTTGTGAAAATTTTATTTCTATAGAAAATTTTGTCAAAATTTTATGTCTATCGAAAATTTTGTCAAACTTATATTTCTTTAGAAAATTTTGTAAAAAATGTTATTTCTATAGAAAAATTTGTCCAAATTATATTTCTATAGAAAATTTTGCTAAAATGCTATTTCTATAGAAAATTTTGCAAACAATTATTGCTGTTGAAAATTTTCTGAAAATTTTATTTCTATATAAAATTTTGTCAAAATTTTATTGCTATAGAAAATTTTGTCAAAATTATATTTCTATAGAAAATTTTGTAAAAAGTTTTTTTTCGGTAGAAAATTTTGTAAAAAGTTTTTTTTTCGGTAGAAAATTTTGTTTCTATAGAAAATTTTGTCAAAATTTTATTTCTATAGAAAATTTTGTAAACATTTTATTTCTACAGAAAATTTTGTCAAAATTTTATTTATATAGAAACCTTTGTTAAAATGCTATTTCTATACAAAATTTTGCAAACAAGTATTCCTGTAGAAAATTTTGTCAAAATTTTATTTCTATAGCAAATTTTGTCAAAATTTTATTTCTATCGAAAATTTTTGTCAAAATTTTATTTCTTTCATTCGTTTTATTTTGTTATTGTTGGTTTTTGTTCTTTAATCATTGTTGTTGTTTTTTTGATTTCAGCTTAAAACCATACATTGACTAAACTACAAGTGTAGCTTAACCAACAAAGGAAAATAATGTTTGTCAAATTTATTTGGGCAACGCCCTATAGACTGCAAGATGGTTGGCTGCACGCACGTTTCGGAAGTACCACATTCCTCATCAGCATCCTCTACTTGCGGCAAAACTATCAACCAATTATCAGAATAAATTCAGGCAGTTCATTAAACCCAACAATAAACCACACTTGAACCCTCCGAAAAAAGGCTTTACATTGCTAGCCGGCTTATGCCGAAATACTATTACTATACAAAATGTTGTCAAAATTTTATTACTATACAAAATTTTGTCAAAATTTTATTACTATACAAAATTTTGTCAAAATTTTATTACTATACAAAATTTTGTCAAGATTTTTTTCCGTTTTGTTTTGTTATTGTTAGTTTTTGTTCTTTAAGCATAAACCCAGCCAACTGCACTCAAATCGATGATTTGACAGTGTCATAGGAAAAGAGATATGTTTGTTTCGAATTTATTTCGGCATAAGCCGGCTATCATACAAAATCTTTTTTCGGAAGGTTCAAGTGTGGTTCATTGTTGGGTTTAATGAACTGCCTGAATTTATTTTGATAATTGATTGATAGTTTTGCTGCAAGTAGAGGATGCTGATGAGGAATGTGGTAATTCCGAAACGTGCGTCCATCCAACCATCTTGCAGTCTATAGGGCTTTGCCCAAATAAATTTGACAAACATTCTTTTCCTCTGTTGGTTAAGCTACACTTGTAGTTTAGTCAATGTATGGTTTTAAGCTGAAATAAAAAAAACAACAACAAATTTTATTTCTATAAAAAATTTTTTTAAATTTTTTTTCTATAGAAAATTTTGTCAAAATTGTATTTCTATAGAAAATTGAATGACAATCAACTATTGGCGATGTTAGAAAGCTTTGCATTAAGCAAAAATCGCATTCTTTGTGCTTACGACAGTATTTTTTACAGTACATATGTCCTTCTAGCATTTGCTAAAATAATATCCAAAAAATCAGGTAATGACAATATTTGAAATCTATGTCACTAATTTGTAGCGGTTTTAATGACAATATCCACACGCAACTATTATGCCGAGAAGAAACTATAGCATCTACCACTTTCATCCTAGTACCGGCATCATCGCCAATTTCAAAGTATTATTTACCCAAGACTCAACCTCATCGTTAGATGCCGAACAGAAGAAGTAATACCGTACCAGTGTGACATCAAATGACATCTTTAAGGCACCTGGAACATAGCTTCTTGGGCAAATAACAAAAAAGCGATGACACTTCACATGAGTGCATCCCAAACAATCCAACTTCAACAGAAGCTACATTTACCATTCAACACTCCACAGATCGCATTATGCCCGTATTTGTTTGCAACAACAAAACGGTAGCAAATTGTTGCCAGCAAATGCAATAGTGATGAAAAATGTTGCTACCAAATAGCAATAGCATAATTTTAAATGTCTAACAAGCCGTCTAGGCATCATAGAAGTCTTTGCCACATGATGGAGAAGTATGTCAAGGGGAGAAGACAAACAAACGTATGCAAATATTTTCGACTATGATGTCAAGAGGTTGCAATACGACTTGGAAATAACACAAAAGTGGAACACTACAGAGTTTCGTCATTTGGGATTTTTACATATAAAGGAAAAGTCCTCCATTTTCATAGAGAAATTTTTTGTCATTTTAATTGAGCAATAGATGGTCCAAGGGGTTGTGAGTTATAGACTCGTGTAAATTTAAAAAAGAAATTGATAAATTGTAAATGTAATTGCAAATGCAAATACAATGTATGTATTATCACTTAAACGAAATTTATTTCATGGCGTCGTGGAGCATGTGTAAGTAGAACAAATAAATGAGAGCTGAAGTTGGGCGGGGCAAACCAACTAGCATACCTAACCAATCAGTTGAAATGTTGAAGAAACCCTAAAAGTAATTTAATTCTTATATTATTAACAAAAAACAATACCATTCCTGAAGAAGCTGGAATCCCCCAGCGAAACGTTGGATGACAAAAATGGAATAAATTGATCTTTTATTCGCTTTAAAATACCTGACCTTAAAAGCCCAAAACCAACAGAAGAATCTAAAAATAATTTAAAAGGTCGAATAGAAAACAAAATAAATCAATTTATATTAGTTTTCATAAACATAGATTAGTAATATTTTTTTTTCAAATTCGATCTAAAGTAACTTCTACTACCACTTTTAATAATATTTGCATACTTTTAGGCGCCACATAGGATTGATTAATAGCTCAAAGAAATGAACGGGGAAAATCCTGACAAACATACACAAAATGAACTGAATAGCAACTAACGTAACACACAAAGAAAAAATGTTTTTTAAGTCACGAAGTTAATTAATAAATTACTTTTTTAATCATATCAAAAAAATAATTTTTAACCTTTAACTGCACAAGAACACCGATTCTTCCAAAAAAATATATACAGTAATCCCTCGATTTACGTTGTTTCGATTTACGTTGTTTCGATTTACGTCGTCAAATTTTTTGTTCCATCAAACTTCGGTTCACGTCGCCATTCGATTTACGTCGTTGATTTTTTTGCCCACTTTATCAGAAACGCCTTCCATAAGTAAAATAAGTATCAACGATGATGACATCGAAACATGTCTTTCTGAATTCTTTCCCAAATTACTGAATTACCTTTATTTTTGAAGTTTTTTTTTTATTATGTACACGCACATGCAATGGACTTAGGAGTAAGTATGAGCAATTTTTAATTGGGGTTACGTCGCCAAATTCCGGAACCAATCACGACGTAAATCGAGGGATTACTGTAATATGCCAGATAGTAAAAAATTAACATCTGCATAGAACTCACCACCATAGGACGGGACAAATAACTTTGTCATTCCGTTTGTAACACAGTGAAATCTTGGTCTAAGACCCCATAAAGTATATATATTCTGGGTCGTGGTGAAATTCTGAGTCGATCTTCCAATGTCCGCCCATTTGTTGAGTTCACGCTACTTCCGAACGAAAATCGGCCTGAATCTTGGCACAAGTACAACTGGGCCATATCGGGACACTTTTAGGTATAGCCCCCAAATAAACCGACCCCCAGATTTAGCTTGTGGAGCTCTTGAAGGGGACAAATTCCATCACATCCGGTTGAAATTAAGTACGTGGTATGGTCTACGGCCTCTAACCGTCTTCCAAATGTTAGCTCATATCAAAATTATATATAGTCCCATACAAACCGATCCCCAGATTTGGCTTTCGGACCACGGTTGCATTGTGTTCGTGCCAAAACTAATCTATAAAAATTTGAAGAAAATTTTACTAAAAATCTACAAAATGTATTAAATCTTATTTTGAAGCTTTTGATCAAACTGTGTTGGTTAGTATGAAAAATATTTTTTTCTTCGAAGAAATGTTTGATTATATTATTTTAGAAGCCTATTTATACCCTTCACCACTACTGTGGTACAGGGTATAATAAGTTTGTGCATTTGTATGTAACGCAAAGAAGAAAAAGTCTGAGACCCATCGTTTAGTATACCGATCGTCTTAGAATTAAATTCTGAGTCGATTTAGCGATGTCCGTCTATCTGTCCGTCTGTCTGTCTGTTCATGTATTTTTGTGTGCAAAGTACAGGTCGCAGTTTAAGTCCGATCGTCCTCAAATTTGGCACAGGGTCGTTTTGGGGAACAAAGACGATCGCTATTGATTTTGGAAAAAAATCGGTTCAGATTTAGATATAGCTGTCATATATATTTATCCCCGATCTGGTTATAATTGGCGTGTTTATCAACCGATGTTCGTCATATTTCGTGCATCCAAATATTTTATGAGTCTCGAGCAACTTGCAAAATATTATCCAAATCGGTTCAGATTTAGATATAGCTCCCATATATATCTTTCGTCCGATTTGGACTTATATGGCCACAAAAGCCAGAGTTTTGCCCTGAATCGCTTCAAATGTTGCACAAGGAGTACGTTTAATAGTATCGGTAAATGTGCCAAATTTGGTTGAAATCGGTTCATATTTAGATATAGCTCCCATATATATCTTTCGTCCGATTTGGACTTATATGGCCTCAAAAGCCAGAGTTTTGCCCTGAATTACTTTAAATTTTGCACAAGGAGTACGTTTAATAGTATCGGTAAATGAGCCAAATTTGGTTGAAATCGGTTCATATTTAGATATAGCTCCCATATATATCTTTCGTCCGATTTGGACTTATATGGCCTCAAAAGCCAGAGTTTTGCCCTGAATTGCTTAAAATTTTCCACAAGGAGTACGTTTAATAGTATCGGTAAATGTGCCAAATTTGGTTGAAATTGGTTCAGATTTAGATATAGCTTCCATATATATCTTTCACCCGATTTACACTCAAATGGCCACGGGGGCCAGAGTTATACTCCCATTTACGTGAAATTTTGCAGAGATAGCAGAGTTAGTATTCTAACTATGCATGTCAAATTTAGTCAAAATCGGTTCAGATTATACATAGCTCCCATATATACATACACGAGAGTTGGGGAAATATGGTAGACTGTTTCATATTTTAGACCCATTTTCAATGCGATTTTCCTCCAATCGACTGGATAGTTTCCACAGAGAATATATTTAATATGATATTTAAGTGTGTCAAGTTTGATCTAATTTGGTTCAGAATTAGATAAAGCCTCCATATATTCGTTTTTTTTTTTTGGTTTATACAAATATGGACAAAATTCCCACACTGTAATACCAGAATTTCCACAGAACGGTTGAGTTTTAAATAAGGCTCCAAGTCGCCCGACGTGACCAAATAATATATCATAACCCACACTTGACCACATATCTTTGCGAGATCTAACCAATAGCCTTGTAAAATCGCCACTGATGAGTTGCACAAATTGTTAATATTACTAAAATTGTCCTATATCTCGAATACATATGTATCGCCTGATAAATCATAAATGTTTTTTTGTACAATTGCATTAAAATTTCTCTCGCTTCATATTTCCCATATTTATAATCTGCGCCACACTGTGGAACAGGGTATTATAAGTTAGTGCATATGTTTTTGTTTTACTAACATTGCGTTTCATCCCAGGGCGTTAACCGATTTAAATTGTAATTCTAGAGTTTTTGCTAAAGTACAAAAAATTGTCTCCATTAAAAATATTTGTATCTGGAAATGCAAACCTTTATATGTTATAGCTCCCAGCAAATTTGAAGTAGTTGAGATGGTAACACAAATTTTGTCGACATAGTGGTGAAGGGTATAATATAGTCGGCTCCGCCCGACTATAGACTTTAGTTACTTGTTTTTATATATTTTGATCTCCCCTACGACAATTTTGGGCGTATAAATATCCCTTGGATTGTATATGCGTCGAATTTAAAATGTTATAAGAATTTTAGGAGAACTCACAATGGATTTTGATATATAGTAGACCACGAAAATTTTATTTCTATAGAAAATTTTGTCCAAATTTTATTTCTATAGAAAATTTTTGACAAAATTTTATTTCTATAGAAAATTTTGGCAAAATTTTACTTGTATTAAAAATTTGGCAAAATTTTATTTCTATAGAAAATTTTGTCAAAATTTTATTTCTATAGAAAATGTTGTCAAAATTTTATTTCTATAGAAAATTTTGTCAAAATTGTATTTCTTTAGAAAATTTTGTCAAAATTGTATTTCTATAGAAAATTTTGTCAAAATTTTATTTCTATAGAAAATTTTGGCAAAATTTTACTTGTATATAAAATTTATAGAAGTCTATCAAATTTCATTTCTATAGAAAATGTTGTCAAAATTTTATTTCCATAGAAAATTTTGTCCAAATTTTATTTCTATAGCCAATTTTGTCAAAATTTTATTTCTATAGAAAATTTTGTCAAAATTTTATTTCTATAGAAAATTTTGCCAAAATTTTACTTCTATAGAATATTTGGCAACATTTTATTTCATTCGTTTTGTTAGTGTTGGTTTATTCTTCAATCATTATTGTTGTTTTTGATTTCAGCTTAAAAGCATGCATTGACTAAACTACAATTGTAGCTTAACCAACAGAGGAAAGGAAAGCCCTATAGACTGCAAGGTGGTTGGATGGACGTACGTTTTTGGAATTACCACATTCCTCATCAGCATCCTCTACTTGCAGCAAAACTATCAACCAATTATCAGAATAAATTCTGGTAGTTCACTAAACCCAAAGTGAACCACACTTGAACCTTCCGAAAAAAGGTTTATGATAGTCGGCTTTTGCCGAAATAAATCTTTTTACAAACATTTCTCTTTTCCTTTGCCCATTTCAAATCATCGATTTGAGTGCAGTTGGCTGGGTTTTATTTAAGCGTGCAAAGATTTATTTCGGCAAAAGTCGACTAACATAACATAAACCTTTTTGTAGGAAGGTTCAAGTGTGGTTCACTTTGGGTTTAGTGAACTACTAGAATTTATTCTGATAAGTGGTTGATAGTTTTGCTGCAAGTAGAGGATGCTGATGAGGAACGTGGTAATTCTGAAATGTGCGTCCATCCAACCACCTTGCAGTCTATAGGGCTTTGCCCAAATAAATTTTATTTGCCCAAATAAATTTAACTTTAGCATCAGCTTAACAGCTGCCTCTTTTTTCGGTATATGTAATTTGCCTTCATATGAACTATGATAATGTTAAGAAGTTTCAATACAAGGAATTCGACAGCACAACCCATTCGATTGTAGATGACAGTCTTTAGTACAACTTTCTACGCAATCCATGGTGGAGGTTACATTACATTCAGCCTGGTCGAACTTTCGGCCGTATTTACTATTTTATTTTAAAAAAAAATACGACTTTATCGATTAGTCGATTTAGACCAACAACAAAAGTCGATTGCTCGATTTTCAAAAATTCAATGCGATTAGTTGATTTTGAAAATGAAAAAGCGATTTCCGACATTTGTATTTCTAAATTATTCCTACAACATCCAATAATCATAAGCATACCATCACTACTGATATGTCACAGTGTCAAAAGCAATTAATTTAATCAAATGGTTGGCAGGCAAAAATGCTGGTACTGTAATCTCCTTGTCTTAACTCACCAGCAGCTTAACCCCAAAAGTAACGACAAGATAAATTTAAAAAGCGAACTCAGTAGCCCATAAAATATGTCGAAATAATTGTTGGCTAATAAACTGTTTAACCACAAAACACAAAATGCCAATATTGCAACAATGTGGAAAAGAAATAAAAAAACATTAAATACAAATAAGCCAGGGAACCACAACGATGCTCGACTGAATGCACTGAAATTAAAGTTTGTTTACTAAAATGTTGACGTGTAAATTGGAATTTGAAAAATAGGAAATAACAATAAATTTTTTCATAATAAAATTTTTTTAGAAAATCTCTAGTACCAATACCGTAAATTTTCATAACATACATTCAAAAAACAGGGAACCCACCGGAAAGGAAAATTTTGGTAAAGTTTAGAAAATAGTAACTTAACTTTGTTACAAATGCCGATATGGCACATAAATTGTAAATATTTTTCGACAAATTCAACAAAATTTATTAGACAAAATTATATTTTTTTATCTGCACCTTAGACAACCTACAGTACAAAATGGGTTACACTTTTGTTCTTGCGGTGGGTAACACTTCGTCAATCGAAGTGCGCGTTTTGGGCGGGCTGTACTGGATTATCCAATCGAAAACAAATGTTCGATTTATGGCTTAATACCAGTCATTAAGTACAACTGGTCATTTTGTAAACTCCATCGCAATTCCTTCAAATATTTTTCAGTGTAACTCTCCCTAAGGAATTTCGATTGGCAATGTGTGAAAACTGACAGATCATTTCAACGTCGAACACAAGACAATAATAAAGTCCAATGCAAAGTTAAAAAAAAAAAAAAAACAAGTAAGGAAACTCTAAAGTCGGACGGGGCCGACTATATTATACCCTGCACCACTTTGTGATCTAAATTGTCGATACCATATCACATCCGTCAAATGTGTTGGGGGCTATACATAAAGGTTTGTCCCAAATACATACATTTAAATATCACTCGATCTGGACAGAATTTGATAGACTTCTACAAAATCTATAGACTCAAAATTTAAGTCGGCTAACGCACTAGGGTGGAACACAATGTTAGTAAAAAATATGAGAAACATTTAAATCTGAAGCAATTTTAAGGAAACTTCGCAAAAGTTTATTTATGATTTATCGCTCGATATATATGTATTAGAAGTTTAGGAAAATTAGAGTCATTTTTACAACTTTTCGACTAAGCAGTGGCGATTTTACAAGGAAATTGTTGGTATTTTGACAATTTTTGTCGAAATCATAAAAACATATATATGGGAACTAAATCTGAACCGATATCAACCAAATTTGGCACGCATAGCTACAATGCTGATTTTACTCCCTGTGCAAAATTTCAACTAAATCGTAGTTAAAAATTGGCCTCTGTGGTCATATGACTGTAAATCGGGCGAAAGCTATATATGGGCGATATATCTAAATCTGAACCGATTTCAACCAAATTTGGCACACATAGCTACAATGCTAATTCTACTCCCTGTGCAAAATTTCAACTAAATCGGAGCAAAAAATTGGCCTCTGTGGTCATATGAGTGTAAATCGGGCGAAAGCTATATATGGGAGCTATATCTAAATCTGAACCGATTTCAACCAAATTTGGCACGCATAGCTACAATGCCAATTCTACTCCCTGTGCAAAATTTCAATTAAATCGGAGTAAAAGATTGTCCACTGTGGTCATATGAGTGTAAATCGGGCGAACGATATGTATATGGGAGCTATATCTAAATCTAAACCGATTTCAATAAAATTTGGCACACTTGACTACACTACTAATTGTACTCCTAGTGCAAAATTTCAACCAAATTGGGGTAAAACTCCGGCTTCTGGGGCCGTATTAGTCCATATCGGGCGAAATATGTATATGGGAGCTACATCTAAATCTGAACCGATTTCAATAAAATTTAGCACACTTGACTATAGTACTAATTGTTCTTCTTGTGCAAAATTTTAAGCAAATTAGGGTAAAACTCTGGCTTCTGGGGCCATATAAGTCCATATCGGGCGAAATATATATATGGGAGCTATATCTAAATCTGAACCGATTTCTTCCAAAATCAGTAGGGTTCTATTCTGAGCCAAAACACATACTTGTGCCAAATTTGAAGTCGATTGAACTGCGACCTAAACTTTGATTACAAAAATTTGTTCACGGACAGACAGACAGACATGGCTATATCGACTCAGGAGCCCACCCTGAGCATTTTTGCCAAAGACACCATGTGTCTATCTCGTCTCCTTCTGGGTATTGCAAACATATGCAATAACTTATAATACCCTGTTCCACAGTGTGACGCAGGGTATAAATATGTCTCTCAAGCATTCATTTGATTCTCTCACTGTGTTACGTTGATGTCCTTCGTAAAAAATTTTTTCCTCCATTCTCTTTCGCTATCTGTCGTTTTATACCCACCACCATAGAATGGTGACGGGGGTATAATAAGTTTGTCATTCCGTTTGTAACACATCGAAATATTGATTTCCGACTATATAAAGTATATATATTCTTGATCAGGGAGAAATTCTGAGACGATATAACGATGTCCGTCTGTCTGTCTGTTGTAATAACGATACAGTCTTCAATAGTGAAGCAATCGTGCACAAACTCGTCTTTTGTCTGCAGGCAGGTCAAGTTCGAAGATGGGCTATATCGGTCCAGGTTTTAATATAGTCCCCATATACACCGACCTCCCGATTTGGGGTCTTGGGCTTATAGAAATCGTAGTTTTTATCCAATTTGCCAGAAATTTGAAACATAGAGGTATTTTATGACCATAAAGAGGTGTGCCAAAAATAGTGAGTATCGGTTCATGTTTTGGTATAGCCCCCATATAGACCGATCTCCCGATATTATTTCCTGGGCTTATAGAAACCGCAGTTTTTATTCAATTTACCTGAAATTGGAAATCTAGAGGTATTGTAGGACCACAAATACGTGTGCCAAAAATTGTGAGTATCGGTCCATGTTTTGGTATGGTCCCCATATAAAACGACCTCCCGATTTGGGGTCTTGGGCTTATAGAAACCGTAGTTTTTATCCCATTGGTCTGAAATTGGAAATCTAGAGGTAGTTTAGGACCACAAATACGTGTGCCAAAAATTGTGAGTATCGGTCCATATTTTGGTATAGCCCCCATATAGACCGATCTCCCGATTTTACTTCTTGGGCTTATAGAAACCGCAGTTTTTATTCAATTTACCTGAAATTGGAAATCTAGAGGTATTGTAGGACCACAAATACGTGTGCCAAAAATTGTGAGTATCGGTCCATGTTTTGGTATGGTCCCCATATAAAACGACCTCCTGATTTGGGGTCTTGGGCTTATAGAAACCGTAGTTTTTATCCCATTGGTCTGAAATTGGAAATCTAGAGGTAGTTTAGGACCACAAATACGTGTGCCAAAAATTGTGAGTATCGGTCCATATTTTGGTATAGCCCCCATATAGACCGATCTCCCGATTTTACTTCTTGGGCTTATAGAAACCGCAGTTTTTATTCAATTTACCTGAAATTGGAAATCTAGAGGTATTGTAGGACCACAAATACGAGTGCCAAAAATTGTGAGTATCGGCCCATGTTTTGGTATGGTCCCCATATAAAACGACATCCCGATTTGGGGTTTTGGGCTTATAGAAACCGTAGTTTTTATCCAATTTTTCTGAAATTGGTAATCTGGAGGTATTTTAGGACCATAAAGAGGTGTGCCGAAAATGGTGGGTGTCGGTCCATATTTTGGTATAGCCCCCATATAGACCGATTTCCCGATTTCACTTCTTGGGCTTCTAGAATCCGAAGTTTTTATCCTATTTGCCTGAAATTGGAAATCTAGAGGTATTTTCGGGTCATAAAGAGGTGTGCCGAAAACGGTGAGTATCGGTCCATATTTTAGTATAGCCCCCATAAGCACGATCTCCCAATTTAACTCCTTGGGTTTCTAGAAACCGTAGTTTTTATCTGATTTGCCTGAAATTGTAAATATTCTGGTATTTTAGGCTCACAAAAACGTGTATCGGATTAAGTTTTTATCGGTCCATTTGGTAATGCCTTCATATAGACCGACTTCACTTCTTGAGGGTGTAGAAGGCGCACTGATCATGAAAATTTCTTGAAACTCAATGTAAAATTTCCAGATTTTACTTCTACAGATTTAATATTTCAAATCAAGACGTTATTTTATAATTTTCTTGCACACTTACAAGAGATGTTAATGATTCCTCTAAAACTCAAACAAAAATGGTTCTTATAAATCCAGAATCTGATATAGTCCTCATAGGTGAAATCTTTAAATTTATCTTCGGCAAGTGTCCTCAAGCCCTCCTGAAATTTCAAAGGAAACCCTAATATTTGGTTCATGGTGGTGGGTATTTAAGATTCGGCCCGGCCGAACTTAGTGCTGTATATACTTGTTAATAGGTAATTTTAACTTCGTTTGTTTCAAATAGGTTAAAAAACAGAGTAAGAAAAAAGTTGGTAACCCTGTTGGAAGCCAGACGTCTTTTTTACATCGGCACAAGTACTTAAAAATAAACGTTGTTTTTTTCGTATTAAAACTGTCTAAAAGAGAAAGAGATTGTTATCTCCATAAATACTGTCGTGAGAGCAATCAGTGTCGTATGAAAGATGCCTAACAAAACGCGTAAAAGCATAAATAAAAATAAAATAGTTTGTGCCCACTGCAAAACTTTTGTTTTGGAGACTCAAGAAGCCCTCCAATGTGATGTGTGTGAAAAAACTCTCCATTCATTGTGCAGTAAACTTGACAAAAAGGAATATGATAAACTAGTAAACAATCCAACAATTGAATATACGTGTCATCTCTGTAATCCGAAAGAGAGTGTCACAGTGAATGCAAATGACATGTTAGAAATAAAAACAAAACTGAATCAGCTGGATGAGATCAGAGAGTCAATGCGTTTTATGTCATCGCAGTACGATTCTATTTTAAAGGGCGTAGCAAAGAACACAAAAGATCTTAAACAACTGAAAAAAGAAAACGATTATTTACGTGAAGAAGTTAAATCGTTAAAATCTACTGTCAAATTGCTAAATGACTTCAGAGTGCAAAAAGACTGTGTAATAAATGGTATTACAAGTGATGAGCAAAGAAAAGCAATTGATGTAGTGTTAGATGTGGCAAAAAAAACTGGTACTGCTTTGTCTGCAAATGAAGTTGAAGAAGCTTACTTCTTGAATCGTTCTACAAAGAACAATAATAAGTCAATTGTAGTTAAATTTACAACTAAAAGAAGTAAAGTTAGTTTTATGGAAGGAAAATCAAAATTGAAGGAGATTGATGGACTTAGAAATATTTTTATAAATGACTTTTTATCTAAAGAATCCATGGAACTTCTAAATTATGCCAAGTCACTAAAGGCTGTAGGATTCAATTTCGTGTATATTAGATCTGGCAATATTTTTGTTAAACGAAATGCGGAATCAAAACAAATTGTGGTAAAATCAAAAGATGATGTTGACAAGCTGCTACGAAAATCGGCTGGAGGAGCGGATGGTCGTAATGTTCCAGATGCTACTAATATGTCTGAAGATGATACTCATGATGATGAAGATGAATTGTAATCTAGAGGCTCAATTAACAATTATATTATTTGAATTATTATTCTCTTATTTTTATACATAATAGATTCTATTATTTTCAATATGAATAACAAATATTTTTCAAATATAGATCTCTTTAATAAATTTATTGATTGTGAAAATTCATTATCTTTTAATATATTATCAATAAATGCGAGAAGTGTTTCCTCCATTGAAAAATTTAATCGTTTTAAATATGAAATATGCAAGTTTTCAGTTATGCCACACATTATTGCCGTCCAGGAAACTTGGTTTGATAAAAAATGTGTTTGTTTATATTCCATTGACGGTTACGAGGTTGTCCATTGTTGCAGGGGGGACAGTTATGGTGGAACGTCAATGTTTATAAGTCAAAGCCTTATATATAATATTCATACGGTTCAAAGTGGGAACTATTTGGATGTAGTATGTATTAGTTTACCCATGTTTAAAATCTCTAATAAACCACTGGTCATATTATCATTGTACAGGTCTCAAAAATGTATGGTAGACTCATTTTCAACTAATTTAGAATCATTGCTGCTAAGAATAGGTAATTCACCATGCGTGATCGTCGGAGATTTTAATATAAACTTACTTGTCGATAGGAGAGATAGCAGTCTTTTGAAAAATTTGCTTACTCAATTTAGTTTTACACCTTGTCACGCACTAGTTACTAGGCCTGAAAGTAGATCTTGCATTGATTGGGTTTTTTCTAATTTAGAGGTAGGCATGCAGATAAACTCTATTTCCAGTTCTTTATCAGACCACAACATTATATATTGCTTACTTCAATACTCCCTCAGCAGTCATCAATATACAGCCCTAAAGAAGGTAACAATTAATTACAATAAGTTGGCACTTTATCTTGATAATAACCTGATATTGTCCTCATCAGATAGTTGCAATTACCAGTGCAAACGTCTTATTAACATTTTGTCTTCGGGTGCATTGAATTGCACCGTTTCGACAACCGAGAATTTAGATATTCGGCGCAAAATTTGTCCATGGATGACAGAAAAACTGGCATCATTGATAAATTACAAGAACAAACTTCTGAAACGTAAGAGAAAGCGTGATAGAAATAAGAGTTTCAATGATAATCTTCGTAGAATTAGCAAGACGATTAAAATTTGCAGCAAACGTTTAATGAGTGACTATTTTAGTGTTAACATCGAGAGATATAAGGGTGACCCACGGAGGACTTGGAAATTTTTAAATGATCAGATTGGTAAAGGTATACGTACTCCTAGAGAAATAGTTGACTGTCATGGTAATGTTTTCACTTCAGATGCTGAAAAAGCTGAAGTGTATAATAGATACTTTTTTGAATCGGTGAACAATTTACGATGTGAAATGTCTTGTGACGCTGTTGATATGAATATATATGGTACTCTTCTACTCCCATCTAATATGTGTTTTAATTTTGAACCTACTGAACCTCATACTGTTGAGAGAATACTCGATACATTACAAGCCAATAAGAGCTGTGGTTTTGACAATATTAATTCTAGAATGTTGCAACTACGTAAGTCCATTACGGCAGAAGCACTCGCAATGATTTACAACAATATGATCGACGAGTCGAAGTTTCCTGATATTCTTAAGTTACACAAAATTGTACCGGTACCAAAAAAAGTTAATTCCAATAAAGTTGAAAACTATCGGCCTATATCGCTTCTCTCCAGTGTGGGAAAAATATTTGAAAAGTTAATGTTCGACCAAATGACAGCTCACCTTGAGAAGCATAAACTTATATACTGCAGGCAATATGGGTTTAGAAAAGGGGTAGGAACTGAGGAGGCACTGGTAAATGTTGTTGATTATATTTGTAGAGGACTTGATAGTGGTTACAGAGGGGCAGCTGGTGTTTTCTTTGATTTATCGAAAGCGTTCGATTTGGTCGATCATTGCATTTTAATAGAGAAATTACAGTACTATGGGTTTTCCCAGGGAGCTATCGAACTTTTAAGAGACTATCTGAGAGGGAGGAAGCAATATGTCCACATAGGAGAATGTAGCAGCGCTCAACTTGAGGTATTAAGTGGAGTTCCACAAGGAAGCATTATAGGCCCCTTATTGTTTAAAATTTTTATAAATGATTTACAGAATTTGGAATTAAACGGAGAGTTGTATATGTTCGCGGACGACATTTGCCTTTTGTATCACTATAACTATGTGGAGGCTTTAAGGGCTAAAATTGAATGGGATGCAGCGATTTTATCAGACTTCTTGAAAGTAAATAAGTTAGTTCTTAATTCGAATAAGACAAAGTTCATAAGATTTAGGCCTCAGATTGCTGGGGATAATGAGAAGATGGGGGTGTATGTGGATGGGAATTTTATTTTGGAGTCGGACAGTGTTACATATTTAGGAATGAATTTGAGCAGTAACTTGCAATGGGAAGGTCACATGGACTTATTAAAATCGAAACTGTCATCAGGAATTGGTGTTCTGCACAAGTTCAGACAGAAACTTGATCAAAGATCGAAGATGTTGTTGTATCAATCGCTGATTCATTCCCACTTAACTTATCTTCCGATAATTTATTGCGCTAGGAAAAGTGCGGCAATCAAATCATTACAGGCAATTCAAAATAAGGCCTTGAAAATAGTATTCAATTTACATTCTAGATTTCACACAATTGACTTATACAAGGATTATGCAAAAACTGTTCTCCCTGTACAAGGAATTTATAAACATCGCCTTTTGATGTATGTTTTCAAAAGCTTGCACGGTATTAGTCCCCATTCTGTAAAATTTAGTGATAATTTATCACAAACGGGTAGAATAACTAGACAAGCAAATCAATTAATTTTTTCTAGATGTCGTTTAGAGTTGACCAAACAGAAAATAAGCTTTAATGGACCTATGGAATACAATCAGTTGCCGTCAAACCTGAGAGATATCAAGAATATATCAACATTTAAAACAAAAGCAAAAGATTATTTGATAAATAACGTGGAAGCACTTCTTACATAATTTTTTTTTTTTTTTTTTGCTCTTCATTGTATTTTTTATGCTTTTATTATATAATGTACATTTATCTTTTTTTATATGTATTAATATAAGGAAAATTATTATGGTTTAAACCAACTTATCAGCCTCTTTAAAGCCATAGTTGGCGCTGAGGCACAATGTTTCTGTATTAAATACATTTGAATTCAATAATAAAAAAAAATAAAAAAAAAAAAAAAATAATTAATAAAATGGTAGACAGTTTCGTTAAGTTTTGTCGAAAGAAATTCTAATTACATTCTAGAAAAATTGCGAGTTTTTGAAATATTTGGGGTCAAATGTTTCAGACGAGCGTTAGGATAGATCACACCTTAAGAAGTGATGCAAATTCAGTTCAACGGCTTGTGAAATGGTGGACATCCGTCCTATGACAAGCCCATGCTAAATTCATCGCTTCTGCGTCAATTTTGCACCACTTCCGGATCCAAAAAAGAAAATTTTCATTACTTTTTTGGTGACGCTTTATTTAATGGGATGTTTTTTTGTCCCCATCGGCCATGTGTATCGAGCAGTCACTTTTCCAAAATGTTTTTATAGGTGTTTTTTGTAGGCTAACTACAAGTTGGCCCTCCCTTGTAAACTTTTAGTTTTAAATTTGATCTGTAATACATATTAGTACAGTGTCATCAAGTGTTCATATTCTATCCAGCCGGACAATTTTCATCTTGGAGAAAGAACATAATTTTTTAATTAAATAAAAAAATAATCATTCAAAAAAAAAATAATAATAATAAATTAAAAATTTCGCTTACATTCAAAATCTATTTGCTCTTCAAGGAATCACAACTTTGATTTAATTTTTTCTTTTGGATATTTATGCTTCCTCGGATATTTGAAACAAACGACCATCAATGCACCGTGATTGCGGCTGAAAATATCAATGAAAACCAGCATATTATCTACAAAGCTTAAGCGTTGTTGCCCGACTACGTATTACTTTTGCTAGATAATTTGAAAATTGCATTGACATTAAATTCGACAGCATTTAGGATGTTTAACAATGTTTAACTCTTCGGCATGGCTTACTTTGCTTAATATTGGCCAAGTGGCCAAATAACTGAGTGTCTGGATGCCTTCTATTGCCGGGCTATGAGGCTAACAGGCAAAGAGGTTGGTCATCAAGTTTTTTTTTGGTTTACATTGCGAAGCTTTAGTAAATTTCGAGTCCGTTTACGTCCGTTTAAATATTCAAATATGGCTTTTCAACATAACGCCTTTTGGCCTCAAACAACTTGGCAAACATTGATCATTTTTCTTGGGCTGGAGTTTTTTTTTTCTTTCGCGCTGTTTATTTTTCGCAAACACCGAAAAAGAGAGATCGCAACTTTTTTTTTCATTATTTTGTTGGTGTTTTTTTTTGGCCAAATGGATAAGTACGTTAGTTGGTTTGTTTTTCGGGGTGGTTTTTGGTGTTGTCTGGTTACTTGTTTTGGCCATTAATTGTAGCATTTAAGTGTTTATTTTAACAGCATAAATAGCCCCGACAATTGCCGACCAAAGCTGGTAGTTGGCAAATGTCAATGGTGATATATTTCGGCAGATACGTTTTACATGTCAAATAATATGGTCAACAACCAGCATCTCAACACCAAAACGAATAAAGCATCCATATATGATAGGGATGGCAGTGGGCAATAGAACATGTTTGAGGTTATCATATTCCTTCTCTGAATGGGGTCAATTATTATCAGGAAAATATCCTAAAGACAGTATTGAAGCATGCGACACAGAAATATTTCGACCGCAGACCATTAATATTCCAACAGGACTCACCATCGTCGCCTCTGAGAACGCGTCAACCATGAATTGCCTAAAAATGAGATATCCCTCAAAGAGACCATCTCAATCCGTTGATTGCGTCTGGGGCATTTTAGAGTGTAAGGTCGTTTTGCCATAAGAACTCAAGTGCCGTCAATGGTATTATGGCAAATATTATTGGAAACATTTCCTAGGCTAAAGTGACAGCTCGATATATTTTCAGGCTCACTTAGACTATTCAGTCCATTTTGATGGGAAAATATCCTCAAGGTAGCATTGAAGCCCTGAACCGAAAAACATTTCCGGCGCGGACCATGGACATTCCAAATCACTACCATCGCACACAGCACTCGTCAACTAAGAATGGCTTAGATAGGAGGTATCTCGCTTCATTTCTACCGCAAAATGGTCACCCACATCTCCCGATCTCAGTCAGTTGGATTTTCGGAGGTATCTCGCTTCATTTCTACCGCAAAATGGTCACCCACATCTCCCGATCTCAATCAGTTGGATTTCCCGCCTGGTGCATGTTAGGGAATAAGGTCGATTGGTCATCGGTGCTCAAGCACCGCCGTTGGCATTGCTGTGGGGAATATAAAGGACGCTTATCGCTCATAGTCAAAATATATAGCGGGGAAAATGGCAGCATTGAAGACCTAGGCCGAAAAACATTTCCGACGCGGACATTTCAAAACGACTCTTCGCCATCGCACTCCGTACCAAGAATGGATAAAAAAGGTGGTATCTCGCTTAGTTTCTACACAAAGGCTACCAAAATTTCCGGATTTTAATCCGTTGGACATTGTGCATGGCACATTTTAGAGCGGAATGGCAAATATTATTGGAAACATTTCCTAGGCTAAAGTGACAGCTCGATATATTTTCAGGCTCACTTAGACTATTCAGTCCATTTTGATGGGAAAATATCCTCAAGGTAGCATTGAAGCCCTGAACCGAAAAACATTTCCGGCGCGGACCATGGACATTCCAAATCACTACCATCGCACACAGCACTCGTCAACTAAGAATGGCTTAGATAGGAGGTATCTCGCTTCATTTCTACCGCAAAATGGTCACCCACATCTCCCGATCTCAGTCAGTTGGATTTCCGGAGGTATCTCGCTTCATTTATACCGCAAAATGGTCACCCACATCTCCCGATCTCAATCAGTTGGATTTCCCGCCTGGTGCATGTTAGGGAATAAGGTCGATTGGTCATCGGTGCTCAAGCACCGCCGTTGGCATTGCTATGGGGAATATAAAGGACGCTTATCGCTCATAGTCAAAATATATAGCGGGGAAAATGGTAGCATTGAAGCCCTAGGCCGAAAAACATTTCCGACGCGGACATTTCAAAACGACTCTTCGCCATCGCACTCCCTACCAAGAATGGATAAAAAAGGTGGTATCTCGCTTAGTTTCTACATAAAGGTTACCAAAATTTCCGGATTTTAATCCGTTGGACATTTTGCATGGCACATTTTAGAGCCGAAGGTTGACACTAAAAAGTACTAAAGTGTCGATCACCGGGAATGGACTAAAATACAACAGAGTCACTTTCATCGAGCGTGTGATGGCTTTGTCGGCTGTTTGAAGGCCATAATTCGGGCCAAATGTAGCCAATTCCAAAAAGTCTAAGTTCGATTTGACTTCTTGTGTCGATTGTTACCCGAATTTTTTGACAGGATGATTGGACGATTTTCACGAGAGAACGCCTTGGTGTGAACTACCTCGGATGAATTCACCAACTTAATCGTTGCAATGATGTTGAGTTAATCCACGTCGAAAGTTTTAAACAATAATTGCTTGAAAATGTTCACGATGGGCGCGACGAATCTTTTAGGTTGCTTTAAATGAAGCAATGAATTTAAGATATTCTTGTCATAGGACAGATATCCACCGTTTCAACGGCAGTTAGGAAGCCACCGTGGTGCAATGATTAATGGTCGTGGGTTCGATTCCTGCTTCGACCTTCTCTAAGTGGTCTCATTGCAATGTGGAACGCTGTTCGGACTAGGCTATAAATAGGAGGCCCCTCGTCATTGAGCTTAACATGGAATCGGGCAGCACTCAGTGATAAGAGAGAAGTTCACCACTGTGGTATCACAATAGACTGAATAGTCTAAGTGAGCTTGATACATCGGGCTGCCTCCTCACCTAACCTAAAAGACGTTACGCAGAATTTGCATCACTTCTTAAGGTGTGATCCGAATACGGTGTTCCAGATGTGAATTATAAAATTCTGTGAAAATTTACCAAATAAATAACTTTTAACATTATTATGAGGTTTTTTTTTCACAATCTAACGTTTATCGGGATCGTTTGACCTCAAATACTTTGAAAAATTCGAAATTTTTCTGGAAGGGTTTTAGAATTTTCTTAGACAAATTTTTAATAATTTCTACCATGTTATTAGTTCTTAATAAATATTTGAATCAAAAACAAGTATATGCGGCCGTAAGTTCGGCCAGGCCGAAGCTTATGTACCCTCCACCTTGGATTTCGTAGAAACTTCTACTGAAGACTGTCATCCACAATCGAATTACTTGGGTTGCGGTAACTCTTGCCGATGGCAAGGTATCTTTAAACTTCCTAACACCGTCTTCTAAATTACAAGGTAGTCCATACGTAGTATATATTAAACTAAAAAAGGCCGATTAAATATGTATATAATTAAGTTTTAAGTTTCTATAGAAATAAAATTTTGACAAAATTTTCTATAGAAATAAATTTTTTACAAAATTTTCTATAGAAATAAAATTTTGACAAAATTTTTTATAGAAATAAAATTTTGAAAATTTTTATGTAGAAATAACATTTTGACAATGTTTTCCATAAAAATAAAATTTTGGTAGATTATTTTTGGCTCGAGTGGCAACCATGAATATGAACCGATATGCACCAATTTTTGTGTGATTGGGGATCGGCTATATATAACTATAGACCGATATGGACCAATTTTGGCATGGATATTAGCGGCCTTATACTAACACACGTTGCAAATTTCAACCGGATCGGATGAATTTTGCTCCTCCAAGAAGCTTCGGAGATCAAATCTGGGGAACGGTTTATATGGGGGCTATATATAATTATGAACCGATATGGACCAATTCTTGCGTGTTTGTTAGAGACCACATTCTAACACCATGTTCCAAATTTCAAACGTATCGGATGAATTTTGCTCCTCCAAAACTCTCCGGAGGACAAATCTGGGAATCGATTTATATGGGGCTATATATAATTATGGACCGATATGGACCAATTTTTTTATGGTCATTAGAGAACATATACCAATACCATGTACCAAATTTCAGCCGAATCGGATGAAATTTGCTTCTCTTAGAGGCACCACAACCCAAATCGGGGGATCGGTTTATATGGGGGCTATATATAATTATGGACCGATGTGGGCCAATTTTTGCATGGTTGTTAAAGACCATATACTTACACCATGTACCAAATTTTAGCCGGATCGGATGAAATTTGGTTCTCTTAGCGGCTCTGCAAGCCAAATCGGGGGATCGGTTTATATGGGGGCTATATGTAATTATGGACCGATATGGACCAATTTTTGCATGGTTGTTAGAGACCATATACTAACACCATGTACCAAATTTCAGCCGGATTGGATGAAATTTGCTTCTCTTAGAGCAATCACAAGCCAAATTTGGGGGTCCGTTTATATTGGGGCTATACGTAAAAGTAGACCGATATGGACCAATTTTTGCATGGTTGTTAGAGACCATATACTAACACAATGTACCAAATTTCAGCCGGATCGGATGAAATTTGCTTCTCTTAGAGCAATCGCAAGCCAAATTTGGGGGTCCGTTTATATGGGGGCTATACGTAAAAGTGGACCGATATGGCCCATTTGCAATGGCATTCGACCTACATCAATAACAACTACTTGTGCCAAGTTTCAAGTCGATAGCTTGTTTCGTTCGGAAGTTAGCGTGATTTCAACAGACGGACGGACGGACGGACGCACGGATATATACTTTTATGGGGTCTTAGAGTAATATTTCGATGTGTTACAAACGGAATGACAAAGTTAATATACCCCCATCCTATGGTGGACAGTATAAAGAGAAAAGTTATTACTTTAGAATATGAAAAAATACAAAAATGAATCAAAAGAACCTCCTGGGTAGATAATATAAAAAATTTCTTTGGGAGAACATTTTTGGAAGTGCTTTTAAAGTTGTGCCTTGAGAATAACTTCCAAATTGGTATTTGTAAACGATAAATCTCCAGATCACAAACATTTTTTTCAATTTTGCAAATCCCTAACAATTTAGCCTAACTTGGTGGTTAACTTATCAATGACCAAAAATAGCTCCAAATAAACTCTAGAGTAGTATGCAGTAGAAACGGTAGCAAAACAGTAGAAACTTCATCACTGATAGTCTTTTCAAATTGCTAGGCTTCCGCTACCTCTAGTATGTCTGGTGTTGAAGAGTGTCTCTATTTACAAATTTTCACATTTGTAACTGTCTTCATTGGTTTAAAATTTCTTGGCGCTGTATTTCCGCTGATCTTATATTAACCAAAATTGGTTTTACAAATTTGTTAACATAGCTTGTTTCCTTCATTCAGATCATTGGTGGAAAAGCCATACTCTAATTGTTATGGGAACT
Source organism: Haematobia irritans (assembly GCF_050003625.1). Classification (NCBI taxonomy): domain Eukaryota; kingdom Metazoa; phylum Arthropoda; class Insecta; order Diptera; family Muscidae; genus Haematobia; species Haematobia irritans. The sequence continues at coordinate 95,914,560 of NC_134399.1, forward strand.
ATTTTGGAGGTTAAAAGGTTGTACAAAATTAGGAGAAACTATTGATCTCTTTTGTTAGATATGTGTAATTTACGATTGTAAAGCATTGTCTTTCGTACATAGATATAAAAAATTACTTATTCGGTATTAAAGGACGTCGAGTCCTAGGACATAAATCCTTCCCTTTATTGACAACCTTTGCTGAATAAACACATTGACGGCAAAATTTTATTCTATAGAAAATTTTGTCAAAATGCTATTTGTATAGAAAATTTTGTCAGAATTTTATTTGTATAGAAATTTTGTCTAAATTTTATTTCTATAGAAAATTTTGTCAAAATTTTATTTTTATAGAAAATTTTGTCAAAATTTTATTTCTATAGAAAATTTTGTCAAAATTTTATTTCTATAAAAAATTTCGTCTACATTTTATTTCTATAGAAAATTTTGTCAAAATTTTATTTTTATAGAAAAGTTTGCCAAATTTTATTTGTCAAAATGTTGTCAAAATTGTATTTCTATAGAAAATTTTTTCAAAATTTTATTTCTATAGAAAATTTTGTCAAAATTTTATTTCTATAGAAAATTTTGTCAGAATTTTATTTCTATATTAAATTTTGTCAAAATTTTATTTCTATAGACAAATTTTGTCAAAATTTTATTTTTATAAAAAAAATTTTTAAAAAATTTATTTCTATAAAAAGTTTTGTCAAAATTTTATTTCTGTAGAAAATTTTGTCAAAATTTTATTTCTATGGACAAATTTTTGCCAACATTTTATTTCTATAAAAATTTGTGTAAAAATTTAATTTCTATAGAAAATTTTGTCAGAATTTTATTTCTAAAGAAAATTTTGTCAAAATTTTATTTCTATAAAAAATTTTTTTCAAAATTTTATTTCTATAGAACATTTCGTCAAAATTTTATTTCTATAGAAAATTTTGTCAACATTTTATTTCTGTAGAAAATGTTTTCAAAATTTTAATTCTATCGAAAATTTTGTCAAAATGTTATTTATATAGAAAATTTTGTCAAAATTTTATTTCTATACAATACTTTTTCTAAATTTTATTTCTATGGAAAATTTTCTCAATTTTTTTTTTTTCTATACAAAAATTGTGTCAACATTTTATTTCTTAGAAAATTTTATTTCTATAGAAAATTTCCTACAGAAAGCTTTGTCAAAATTTTATTTATATTGAAAAAATTTTTAGACAAATTTTGTCAAAATTTTATTTTTATAAAAAAAATTTTGTCAAAATTTTATTTGTATAGAAAATTTCGTCTAAATTTTATTTTTTATAGAAAATTATGTCTAATTTTATTTTTATAGAAAATTATGTCTAAATTTTATTTCTATAGAAAATTTTGTCAAAATTTTATTTCTATAGAAAATTTTGTCAAAATGTTATTTCTATAAAAAATTTCGTCTATATTTTATTTTTATAGAAAATTTTGACTATTTTATTTCTATACAATACTTTTTGTAAATTTTATTTCTATGGAAAATTTTCTCAATTTTTTTTTTCTATACAAAAATTGTGTCAACATTTTATTTCTTAGAAAATTTTATTTCTATAGAAAATTTCCTACAGAAAGCTTTGTCAAAATTTTATTTATATTGAAAAAATTTTCATAATTTTATTTCTACAGAAAACTGAAGTACCTATGGAGGGTTTGCTAAATCTGCCAAAATATCAAAAGAGTAAAAAAATTATTATTTATTTCTATAGAACATTTTGACAAAATTTTAATTCTATACAAAAATTTGTCAAAAGTTTAATTGCATCGAAAATTTTGTCAAAACTTTATTTCTGTAGGAACTTTTGGCAAAATGTTGTTCCTATAGAAAATTTTGTCAAAATTTTATTTCTATAGAAAATTTTGTCAGTTCGGCCTTATATAAGCTTATGTACCCTCCACCATGGATTGCGTAGAAACTTCTACTGAAGCCGATGGCAAGGTATCTTAAAACTTCCTAACACCGTAATATATACCACATAGTCCATACGTGGTATGGACTATGTGGTCCCGGATCATATGAAATTTGCTTCTCTTAGAGCAATCGCAAGCGAACTGTGGGGGTCCGTTTATATGGGGCTATACGTAAAAGTGGACCGATATCGACCAATTTTTGCATGGTTGTTAGAGATCATATACTAACACCATGTACCAATTTTCAGCCGGATCGAATTTGCTTCTCTTAGAGGCTCCGCAAGCCAAATCGGGGGATCGGTTTATATGGGGGCTATATATAATTATGGACCGATGAGGACCAATTTTTGCATGGTTGTTAGAGACCATATACTAACACCATGTACCAAATTTCAGTCGGATCGGATGAAATTTGCTTCTCTTAGAGGCTCCGCAAACCAAATCGGGGGATCGGTTTATATGGGGGCTATACATGATTATTGACTGATATGGACCAATTTTTGCATGGTTATTAGAGACCATATACTAATACCATGTACCAAATTTCAGCCGGATCAGATGAAATTTGCTTCTCTTAGAGCAATCGCAAGCCAAATTTGGGTGTCCGTTTATATGGGGGCTATACGTAAAAGTGGACCGATATGGACCAATTTTTGCATGGTTGTTAGAGACCATATACTAACACCATGTACCAATTTTCAGCCGGATCGAATTTGCTTCTCTTAGAGGCTCCGCAAGCCAAATCGGGGGATCGGTTTATATGGGGGCTATATATAATTATGGACCGATGAGGACCAATTTTTGCATGGTTGTTAGAGACCATATACTTACACCATGTACCAAATTTCAGCCGGATCAGATGAAATTTGCTTCTCTTAGAGCAATCGCAAGCCAAATTTGGGGGTCCGTTTATATGGGATCTATACGTAAAAGTGGACCGATATGGACCAATTTTTGCATGGTTGTTAGAGACCATATACTAACACCATGTACCAAATTTCAGCCGGATCGAATGAAATTTGCTTCTCTTAGAGCAATCGCAAGCCAAATTTGGGGGTCCGTTGATATGGGGGCTATACGTAAAAGTGGACCGATATGGCCCATTTGAAATACCGACCTACATCAATAACAACTACTTGTGCCGAGTTTCAAGTCGATAGCTTGTTTCGTTCGGAAGTTAGCGTGATTTCAACAGACGGTCGGACGGACGGACATGCTCAGATCGACTCAGAATTTCACCACGACCCAGAGTATATATACTTTATGGGGTCTTAGAGCAATATTTCGATGTGTTACAAACGGAATGACAAAGTTAATATACCCCCATCTTATGGTGGAGGGTATAAAAAACGTCAAAATAGATTTGGTTACATTTAGTAGATATTTGGTAAAATTTTCTTCAAAATGTGGTAGATTATTTTTTTGCACGAGTGGCAACCGTGCTGGCAACTTCATCCTTTGGGGCCATGTGAAAGAAATGATCAACGCCAACATCCCATCTTCTCTTCAAGAACTCGAAGACGAAATTCGTGAGCTTATCGTGAGAGCATAGGGCAGCCACTTTGCGGTTTGGTTATGCAAAATATCATAAAAAGAATACGGCCGTGTGGACATGATTATGATGGCAATTGAGCATATTTTCCTTTCATTTATGGAACAAACTATCCTATCACTTGTCACAAAAATTAAAAAAAAAAAAATTAGGTACCAAAAATAATATCTCTTATTTGAAAAGCCTGTAGACTGATATCCCAATATGTAGGACTGACTTAAATCTAATAGCAATTTCGTTTCATTCTTGTTCAAATATCACTAAGATCTTATCTACTGATTGTAAAAATTTCTATGCAAATATTTATTTCAATATTTGGACATGTATGGATAATACTGTAAACACTGAAATAATATAGCTCGATATTACTTTCCATGTAATTGGCTTCGTTGTAGAACTAAGAAATATTAGTACTCTGTGTGTTGCATGACAAAAAATGAAATTTATCACGAAGCTATTTGTCAAAACTTTCGGATCACACCCAATTAATCTAAGAAATTTCCTTTCAAACGAAGGCCATTAGAAACTCGTTTCATAGACAGATGGACGGACAACATTTATCATAAGTCGACTACTTTGTATTTCATTAAAAATCTAAAGGCACTATGAACTACAATGCATCGATGGCAAATGATTAATGACTCCAGATCCACCTATGCTCGTATGCCTATAACGTTAACAACTATCATAAATTTTTAAACCACAAATATAACGCCTGGAAAGAAACACTAAAATAAAATATCGAAAAAAATAAACAAACATAGATTAAAGAATTATGGACATCCTATTGGAGGAAAAAGTGCTAAAAACGACATTATTGGCTAGGAATAGAGGCCAATGGGGAAAAGCAAAAAACATCTAACAACAGTGTCTAAGGCGCAATTATCACTGTCTTTGGCGATGTCTCCTGACTTGTTATGCCATAAATTTTGACAATTGTCAAAATCTTCAGCTTAACTAACCAAAATTAGAAAGATACTCAATGGAGAGCCATAATAGACGAGAGAAAAAAATCCCCTGGCGGCTTATGATCAATAAAAAATTATTTTCACCTTTAGCAAATATTTTTCAAATAGTAGAAATTTTCCTTCAAGACACTCGTTCATTTATTGAGGATTGTTAGGTACAATTGTCTGCTTGCCGATTCATAGTTTTTTCGTCTGCCGATAGGCCTTATTGTCTATCCAGCTGATTCTTTAAGCCATTTGCTTGGACAATATGTAAATGTGTCACCATCACAGGTTTGCTTTTTTTTTGTGGGTTTGAAAATTTTAGTTTCCGTTCCAGTATATGAGAATGCATGAACGAAAGGTGAATATGGTAGACTGTCTGGTTTATTGGATTTATACCATACATGTTTATATCAATCACTGAAGCCAATTAAATCATAAATTAAAATTAATGCAATTAAAACTTTAATTGAATTAAATTATGTAACGGTTTATTAAAAAGTTAATAGAGTATTTGACTTGTTCATTGAAGATGTGCCAATCAGAAATACTATATAATATAATAATATGTTTTCTAGAAGGATACGTTTTCTAGAAAAATACACTTGAATATGGTCTGAATCGATCCATTTTAATTACCACCACCATAAAGCTTATTTGAAACATCACGAAACATCGATTTATTTGTTTATACCCTAAACCACATAGTGGTCAGGTTATAATAACTTTGATTTGCAAAAAAAAAAAACAAAAAAATGTGCCTACCAGAAATATTAATTTTAGACTCCATTAAATATATACCGATCGACTCAAAATCACCTCCTGAGTCTATCTAGCCCTTGGTATCCGTCCGTCTGTATTTGATGTTCGCAGGATTTTGGTCGCAAGTATTACCCGATTTTGATGAAATTTGGTATATGGCGTTTTTTTGCACATGGGCGAATGCTATTGAATGTGAAAAAATCGGATCAAATTTAGATAGAGCTCCCATATATATATATATATATATATGTATCGCCCGATTTCGATAAATGGGGTCAGATTGCGCTTATTTACCAACCGATCGGCTTCAAATTTGCCACAGAGTAATCTAATTTAAAACACTTTAAGAGTGCCAATTTTCATCAGATATAGATATAGCTCCCATATATATGTATCGCCCGATTTTGCCAAATTTGGCCCTTATTTATCAATTGATCTTACTCAAGGTTGGCCAAATCTAATTTTCTGTAGTACTGACTATATGTGCAAAAAACAAAAAAATCATCGAAATCGGTTCAGATCTAGATATAACTCCCAAATATATGTTATGTATCGCCCGATTTTTTCCACAATTGACCATAAGTCCGTTATTTATCAACTGATCTTACTCAAAGTTGGCCAAATCTAATTTTCTATAGTACTGACTATATGTGCAAAAAAAATCATGGAAATCGGTTCAGATTTAAATATAGCTCCCATATATATGTATTGACACCGATTTTCCAAAATTTGGTCATAAATAATAGCCGATCCTACTCAAATTTAACACAAAGTAACCTTCTGTGGTATCAACCATACCTGCAAAATATAATCCAAATCGGTTCAGATTTAGATATAGCTCCCATATGCAATTCCTCGATATTCCTGATGCTTTTCAATCACGTAGTTGGACTGACAATAGGCAAAGAAGAAAATCACAACAAAGAGGAGATAAACTTGCCCCAAATCGAAAAAAATTGCTGCAGCTTTTTGTTCCACATTCTATTATCACTGTGGATGAATAGCTTATCCGAGGTAGTTGTCCAGATGTCAGATACTGCGTTTTGCTCACACTAAAAGAAAAATCGTTCCACAATCGTGAACGGACGGTAACAAAATGAAACGGAAACGTTCACAAAAAAAATCAAAAAGAAGTATTCACGATTTCGTCCAAGGATTTCATGAACGGCATTCGTTTTTCTTTGTCCATGAAAAGCCTTCAAATATTCGTCAAAGATTCAGGAAACTTCGCCGGTGGTACAATGTGCTAAGGCGACTGTTAACGCGAATGGTGCAGACAACACGAGTCACGGCAACGGAACGTTTTCAAATCATAAACGCTGGTTGTTGTTTTGACAGCGCATGGTGTCATTTTAACGTTGTCAGATTGACCCCGTCTGTTATCAATTTGAAAACACATATCTGTTGATTCACTTTCATGAACGGATCGTTTTGAAATGACCACGCCGTTCATGATTTTTTCTATGGGTGTACAATTCCAAATTTACTTGAGAAAATTGGTAGAAAATGCTGAAAGGAATCAGGGCCAACGTGTTGTTCACGATTTAGTTTGTTTATAACGTGGAAGAAATGAGAATACCGACAATTTTTTTACGAGCCATAATCTTGCAACAGAATTGCTAAAGGAATTGTTGCACAGCCAGAAAAAAACGCTTTCTATCGCTTTATGCTACAGCACAACTGCGTAAGCTACCAGTTCACTCAAGTATTTTTTTTCTTGAAATCGATTGTTTTGTATGTACCCAAGCAATACAAAATGCTTTATTTGTTAGTACTCTTCACCATAAAACCAAAAATTTTAGAAAATCACCAAAAAACAAGTATATACGGCCGAAAGTTCGGCTTGGCCGAAGCTTATGTACCCTCCACCATGGATTGCGTAGAAACTTCTACTGAAGCCGATGGCAAGGTATCTTAAAACTTCCTAACACCGTAATATATACCACATAGTCCATACGTGGTATATATTAAACTTAAAAAGGCCGATTAAATACGTTTATAATTAAATTTAAAGTTTCTATAGAAATAAAATTTTGACAAAATAAAATGTTGACAACATTTTCTATAGAAGTAAAATTTTGAAAAAATTTTCTATAGAAATAAAATTTGAAAAAAATTTTCTATAGAAATAAAATTTTGACAACATTTTCTATAGAAATAAAATTTTGACAAAATTTCCTATAGAAATAAAATTTTGACAAAATTTTCTAAAGAAATAAAATCTTGACAAAATTTCTATAGAAGTAACATTTTGACAATGTTTTCTATAAAAATAAAATTTTGGTAGATTATTTTTGGCTCGAGTGGCAACCATGATTATGAACCGATATGGACCAATTTTTGTGTGATTAGGGATCGGCTATATATAACTATAGACCGATATGGACCAGTTTTGGGATGGTTATTAGCGGCCTTATACTAACACCACGTTGCAAATTTCAACCGGATAGAATAAATTTTGCTCCTCCAAGAGGCTCCGGAGATCAAATCTGGGGAACGGTTAATATGGGGGCTATATATAATTATGGACTGATATGGACCAATTCTTGCGTGTTTGTTAGAGACCACATACTAATACCACGTACCAAATTTCTACCGGATCGGATGAATTTTGCTCCTCTAAGAGGCTCCGGAGGTCAAATCTGGGGATCGGCTTATATGGTGTCTATATATAATTATGGACCGATGTGGACCAATTTTTGCATGGTCATTAGAGAACATATACCAACACCATGTACCAAACTTCAGCCGGATCGGAAGAAATTTGCTTCTCTTAGAGCAATCGCAAGCCAAATTTGGGGGTCCGTTTATATGGGGGCTATACGTAAAAGTGGACCGATATGGACCAATTTTTGCATGGTTGTTACAGACCATATACTAACACCATGTACCAAATTTAAGCCGGATCGGATGAAATTTTCTTCTCTTAGAGCAATCGCAAGCCAAATTTGGGGGTCCGTTTATATGGGGGCTATACGTAAAAGTGGACCGATATGGCCCATTTGCAATACCATCCGACCTACGTCAATAACAACTACTTGTGCCAAGTTTCAAGTTGATAGCTTGTTTCGTTCGGAAGTTAGTGTGATTTCAACAGACGAACGGACGGACATGCTCAGATCGACTCAGAATTTCACCACGATCCAGAATATATATACATTATGGGGTCTTAGAGCAATATTTCGATGTGTTACAAACGGAATGACAAAGTTAATATACCCCCATCCTATGGTGGAGGGTATAAAAAATCCATATATAATAGACTACTACAACTCGACAAAAGGTGCAGTTGACACACTGGACTAAATGATTCGTACATATTCATGTAAAAGAAAAACAATCGGTGGCCAGTTGTTCTTTTTTTCTAAGTTATTAGATATTTCTGTTCTCAATGCTTCTATCATGTGGACCGAAATAAATTCTGAATGGCAGAAAAATAAATTGCACAAAAGACGCCTATTTTTGGAACCACTCGTCGAAGATCTAGTGCAGAAGAATCTGCAATAGTTATAAGAAGACTTCAAGAAGGTTAGATCAGGTGGCAGCCCGATTTTTGCACGGTAATTAGACAGCTAGAAGTGAAATATAGGGATCAGTTTATATGGGGCCAAAAATAACTATGAACCGATATGGACTAATTTTTGCGTGATTAGTACTAAATGTTAGCAGGACCATGGCTGTTGGAGGTCATATACAAGGTTAGATTAGGTTAGGCAGCCCGATGTATCAGGCTCACTTAGACTATTCAGTCCATTGCAATACCACAGTGGTGAACTTCTCTCTTATCACTGAGTACTGCCTGATTCCATGTTAAGCTCAATGATAAGGGACCTCCTTTTTATAGTCGAATCCGAACGGCATTCCACATTGCAGTGAAATCACTTAGAGAACCTTTTGAAACACTCAGATATGTCACCAGCATTACTGAGGTGGGATAATCCACCGCTTAAAAACTGTTTGGCGTTCGGTCGAAGCAGGAATCGAACCCACGACCTTGTGTATGCAAGGCATTGCACCACGGTGGCTTGACTTCGAGAAGAATCACCACCTACGACTTCGTCTTTTGCAGAACCACAAGGCGCTAGTAAACGTAAAATGAGGAAATTTTGCCCATCGAAGAACGAAGGAACAACTTTTACTGAGTGTAAAACTTGCAAAAAACCAGTATGTCCGTCTCACCGACATTTAATTATAATAACAACCACATATTGTAGTGATGACAAGCCTTAAACATTTTTTTAAAAATTTACACTATTAAATTTTTTTCTAAAGATCTTCTTTTGAAAAAAATAAATAAATAAAACGATGATTAATATTTGTTCTCTAATCCCGAAATATAAAGCACAATCCTTGTATTTGACAGAGCGATGTTCTTCTATAAACTAAAATTCTGTTCAGACTAGCGATGTTTACACTCAAACAAAAAGTTTACTTGGATCCAAAGATTTTTACCTTCCCATAAGAATCTTGGTATTGATTCCGAGCCAAAGATATGGCTTCTTTAGAATAAAGAAATTTTTTAGCGACATATCTGGATTTAAATCTAGGACCAATAAAATTAAAATTAGGATACAAATCTCATTTATCAAATTTTCATTCCTCTTTTCGCGGTTTATTAATAAAACCACTCACGAACAAACAAATGTGAGTTTAAAAATCCAAATTATAACGGATACTTCAAAGTAGAAAATGTTTTCTAAATTAAAAAAAAAAAAAAAAAACTTTTTTATCTTAAATCTAAAGTGTCAATATTTCAGTTAATTTAAGGACAATTTCATTAAACCAAAAATGTGTTTCTTTACCTTACGGAAAATTAGTCTTAGTTCAAAGACATGGGACTTTAACAGAGGGACGCAAATTTACAAAATTTGTGTCCTAAATTTAATGAAAAAAATTTTGAAGCAAAGATTATAAACTTTATTTTAATTACGATTTCATTATTTTAAAGAAGTTTGTCCCTAATATTTTGTAAATTTCGCGTTCTAAAATTTATGTTGCTTAATCTTTGATATCACGTAAATATTTATACCCTTCACCACTACTGTGGTACAGGGTATAATAAGTTTGTGCATTTGTATGTAACGCCAAGAAGGAAAAGTCTGAGACCCATCGTTTAGTATACTGATCGTCTTAGAATTAAATACTGAGTCGATTTAGCGATGTCCGTCTGTCTGTCTGTCTGTCTGTCCGTCTGTCTGTCTGTTGATGTATTTTTGTGTGCAAAGTACAGCTCGCAGTTTTAGTCCGATTGTCCTAAAATTTGGTATAGGGTCCTGTTTCGACTCAAAGACGATCCCTATTGATTTTGGAAAAAATCGGTTCAGATTTAGATATAGCTGCCATATATATTTTTCACCGATCTGGTCATAATTGGCGTGTATATCAACCGATCTTCCTCAAATTCCGTACATCCGAATATTTTATGAGTCTCGAAAAACTTGCAAAATATCATCCAAATCGGTTCAGATTTAGATATAGCTCCCATATATAGATTTCGCCCGATTTACACTCCTTTGTCCACAGAGGCCAATTTTTTGCTCCGATTTAGTTGAAATTTTGCACAGGGAGTAGAATTAGCATTATAGCTATGCGTGTCAGATTTAGATATAGCTTCCATATATAGCTTTCGCCCGATTTACACTCATATGACCACAGATGTCAATCTTTTACACCGATTTAATTGAAATTTTGCACAGGGAGTAGAATAAGCATTGTAGCGATGCGTGCCAAATTTGGTTGAAATCGGTTCAGATTTATATATAGCTCCCACATATAGCTTTCGCCCGATTTACACTCATATGACCACAGGGGCCAATCTTTTACACCGATTTAATTGAAATTTTGCACAGGGAGTAGAATAAGCATTGTAGCTATGCGTGCCAAATTTGGTTGAAATCGGTTCAGATTTAGATATAGCTCCCATATATAGCTTTCGCCCGATTTACACTCATATGACCACAGAGGCTAATTTTTTGCTCCGATTTAGTTGAAATTTTGCACAGGGAGTAGAATTAGCATTGTTGCTATGCGTGCCAAATTAGGGTGAAATCGGTTCAGATTTAGATATAGCTCCCATATATATGTTTTTCTGATTTGGACAAAAATGGTCAAAATACCAACATTTTCCTTGTAAAATCGCCACTGCTTAGTCGAAAAGTTGTAAAAATGACTCTAGTTTTCCTAAACTTCTAATACATATATATCGAGCGATAAATCATAAATAAACTTTTGCGAAGTTTCCTTAAAATTGCTTCAGATTTAAATGTTTCTCATATTTTTTTACTAACATTGTGTTCCACCCTAGTCCATCTTACATTTTGAGTCTATAGATTTTGTAAAAGTCTATCACTTAAATTTCGAGTCTATAGATTTTGCAAAAATCTATCAAATTCTGTCCAAATCGAGTGATATTTAAATGTATGTATTTGGGACAAACCTTTATATATAGCACCCAACACATTTGACAGATGTGATATGGTATCGAAAATTTAGATCTACAAAGTGGTGCAGGGTATAATATAGTCGGCCCCGCCCGACTTTAGACTTTCCTTACTTGTTTTTTACTAACATTGTGTTCCACCTCAGCGCATTAGCCGACTTAAATGTAAAATCTATAAGTATTGCAGAACTCTGTACAGATCGGCTCAGATATACAGAATATATGTGTATGGATTCATATAGCATCCAACACATGGACGGATTTGATATGGTATCGAAAATGTGGACTTACAAAGTGGTGAAGGGTATAATATAGTCGGCCCCGCCCGACTTTAGACTTTCCCTACTTGTTTTTTTTTTCAGTGTACGGTTATTTTTTTTTTTCAGTGTAGACTTGGAAAATTTGTATGTCATGTATTTTAAATATTTTGATGCTAATTTTTACACCAAAGAGGTTTGATTGAAGTCCATTTTGTGCTTGAGCCTAAATCAGGGTGTTGTTCTTATTTCTTAAAGTGACACTTCGACATGATTTCCATTTGAATAGATTTTGGGCAACTTTGTATTATGGCAAAGCAATAAAATGATAACACACATCTATGGGTAATAAAAACAAAAATTGCAAATTTACTTGGATTGTGGGTAAGAGAACATGTTTCTGCTTTTAGACCATTTCGAGTTTCTTTCATATGAAGTGTGTTGGTGATTTTCATTAGGTCAGAATTGAATTTGATTTCGATGTCGTTGTCGTTGTCGTCTATAGTCATTGTTGCTACCAAAAATGTTTCTCCACACTGGAGTACTGATATGTTGCTGCTGCTGTTGTTGCAGTCAATACAACCCCTACGATTCATGAACCAAGGTAATCAAGACTAGAGATATGGGCAAGTCAGTCAATCAGCTAGCCATGCAAAAATTCAGTGGTTCAGTTGTGGCTGTAGGTTTTGTATTGGTGGCACTTTGATGTGGAAAACAACGCAGGTTGCAACCTCAAAGTCAGTGATTTATAGGCTAATACTTTAAAATTAACGGAAATTAAAGCACTTCGGCCACGTATCTTGGATAGCTCCCTCTTCTATGAATATTTTAATAAGTGTGTTGAGGCAACAAGAAAGTTCGGCCAGGCCGAATCTTATGTACCCTTCACAATGGATTGCGTAGACACTACGAAAGACTGTCATCCACAATCGAATTACTTGGATTGTTGTTATACTTAAGGTATCTTAAAACTTCTTAACATCGTCTTCTAAATTGTAAGTTCGTCCATACGTGATATATATTAGACAAAAAAGGTATATATGTAAGTCTACAAATAATTACGAATCGATATGGACTTTTGCACGTTACTTAGGTTAGGTTAGGTTAGGTGGCAGCCCGATGTATCAGGCTCACTTAGACTATTCAGTCCATTGTGATACCATATTGGTGAATCTTATTACTGAGTACTGCCCGATTCCATGTTAAACTCAATGACAAGGGACCTCCTTTTTATAGCCGAGTCCGAACGGCGTTCCACATTGCAGTGAAACCACTTAGAGGACCTTTGAAATCCTCAGAAATGTCACCAGCATTACTGAGGTGGGATAATGCACCGCTGAAAAAACTTTTTGGTGTTCGGTCGAAGCAGGAATCGAACCCACGACCTTGTGTATGCAAGGCGGGCATGCTAACCATTGCACCACGGTGGTTCCCCCCATACGTGGTATATACTAGACAAAAAAGGTATGTATAGGTAAGTCTACAAATAATTACGAATCGATATGGACTTTTGTACGTTACTTAGAGAGCCAGAATTGAAATATGGGGGTCGCTTATATGGGGACTATATACAATTATGAACTTGATATGGACCAATTTTTGTGTGATTGGGGATCAATTTATCTGAGGGCTATATATAACTATATAACGATATGGACCTAGTTAAGCATGGTTGATAACGGCCATATACTAGCACAATGTACCAAGTTTCAACCGAATCGGATGAAATTTCCACCTCCAACAGGCTCCAAAAGCAAACCCAATGGGATCGGTTTATATGGCAGTTATATATAATTATGGACTGATATGGACCAATACCTGCATAGTTGTTAGAGACCATATACCAACACCATGTACCAAATTTCAGCCGGATCGGGTGAAATTTGCTTCTCTTTGAGGCTCCGCAAGCCAAATCTGGGGATAAGTTTATATGGGGGCTATATATAACTATGGACCGATTTCGACCAATTTTTGCATGGGTGTTTGAGGCCATATATTAACACCACGTACCAAATTTCAACTGAATCAAATGAATTTTGGTCTTCCAAGACGTTCCGGAGGTCAAATCTGGTGATCGGTTTATATGGGGGCTTTATATAATTATGGACCGATGTGGAACAATTTTTCATGATCATTAGAGACCATATACTAACATCACGTACCAAATTTCAACCGAATCGAATGAATTTTGCTCTTCCAAGATGTTCCGGAGGTCAAATCTGGGGATCGGTTTATATGGGGGCTATATATAATTATGGACCTATGTGAACCAAAGTTTGCATGGTTGTTACAGACCATATACTAACACCATGTACCAAATTTCAGCCGGATCGGATGAAATTTGCTTCTCTTAGAGGCTCCGCAAGCCAAATCGGGGGATCGGTTTATATGGGGGCTATATATAATTATGGACCGATGTGGACCAATTTTTGCATAGTTATTAGACACCATATACTTACACCATGTACCAAATTTCGGCCGGATCGGATAAAATTTGCTTCTCTTAGAGGCTCCGCAAGCCAAATCTGGGGATCGGTTTATATGGGGGCGATATATAATTATGGACCGATGTGAACCAAAGTTTGCATGGTTGTTAGAGATCATATTCTGACACCATGTACCAAATTTCAGCCGGATCGGACGAAATTTGCTTCTCTTAGAGACTCCACAAGCCAAATCCGGGGATCGGTTTATATGAGGGCTATATATAAATATGGACCGATGTGGACCAATTTTTGCAAGTTTGTTAAAGACCGTATACTAACACCAGGCACCAAATTTCAGCCAGATCGGATGAAATTTGCTTCTATTAGATGCTCCGCAAGCCAAATCGGGGGATCGGTTTATATGGGGGCTATATATAATTAAGGACCGATGTGGACCAATTTTTGCATGATTGTGAGAGACCATGTACTAACACCATGCACCAAATTTCAGCAGGATCGGATGAAATTGGCTTCTCTTAGATGCTCCGCAAGCCAAATCGGGGGATCGGTTTATATGGGGGCTATATATAATTATGGACCGATGTGGACCAATTTTTGCATGATTGTGAGAGACTATATACTAACACCATGTACCGAATTTCATCGGGATCGGTTGAATTTTGCTCCTCCAAGAGGCTCCGCAAGCCTAATCTGAGCGTCGGTTTATATGGGGGCTATACGTAAAAGTGGTCCGATAGGGCCCATTTGCAATACAATCCGACCTACATTAATAACAACTACTTGTGCCAAGTTTCAAATCGATAGCTTATTTCGTTCGGAAGTTAGCGTGATTTCAACAGACGAACAGACGGACGGACATGCTTAGATCGACTCAGAATTTCACCACGACCCAGAATATATATATATATATATACTTTATGGGGTCTTAGAGCAATATTTCGATGTGTTACAAACGGAATGACAAAGTTAGAATACCCCCCATCCTATGGTGGAGGGTATAAAAATTCTGATATTTCTCATCTAGCAGTAGATTTTTTTTACAGCTGCTTTTTCTAAACATATCAAAGGCTATCACATTTTGAATACAAGCCACAATTTTCACCTACTCTCAAAAACAAATAAAATCACTAATATATATTTATGATAAATTGTTAAACATTAATACTGCAATATCTCCCAAGTGTACACGATCATGTTTCCTTCTCACCAACACTCTGCTAGCATTGCAACTTGTTCGTAAAATATTTAAAATCAATTTAAGGCCTAAGGCAATTGAACGAAATATATCTGCAATTTGCACTGGTCATTCATTTATCCTGTTTAGATTTACATGAAGGCGGTGGTTGTGTCCGATCATGTTTATTGGTTAGGCCAGGAACAACAAAACCTAACCACACTAACTAAAGGTTAATTAAAACAAAACTCTTATAAATGTTTCGCCCAAAAGACATGGACGACGAGAGATGGTGGCTCCAAAAACACTCATGAACATGCAACAACACTCTGCTCTCTGGGGCATAGATACAATAAATTGTGCAACATTGTCGGGAATTAAATAACTCGGCTTAAATGGCCAAAAGCTTTTAAGCCAACACCAAGAAGCGAAGAGTGTTTGAGCTCTGGAGTGCTCAATGAATTTCCTTTGTTTGTTAACGCAAAGCCTTAGTGTGGAGCTTCTTGGCCCAATGAGTTTTTAGATCGACACCAAGTCAACAAGAGAGGGGAAACAAAAAAAAAAAAAAAACACCAACTATTTCCCTGGCCAAAAATCTATGGGAAAATTATGCAAATTGACCAAAGCCGACAAACAAAGCGCCTTCAAGACACAACAACAACAACAAACACACGACTACAACAAACGAACGTTCAAGTAATTAACACAAAGTTTAACAACGACAGCAACATGGACGTCTAAGCTCCAATCGCATTTAATTATCGTGGAACATTGCAACCAAACAGGTATGCTTAATATAATAGATGTCTTAGAGATCATCTAAGAAGGGAGCTAACTATAACCTTTTTTAGAGTTTGATTTATTGAGGACCTCTAGGTCATAATTATGTTTCGGAAGATTATTCATATTAGTCCGTTTTTAAATGTAAGGGCCATATAGACTGATAATACTTCCAGAGAATATAGGACTGAAGTGAAGTGAAATAAATCGGGCTTTAACCTAACCTTAATATAGAAGTCAAAAATTTTATTTCCGTTTGTCTAAAATCTTGAGTATGAAAAGACGTTGAAGACTTTTCTGGAAATCAGATATACGAATCATCTACAAACAAAGAGACTCAACGGTTATCTACTGCTAGATAAAGTAGCGGAATTTGATTCGAATTTTGGATTTTCTTGGGGGTGAACACGAGTTAAACTCCTTCTGGCTCTAAGACGCATAGTGTAGGAGCAAATGAAAATTTTCATATAAAAATTTGGAATTCTTCAAGGAATGATCACGAAACAACAACAAACACACGAATACAACAAACGCACGTTCAAGTAATTAACACAAAGTTTAACAACGACAGCAACATGGACGTCTAAGCACCAATCGCATTTAATTATCGCGGAATATTGCATCCAAACAGGTATGCTTAATATAATATATGTCTTAGAGATCATCCAAGAAGGGGGCTGACTTTAGCCTTTTTTAGGGTTTGATTTATTGAGGACCTCTAGATCATAATTATGTTTCGGAAGACTATTCATATTAGTCCGTTTTTAAATGTAAGGTCCATATAGACTGATAATACTTCCAGAGAATATAGGGCTGAAGTGAGCCTGAAATAAATCAGGCTATCACTTTAACCTAACCTTAATATAGAAGTCAAAAATTTTTCGGCATTTGAGTCCTTTATGAGCAAAAGAGGTATTTCATATAAACATTTTGGAGGAATGATCACGAATTAAGGCCCTTTTCGTTTTAGAACATATAGTTTAGGAGGTATGATCAACAGAAGTTTTTCATATAAAAATGTCGAATTTTTCGATACTTGGGAGGAATTTTTAGATTTTCGACACTCAAAAAAAAGTTTACTTGGATCCAAAGATTTTGACCTTCGTTTAAGGATTTTGGTATTGATTCCGAGCCAAAGATGCGGGTTCTTTAAAACAAGGAATTTTTTTTTGCGACTTATCTGGCTTTAAATCTAGGATCTATAAAATTAAAATTAGGATATAGATCTCATTTATCGAATTTTCATTCTATTTATACCCTTCAACCCTACTGTGGTACAGGGTATAATAAGTTTGTGCATTTGTCTGTAACGCCAAGAAGGAGTAATCATAGACCAACCTTTTAATATACGGATCGACTTAGAATTAAATTCTGGGTCGATTTAGCGATGCCCGTCTGTCTGTCTGTCCGTCTGTCTGTCTGTTGGTGTATTTTTGTGTGCAAAGTACAGCTCGCAGTTTTAGTCCGATTGTCCTAAAATTTGGTATAGGGTCCTGTTTTAAAGACGATACCTATTGATTTTGGTTCAGATCGGTTCAGATTTAGATATAGCTCCCATATATATTTTTCACCGATCTGGTCATAATTGGCGTGTATATCAACCGATCTTCCTCAAATTCCGTACATCCGAATATTTTATGAGTCTCGAAAAACTTATTAAAAATATCAGCCAAATCGGTTCAGATTTAGATATAGCTCCCATATATAGCTTTCGCCAGATTTACACTCATATGACCACAGAGGCCAATTTTTAACTCCGATTTAGTTTAAATTTTGCACAGGGAGTAGAATTAGCATTGCAGCTACGCGTGCCACATTTGGTTGATATCGGTTCAGATTTAGATATAGCTCTGATATATATGTTTTTCTGATTTCGACAAAAATGGTCAAAATACCAACATTTTCCTTGTAAATTTTTATACCCTCCACCATAGGATGGGGGGTATATTAACTTTGTCATTCCGTTTGTAACACATCGAAATATTGCTCTAAGACCCCATAAAGTATATATATTCTGGGTCGTAGTGAAATTCTGAGTCGACCTGAGCATGTCCGTCCGTCTGTTGGCACAAATAGTTGTTATTGATGTAGGTCGGATGGTATTGAAAATGGGCCATATCGGTCCACTTTTACGTATAGCCCCCATATAAACGGACCCCCAAATTTGGCTTGCAGATACTCTAAGAGAAGCAAATTTCATCCGATTCGGCTGAAATTTGGTACATGGTGTTAGTATATGGTCTCTAACAACCATGCACAAATTGGTCCACATCGGTCCATAATTATATATAGCCCCCATATAAACCGATCCCCCGATTTGGCTTGCGAGGCCTCTAAGAGAAGCAAATTTCATCCGATCCGGCTGATCGGAGCCACCGTGGTGCAATGGTTAGCATGCCCACCTTGCATACACAAAGTCGTGGGTTCGATTCCTGCTTCGACCGAACACCAAAAAGTTTTTCAGCGGTAGATTATACCATCTCAGTAATGCTGGTGACATTACTGAGGGTTTCACAGCTTCTCTAAGTTGTTTCATTGCAATGTGGAACGCCGTTCGGACTCGGCTATAAAAAGGAGGTCCCTTGTCATTGAGCTTAACATGGAATCGAGCAGCACTCAATGATAAGAGAGAAGTTCACCAATGTGGTATCCCAATGGACTGAATAGTCTAAGTGAGCCTGATACATCGGGCTGCCACCTAACCTAACCTAACCTTTCTATAGAAAATTTTTTCCAAATGTTATTTCTATAGAAAATTTATGAAATATTTAACCCTAGGATAGACTAATTGGTCTGTCCAGACCAAATTTGACTTTGAGCGCTTAGTGATCGAAAGCTTATCGCCTATCCTAGTGTTAATAGTTGGTGAGGAATATTTTGCAAAATCTTCCAGAATTGTACCAATCTACCAAACATTAAAAAATCTGCCATTTTTGGTAGACTCGTGTACATAATTGTATATAGCTCCCATATTAAGCGACCCCGATATTTCAATTCTGGCTCTATAATTACCGCACAAAAGTTCATATCGGTTCGTAATTATTTCTTCCCTATATATACCGGTCAAGAACTGAATATATACGTATTTAATCGACCTTTCATTTGTCTAGTATATATTTCGCATGGACTTTAAGATGCGTTGCTATCGGCCGCAACCCAAGTAATTTTATTGTGGATGACGATCTTTAGTAGAAATTTCTACGCAATCCATGGTGGAGGGTACATAAGATTCGGCCTGGGCGAACTTACGGCCGTATATACTAGTTTTATTTTATAGATATTTTTTACTTGAAAGATAGCATAATTTCAACTTCCTTATTAAAATCGAGACAAATTATGCTCTTTTATTGACCACATATGTTCTTCAAGGAATTTTTCTTTGCAAATCACCAAACATCAAGCATTGCATATGCATGTGTATGGTATGTCCATGGGTCATTTGATAAAAATTGACCAAAAACCAATGACATAGACAACAATAAAGTCACAAGATTTTATGATCAAAATTGACCAACATTTCAGTTGTAATTTTCTAACATCCAAGTTAGTACACCAAGTTAGGGCAGTTAAAATACAATGTCAAAAAACTTTCACTCTTTTTTTATTTCTTACACCAAATGACCACCATTCATTTTTTTCCATGTCACATTTTGGCTGGAAGCAAGTAATGGCAAGTAATGCATTACAATCACAAAAGGTGCTACATTGCTGGTGACATTTTTTTTTTCTTTTTTTGAATTTCTATTTCTACAAATACTGCATATGGCACAAAACACCCAGATTTACTTCACTTTTCGCCAAAAACATATGATGGCGGTGATGATGATGATGCTAATCATCGTGAGTTTCATTTCGTCAACATGGTCGTCTGCTCCTTACATACGTTTAACATAACATCCGGTGAATAAAAAACAAAACAACCGAAAGAAAGAAAAATACCACGACGACAAAAGTAGCAAATGTTTGGTGACCAACAACAAACAAGCATAACGACGACAAATGACGACGACTCCAAAGGAACCTCACCATATTGTCACATAGTTTGTTTGCAGTTCCAAATTGAATGGAGATTTTTTTCTGAAGATTTTTAGTTTCCAGTTGTCTGTTTCATCGCCACAAAATTGGGTTGCACGAATTTCATGTTCAACATTAGGTGACAAGACAGATATTTCAAAATCTACTAAAACTGAAATGCAAATGCAATGCTGGAGAGGTGACGTTGTCACACTACTATTGTTTAGTGTCATGTCAGATGGAGTTTTAACGAAACATTGTTGAAGAACTTGCAATTAAATCATATTTTCATAAAAATCCCAATTTATTAGAGAATTTTCCATTACTATTATTTTACTCCACACGCATCAAATCATTTATTTTAATTGAAACATTCATACCTTAACTTAATGATTTTTTTTTAGTGATTTATAATCAAAGAGGGGGCTATCATTAGCATCCTCCAGCATGTAAATGTGAATAAATATTTTGTTTCTCATTGCTCGATAATGTGATCTGATCAGTGAAGGCCAGATTTGATCGAACCCATGGCGCAGTGATAGAAAATTTGCTCGTGAGCACGCAATTCATATTGAAAAATTAGTATGGATTAATATCATTAAATTTCCAAAAAAAAAGAGCTCTTGCACCGCGATGCCCAAAAAAACGTTAGACTGGCGTGTCCTGTTCCAAAGATTTTGTCTTTACACTAAATCATTAGTGGTATTGATTCCGAGCCAGAGAAGGCGAGACTTGCAGTAAGGATACATTTAAGACACAATTCACTTTTAAATTCAAGTCTTGTGTACTTGATTTTAAGAAAAAATTTTAATTTATTCGTCTTTTTAGTTTTTTTCTTCATATGCTATCAACGCCCTTAAAATCGTGTTAACGACAACTTAAATTTTCAAATTCAGACTCGACTTCATGTAGAAATTATGCTATGTTTCAAGGAAAAAAGTCTTTAAAATAAAGTATTGAATTGCATCTCCTATTGTTTTAGGGCCTTTTTGCTTTGTTGTCAATATGCAAAAAGTTAAAAAATTTAACGACGATTTCATTCATATTGAAGAATTTTTCTGAATTATTAATGTCAAGTTGGCCCTAGCCAAACAAAATTTTCTTTCATATTAAGACATTTACGACGTATTTTACCATACGTCAAAAACGTCATAAACCTTCGTAAAATACTTAGTTTTTGACAATCTACCAATAGTTGGGCGGGGCCGACTATATTATACCTTGCACCACTTTGTAGTTCTAAATTTTCGATACCATATCACATCCGTCAAATGTGTTTGGTGCTATATATAAAGGTTTGTCCCAAATACATACATTTAAATATCACTCGATCTGGACAGAATTTGATAGACTTCTACAAAATCTATAGACTTAAAATTTAAATCGTCTAATGCACTAGGGTGGAATACAATGTTAGTAAAAAATATGGGAAACATTTAAATCTGAAGCAGTTTTAAGGAAACTTCGCAAAAGTTTATTTATGATATATCGCTCAATATATATATATATGTATTAGAAATTTAGGAAAATTAGAGTAATTTTTACAACTTTTGTACTAAGCAGTGGCGATTTTAGAAGGAAAATGTTGGTATTTTGACCATTTTTGTCGAAAACAGAAAAACATATATATGGAAGCTATATCCAAATCTGAACCGATTTCAGTCAAATTTGGGACTCATGACTATATTACTAATTGTACTCCTAGTGCAAAATCTCAACCAAATTGGGCCAAAACTCTGGCTTGGGTCATATAAGTCCATATCGGGCGAAAAATATATATGGAAGCTATATCTAAATCTGAACCGATTTCAATCAAATTTGGCACACATGACTATACTACCAATTGTACTCCTTGTGCAAAATTTCAAGATAATCGGGATAAAACTCTGGCTTCTGGGTCCATATAAGTGCATATCGGGCGAAATATATATATGGGAGATATATCTAAATCTGAACCGATTTCAGTCAAATTTGGGACGCATGACTATATTACTAATTGTACTCCTAGTGCAAAATTTCAACCAAATTGGGCCAAAACTCTGGCTTGGGTCATATAAGTCCATATCGGGCGAAAAATATATATGGAAGCTATATCTAAATCTGAACCGATTTCAATCAAATTTGGCACACATGACTATACTACCAATTGTATTCCTTGTGCAAAATTTCAAGATAATCGGGATAAAACTCTGGCTTCTGGGTCCATATAAGTGCATATCGGGCGAAATATATATATGGGAGCTATATCTAAATATGAATCGATGTCAACCACATTTGGCACACATAGCTACAATGCTAAATCTACTCCCTGTGCAAAATTTCAACCAAATTGGGCCAAAACTCTGGCTTTTAGGACCATATTAGTACATATCGGGCGAAAGATATATATGGGAGCTATATCTAAATCTGAACCGATTTCAATCAAATTTTGCACACTTGACTATACGACTAAGTGTTATTTTTGTACAAAATTTCAAGCAAATCGGTATAAAACTCTGGCTGCTGGGTCCTTATTAGTGCATATCGGGCGAAAGACGGACAGACGGACATGGTTATATCGACTCAGGGACCCACCCTGAGCATTATTGCCAAAGACACCATGTGTCTATCTCGTCTCCTTCTGGGTGTTACAAACATATGCACTAACTTATAATACCCTGTTCCACAGTGTGGCGCAGGGTATAAATATGGGAAGCATTTAAATCTGAAGCAATTTTAAGGAAACTTCGCAAAAGTTTATTTATGATTTATCGCTCGATATATATGCATTAGAAGTTTAGGAAAATTAGAGTCATTTTTACAACTTTTCGACTAAGCAGTGGCGATTTAACAAGGAAAATAATGGTATTTTGACCATTTTTGTCGAAATCAGAAAAACATATATATATGGGAGCTATATCTAAATCTGAACCGATGTCAACCAAAGTTGACACGCATAGCTACAATGCTAATTCTACTCCCTGTGCAAAATTTCAACTAAATCGGAGTTAAACATTGGCCTCTGTGGTCATATGAGTGTAAATCGGGCGAAAGCTATATATGGGAGATATATGCAAATCTGAACCGATTTCAACCAAATTTGGCACGCATAGTTACAATGCTAATTCTACTCCCTATGCAAAATTTCAACTAAATCGGAGCAAAAAATTGGCCTCTGTGGGCAAATGAGTGTAAATCGGGCGAAAGCTATATATGGGAGCTATATCTAAATCTGAACCGATTTGGCTGATATTTTGCAAGTTTTTCGAGACTCACACAATATTCGGATGTACGGAATTTGAGGAAGATCGGTCGATATACACGCCAATTATGACCAGATCGGTGAAAACATATGTATGGCAACTATATCTAAATATGAACGAACCAAAATCAATAGGGTTCGTCTTTGAGCCGAAACAGGACCCTATACCAAATTTTAGGACAATCGGACTAAAACTGCGAGCTGTACTTTGCACACAAAAATACACCAACAGACAGACAGACGGACATCGCTAAATCGTCTCAGAATTTAATTCTAAGCCGATCCGTATACTAAAAGGTTGGTCTATGATTACTCCTTCTTAGCGTTACATACAAATGCACAAACTTATTATACCCTGTACCACAGTAGTGGTGAAGGGTATAACAAGTATATACGACCGTAAGTTCGGCCAGGCCGAATCTTATGTACCCTCCACCATGGATTGCGTAGAATCTTCTACGAAAGACATGTCATCCACAATCGAATTACTTGGGTTCGATATGGACCTAGTTAGGCATGGTTATTAACGGCCATATACTAGCACAATGTACCAAATTTCAACTGACTCGGATGAAATTTGCTCCTCCAAGAGGCTCCAAAACCAAATCTCGGGATCGGTATATATGGGGCTATATATGATTATGGACTGATATGGACCACTTTTGGCATGGTTGTTAAATATCATATACTACCACCACGTACCAAATTTCAACCGGATCGGATGAATTTTGCTCTTCCAAGGGGCTCCGGAGGTCAAATCTGGGGATCGGTTTATATGGGGCCTATATATAATTATTGACCGATTTCGACCAATTTTTGCATGGGTGTTTGAGGCCAGGCTCCGCAAGCCAAATCGGGGGATCGGTTTATATGGGGGCTATACGTAAAAGTTGACCGATATGGCCCATTTGCAATACCATCCGACCTACATCAATAACAACTACTTGTGCCATGTTTCAAGTCGATACCTTGTTTCGTTCGGAAGTTTGCGTGATTTCAACAGACGAACGGACGGACGGACGGATGGACATGCTTAGATCGACTCCTAATTTCACCACGACCCAAAATATGGGGTCTTAGAGTAATATTTCGCTGTGTTACAAACGGAATGACAAAGTTAATATACCCCCATCCTATGATGGAGGCTATAACAAGTAAGGAAAGTCTAAAGTCGGGCAGGGCCGACTCCATTATACCCTGCACGACTTTGTGATTTACATTTTCGATACCTTGAAATCCTGAAAACCTTCAATATTTAAGTCGGTTAATGCCCTAAGGTGGAACAAAATGTTAGTGGGAAACATTTAAATCTGAACCAATTTTGAGGCAATTTCGCAAGGTTATGTTAGGTTAGGTTATGTGGCAGCCCGATGTATCAGGCTCACTTAGACTATTCAGTCCATTGTGATACCACATTGGTGAACTTCTCTTTTATCACTGAGTGCTGCCCGATTCCATGTTAAGCTCAATGATAAGGGACCTCCTTTTTATAGCCGAGTCCGAACGGCGTTCCACATTGCAGTGAAACCACTTAGAGAAACTTTGAAACCCTCAGAAATGTCACCAGCTTACTGAGGTGGGATAATCCACCGCTGAAAAACTTTTTGGTGTTCGGTCGTAGCAGGAATCGATCCCACGACCTTGTGTATGCAAGGCGGGCATGTTAACCATTGCACCACGGTGGCTCGCAATTTCGCAAAGGTGTATTTATGATTTATCGGTCGATAGATATGTATTACAAGTATAGGAAAATTGGAGGCATTTTAACAAGTTTTCACCTAAGCAGTAAATATTTTACAAGGAAAATGTTGGTATTTTGTCGAAAACAGAAAAACATATATATGGAAGCTATATCCAAATCTGAACCGATTTCAACCAAATTTGGGGCGCATAGTTACCATGCTAATTCTACTCCCTGTGCAAAATTTCAAGTAAATCTGAGTAAATTGGCCACTGTGGTCATATGAATCTAAATCAGGAATCGATCCCACGACCTTGTGTATGCAAGGCGGGCATGCTAACCATTGCACCACGGTGGCTCGCAATTTCGCAAAGGTGTATTTATGATTTATCGGTCGATAGATATGTATTACAAGTATAGGAAAATTGGAGGCATTTTAACAAGTTTTCACCTAAGCAGTAAATATTTTACAAGGAAAATGTTGGTATTTTGTCGAAAACAGAAAAACATATATATGGAAGCTATATCCAAATCTGAACAGATTTCAACCAAATTTGGGGCGCATAGTTACCATGCTAATTCTACTCCCTGTGCAAAATTTCAAGTAAATCTGAGTAAATTGGCCACTGTGGTCATATGAATCTAAATCGGGTGGAAGATATATATATATATATATATATATATATATATATATATATATATATATATATATATATATATATATATATATATATATATATATATATATATATATATATATATATATATATATATATATATATATATATATATATATATATATATATATATATATATATATATATATATATATATATATATATATAAATATATATATATATATATATATATATATATATATATATATATATATATATATATATATATATATATATATATATATATATATATATATATATATATATATATATATATATATATATATATATATATATATATATATATATATATATATATATATATATATATATATATATATATATATATATATATATATATATATATATATATATATATATATATATATATATATATATATATATATATATATATATATATATATATATATATGGGAGCTATATCTAAATCTGAACAAAATTCAATCAATTGCTAATTGCACTCCTTGTGCAAAATGTCAAGCAAATCAGGATAAATATCTAACTTCTGGGCATATATAAGTCCATATCGGGACCAATATATAAATCTGAATCCATTTCAATAAAATTTGGCACACTTGACTACACTACTAATTGTACTCCTAGTGCAAAATTTCAACCGAATTGGGATAAAACTCTGGCTTCTAGGCCCATATCAGCGCATAGCGGACGAAAGATATATATGGGAGCTAAATCTGAACCAATTTTTTTTCTTCCAAAATCAATAGGGTTCTATTCTGACCCAAAACACATTCTTGTGCCAAATTTGAAGTCGATTGGACTAAAACTGCGATCTAGACTTTGATTAAAGAAATGTGTTCACAGACAGACGGACATGGCTATATCGACTCAGGACTCCTCCCTGATCATTTTTGCCATCTCGTCTCCTGCTGGGTGTTGCAAACATATGCACTAACTTTTAATACCCTGTTCCACACTGTGGCGCAGGGTTTAGGTTAGGTTAGGTGGCAGCCCGATGTATCAGTCTCACTTAGACTATTCAGTCCATTGTGATACCACATTAGTGAACTTTTCTCTTATCGCTGAGTGCTCCCCGATTCCATGTTAAGCTCAATGACAAGGGACCTCCTTTTTGTAGGGAGTCCCAAACGGCTTTCCACATTGCAATGAAACAACTTAGAGAAGCTTTTAAAACCCTCAGAAATGTCACCAGCATTAAGGTTAAAGTGGCAGCCCGATTAAGATTCAGGCTCGGGAGCCACCGTGGTGCAATGGTTAGCATGCCCGCCTTACATACACAAGGTCGTGGGTTCGATTCCTGCTACGACCGAACACCAAAAAGTTTTTCAGCGGTGGATTATCTCACCCCAGTAATGCTGGTGACATTTCTGAGGGTTTCAAAGCTTCTCTAAGTGGTTTCACTGGAATGTGGAACGCCGTTCGGACTCGGCTATAAAAAGGAGGTCCCTTGTCATTGAGCTTAACATGGAATCGGGCAGCACTCAGTGATAAGAGAGAGAAGTTCACCACTGTGGTATCACAATGGACTGAATAGTCTAAGTGAGTCTGATACATCGGGCTGCCACATAACCTAACCGAACCTAAGATTCAGGCTCACTTAGACTATTCAGTCCATTGTAATAAACCAGCATTACTGAGGTGGGATAATCTACCGCTGAAAAACTTTTTGGTGTTCGGTCGAAGCAGGAATCGAACCCATGACCTTGTGTATGCAAGGCGGGCATGCTAACCATTGCACCACGGTGGGTATAAATATAGTAAGGTTTTTTTTTGCATGTCCACACGTTGTACCTAAATCCGATTTTTGGCACAACTTTCACGGTTTCGGCAATTGGAAAACGCGTTGCATTTAGACATTTTTCACATGCCCTCAAATTGAGTAACAATTTCCAAATATTACAATTATAAAAAATTTTAAAATATTCCACTTGAGCTTGCCATAGTGGATCCACTTTTCATCACCAGTAGCGATGGGATACCAAAACCCTTTTCTTTGTTGCCTTTTCAAATTTCGTTTAGGAGGAAATAATATTTTTGCGTGTACACCGCACGAAGTCGCTTCATCATTGAAGCGAACTAGCTGAGCAATATGCACTACATATGGCAAAAAGAAATGTCATAAATTTGTAAAACCTTTATCAATGATGGACCAAATCATAGCAAAACGATCTCTTGGAGACCCCAAAGATCGATACAAAGTTTTGGAAAAAATTTTGATTGGACTCTCCCGAATGTAAAAAAAAAAAACAGATTCAGATCAGGCTTATAAACATTTCTAGCATTCGCTTAACTACCACAGTTCTACTAAAACTACAAACGTATACCATATATTTCCCTATAATCCAATGACCTACAATAAATTAAGAAAAAGTAATTTCACCCTTCATTCCATTATACCCCTCTTGATTTTTATTATCAATAAATTGTGATGAGCTATTGTTAATTTTTCTGGATTCATTCGTGCAGAAAATAGTCTATAAACGAAGAATGGAAAACATTGATCCATTACTACATCAAAAAGATATTTTTCACAACAACAGCATTGATGAGGATGATGATGACATTGATTAATGGCAAATTAAGTGAAACACTTTAAAAGTCGCTTTTGCCATAGCGGCTGCGCAGCGGCACAAATAGCTGGAGCGTTGCAAGAACAATGACGCATGAAACGCACACGACAACGACACATTCTTATTTGCATTCCGATTGAAAAGAATAACAGCAAAGAGAAGATCAAATAGTGGCAACACTTTTAAAATATACCAGAAAATATGTGAGTATCCTCTTCACTAGTAACAAAGAAAAAAGAGCAAACACTACAATCGGAGAGTAATTTTACCACAAAAAAAAACTTAATTTTGCATATTTCACCGCACAGTGGAATGGATTTGAAATTTTGCATAAACTTTGTCATCATTTTCAATTTTTGCAAAAATTTCCTATTCGAATGGAAATTTTGAGAAAATTTTCTATAAAAAAATGTAAATAGAAGGGTCCGATGGTTAACATACCCGCCTTTCATACTACGCCAGTTTCGTCGGAATACCGAAATATTTTTTTAGCGGTGGTTTATCCCCTCCCCGCTGAATGGCTGAATATGAAACTCCCTTCCGACTTGGCTATAAACGGTACAAGAGTGACAAGAGAGAAGTTCATCCCTGTGGTATCACAATGGACATCATAATCCTAAAAAAAATAGAAATTTTTTTATGTAAATCCTTTTTGGCTCATACCTCTTGAACTATTTATGCATGTTAAATAAAGTGAAAAGGAGCTTAATTCGTAATCACTGCCGTAAAATCGAAGATTTCACCAAAATTCGAAGAAAAATCTAAATATTTATATGAAAAACTTCTTTGCTCATATCTCGTAAACTGGAGCCAAAAGGACCTTCATTCGAGATTATTCCCATAAAAAAAAATCAAAATTTTGATATGAACAACCTAAACTATGTTAAGCGTTTTAGAGCGCAAAGGAGCTTAATTCGTAAAACAAAATTGACAAAACAAAACTGTTTTAACATCTAATTTTCTAAAAAATTAAATCTTCTGAAAAACATATTTTTTCCAAAATTTATTATAAACAGAGAAATTTAATCAAAATTTTGTATAAAAAGCAGAAATTTTTCACTAAATTTTCTAGAAAAATACGAGATTTGAGAAAATTTTCTATAAAAATCAAAATGTTGTCTTTTACGAAGAAAAGAAAATTTTTTCTATAGAATAAAAACATATTTAATGGTTACATATATTCACTGGTAGAAAAAATTTCGTTAATACGATGAATTCCTACATTATATTAATGAAATTCTTCATTAAAAGTCAGCCAACGTAGCATTTCATTAAAACAACGTAATTTTACGTTATATTTACGAAACCCTTTGTGGAATACATTTCGTAACGAAATTAACGAATAATTACATTGCTATAACGTAGCCTTTTCGTTGTATTAACGAAAATTATACGTTGTATGAATGAAACTTATTCATTGAATGGATGCAGTTTATACGTTGTATGAATGAAAGTCATTCATAGTCTGAATGAAAGACGAACGTTGTATGAATGAACACAAACGTTATATTAATGAAACCTAACACATTAATATATTTGAGTGGAGTCATTGGTAGTGTACTATTTCTTGCTAAGATCTTAGAAATATAATTTATATACAGTAGGAAATAATACAATTTCTCCAGTTTCTTTGCCATTAAGGTTAATTCCGGTAGTTGTTACACGTTTTCATCTGAAAGTTCACTTCTTAAAATTTACACCAAATTTCTTGGCGAATATAAAAAAAAATAACTCACCCACGATCTAGGTTTATGTTATAATTCACAACGAAACTCTAATGAGCCTGTTTACTCTTCAGCGAAAAGAACGTAAATGTTGTATAATACAAACGACCAAATGAAGGTTTGCCCATCAGACAATTTTTCAGTTGAACCTTTTACCTTTTCAAGATGCACACGCAGGGCTGCCAATAAAATTTCAAGAACAATCGTCACTTTTTTTCCGAAAAAATCGTCATAATCGTCACTTCAATTTTAAAAATCGTCAAAAAATCTACAATGTTAATATTAAAACCAAACTATTTTTTTGGTAAAAAACATAACTATTTATTTCATATAAAAAAAAACAGAAAATTAACACAACTATGCACATCAACAACAAAATCATACTGAATTCAGTCTTGTATAAAAATAAAAATAAAATTAAAAAAAAACATTTTTATGCAATGATATGCAATTCAAAAAATAACATAATAAATATTTTTTTTATATATAGTTTTACTTCAGTAAGTTTTTTATTTAAAAATAAAAATAAAGATCTTTAATATTTACATATGTGTTGCCCGATTTTGCAAAATTTGACAATTTGCAAAAATTTTATTAAAACTAAAATTTTGCAAATTTTTCTTAGAAATACAATTTTTCAAAAATATTCATAGAAATACATTTTTGCAAGAATTTATTATAGAAAAATTTTTCTACAGATAAAGGGTGATTTGTTAAGAGCTTGATAACTTTAAAAAAAAAAAACGCATAAAATTTGCAAAATCTCATCGGTTCTTTATTTGAAACGTTAGATTGGTCCATGACATTTACTTTTTGAAGATAATTTCATTTAAATGTTGACCGCGGCTGCGTCTTAGGTGGTCCATTCGGAAAGTCCAATTTTGGGCAACTTTTTCGAGCATTTCGGCCGGAATAGCCCGAATTTCTTCGGAAATGTTGTCTTCCAAAGCTGGAATAGTTGCTGGCTTATTTCTGTAGACTTTAGACTTGACGTAGCCCCACAAAAAATAGTCTAAAGGCGTCAAATCGCATGATCTTGGTGGCCAACTTACCGGTCCATTTCTTGAGATGAATTGTTCTCCGAAGTTTTCCCTCAAAATGGCCATAGAATCGCGAGCTGTGTGGCATGTAGCGCCATCTTGTTGAAACCACATGTCAACCAAGTTCAGTTCTTCCATTTTTGGCAACAAAAAGTTTGTTAGCATCGAACGATAGCGATCGCCATTCACCGTAACGTTGCGTCCAACAGCATCTTTGAAAAAATACGGTCCAATGATTCCACCAGCGTACAAACCACACCAAACAGTGCATTTTTCGGGATGCATGGGCAGTTCTTGAACGGCTTCTGGTTGCTCTTCACTCCAAATGCGGCAATTTTGCTTATTTACGTAGCCATTCAACCAGAAATGAGCCTCATCGCTGAACAAAATTTGTCGATAAAAAAGCGGATTTTCTGCCAACTTTTCTAGGGCCCATTCACTGAAAATTCGACGTTGTGCCTCGTTAGTAAGTCTATTCATGATGAAATGTCAAAGCATACTGAGCATCTTTCTCTTTGACACCATGTCTGAAATCCCACGTGATCTGTCAAATACTAATGCATGAAAATCCTAACCTCAAAAGAATCACCCTTTATAAAGGCTTGAGAAAGTTTTCTATAGAAATACAATTTTGTTGTTGTTTCTTATTGCAGCTTAAAACCATACATTGACTAAGCTACAAGTGTAGCTTAAAAAACAGAGGAAAAGAATGTTTGTCAAATTTATTTGGGCAAAGCCCTATAGACTGCAAGATGGTTGGATGCACGCACGTTTCGGAATTACCACATTCCTCATCAGCATCCTCTACTTGCAGCAAAACTATCAACCAATTATCAGAATAAATTCAGGCAGTTTTTTCAACCCAACAAAAACCACACTTGAACCCTCCGAAAAAAGGTTTTACATTGATAGCCGGCTTATGCCGAAATAAATTCGAAACAAACAAACAGGATGCTGATGAGGAATGTGGTAATTCCGAAACGTGCGTCCATCCAACCATCTTGCAGTCTATAGGGCTTTGCCCAAATAAATTTGACAAACATTCTTTTCCTCTGTTGGTTAAGCTACACTTGTAGCTTAGTCAATGTATGGTTTTAAGCTGCAATAAGAAACAACAACAAAGCTTAAAGAACAAAACCAACAATAACAAAACGAAATACAATTTTGACAAAATTTTCTATAGACATAAAATTTTGACAACATTTTTTATTGAAATACAATTTTGACAAAATATTCTATAGAAATACAATTTTGACAAAATTTTCTATAGAAATAAAATTTGGACAAAATTTTGACAATTCAAAAAATAATATAAAAAATATTTTTTTTTAATATAGTGTTTTACTTTAGTAAGTTTTTTATTTAAAAATAAAAATAAAGATCTTTAATATTTACAAATGGGTTGCCCGATTTTGCAAAATTTAACAATTTGCAAAAATGTTTTTTAAAGTAAAATTTTGCAAAATTTTCTTAGAAATACAATTTTGCAACAATTTTCATAGAAATACATTTTTGCAAGAATTTATTATAGAAAAAATTTTCTACAGATATAAAGGCTTGAGAAAATTTTCTTTGGAAATACAATTTTGACAAAATATTCTATAGAAATACAATTTTGACAAAATTTTCTATAGAAATAAAATTTTGACAAAATTTTCTATGGAAATAAAATTTTGACAAAATTTTCTATAGAAAAAAAATTTTACAAAATTTTGACAATTCAAAAAATAATATAAAAAAATATTTTTTTTAATATATAGTTTTACTTCAGTAAGTTTTTTACTTAAAAATAAAAATAAAGATCTGTAATATTTACATATGCGTTGCGTTGAGTTTGCAAAATTTGACAATTTGCAAAAATTTTATTAAAACTAAAATTTTGCAAAATTTTCTTAGAAATACAATTTTGCAAGAAATTATTATAGAAAAAAAATTTCTACAGATATAAAGGCTTGAGAAAGTTTTCTATAGAAATAAAATTTTGACAAAATTTTCTATAGAAAAAAAATTTTTGAGAAAATTTTCTATAGAAATAAAATTTTGACAAAATTTTCTATAGAAATAAAATGTTGCCGAAATTTTCTATAGAAATAAAATTTTGAGAAAATTTTCTATAGAAAAAATTTGACAAAATTTTCTATAAAAAATAAAATTTTGACAAAATTTTCTATAAAAAATAAAATTTTGACAAAATTTTCTATAGAAATAAAATTTTAACAAAATTTTCTATAAAAATAAAATTTTGACAAAATTTTCTATAGAAATAAAATTTTGACAAATTTTTCTGTAGAAATAAAATTATAACAAAATGTTCTATAGAAAAACCTTGCAATTTCTCTATCTGACAATTGTCAAATGTATTCTCTCTTTTGGTGGCTCGAAACGTGTAAATGAACTGCTTCTAGCCCAATTTTTTAACTGAACTAATATCGTCATTTTTGGGGCAAAAATCGGAAAATCGGCATTTGCTATTTTTTGATCGTCAAAATGTGGATAAATCGGCAAAATTGGCGCCCTGTGCACACGGAAACATGTGCTCATTGTCATGTATACATGTGTATGTACACATTACATACACTGAGAAAAATGCATGCCCGGTTCCAAAGATTTTGTCTTTACTTTAATACATTTGGTATTGATTCCAAGCCAAAGAAGCGGAGAATACAAGTAAGGATACTTTTAAGACACAATTCTCTTTTATATTTGGGTCTTGTGTACTTTCTTCTAGGAAACAAATTTTAAGTTTTCGTTTTTTCAGCTTTTTTTCTTCATATGCTATCAAAGTCTTTTAAAAACGAGTTAACGACAACTTTATTTTCTAAATTCAGACTCGACTTCCAGTAGAAATTATGCTATGTTTCAAGTAAAAAGCGTCTTTAAAATAAAGTGTTGAAAAACTTGTCCTATTTTTGAACGATTTGTTGCTTTGAAGTCAAGATGCAAAAAGACAACAAATTTAAAGACAATTTCATTAATTTTAAAGAATTTTTCTGTATTATTAACGTCAAGTTGACCTTAGCCCAAACATTTTTTCTTTCATGTTATGATACCCATTTGTAAGTGAAATCACTTAATTATAAGGACAATATGACTTCATTGAAAATTTTTTCGACTTTTGGACAAGGAAAAAACTTTATATTAGAGAAATGCGTCTTCTATACTAAGCAAAATTTGCATTCGTATTTTAAAGACATGAAATCTTTGACCTCACGACAATATTTTTTTCAGTGTAGACGCCACAGACGTACACACAAAGAAAATTTCATTAAAAGTCAACCGACGAAAAATTTTCATTAATATAACGAAACATTTTCGTTAATACAATGAAAATATTCGTTAACAGTACGAAACGTTACGTTGATTGACAGAAAATTCGTTACAATAACGAAAAATTTCGTTGTATTAACGAATTTGTTTCATTGGCTGACTTTTAACGACACATTTCGTTAATATAACGAAACTTTTTCTATTAGTGTAGAGAGAGTATCGAGAGACGTATTAGAGAGAGAGAGAGAGTATGGAGAGACAGAAATACTCGAAGTCCCATTTGTACTAATAACGAACATATTTCATTAATATGACGAAAGATACCAATTTTAAATTAATTTTTTAACGATCCATATCGTTATATTAACGATCACATTCGTTTTATAAATGAAATTTCCAATTCCAGTTTGGGAGTATATAAAAGGACTGTGTTTTAATGGCAAAAACTTTCCAAAAGTTTCTCTTTATGTGCAAATGATTATTCCATCTTTGCAAAAAATTTTATTCTAATTCTCGACAAAAAATACAAAATATATATTCGTAATATTAACGAAACGTATTTCATTAATGTAACGAAAACCGAAAACACAAAATTGTCTTTTTACGATTGATTTCATTGTATTAACGATCACCTTAGTTCTTATAACGAAAAATTTCGTTATATTAACGAAAAATAATCAACGAAGCCCGTACGTTAATAGTACGAAGCATTTTTCTTTTTACCAGTGTTTACTGTATGCTGAACTGCATAGTCTTAGTATAGCATTTCGTTCAAAAAGGGGTCATTTCCATTGAAATTCAGCCTATATCTATAGTAATGGTGTATCCGAATTTATCATTGGAGCGATAACTTCGCTCCAAGACAAACGTCATTCGTCAATTGTTCTATGTCATTCAACGCACGATTGCTGATGATGGTACATAACTAAATCGGCCACCAAACCCATAACTCTGTCATTGACAATAGAAGCTACTCCCCAGAGACTTTTGTAGTATAAAAAAAATTGAAAAAATGGAACTGCGAAAGAATAATCAAGTTAAGTGCTGGCAAGCGTTCATTTTAATGATTTCAATAACACATAAAAGCAAACAAAATTCAATTTAAATTTTTTTCAATAAAGTTTTGAAGTAAAAGATTGAACAAACCAATTGAGAAAATAGAGTATAATTATACTATACTTGATGTACAAAAGCAGTGATTTTGCAGTTAAATGGAATGATGGATAGAGAGGAATCAGAGAGGTTTGTGCTGAGCTATGTGTCCCCATCTATAAATGGGATTCCATACCATGACATCAAGAGCAATGTTGCATTGTAACAGCAGCAGCAGCAGCAGCAGCCACACCAATAAAATCGTAGACTCTCTATGGATTGTCATGTTCATGGTCTGTAACAACATTTTCAATAGTGTCGATGAAAGAATTTATCCAAGCTTTTTTGCATGAAGGGCAAAGCAAAGTGGCCCATTCGATCGTAGTCTATTGGACGCATGAAAATAACTTATCGAAATATTTATTGCACAGTGGGCCATTTTTCTTGTAGTATAGAAATAGGAGCGATTCTATATAGAGGAGTGCACACGCAGAGAAGGAATATGAACCCTTCCTAGAGCAAAATGTTGTTTTTGGATAGGGAACATAGATCATTTTCGACACAAACATTTTGTTTTCTCGCCAAACAAAAAATTGTAATCGAAATTAGATACATAATGTCCGAGGAAATATCATGGTTGCAACAAACATGTTACATGTTCACTTTCCAAAAATAATATTTTGCTCTAGGAGGAGATCATATTCCTTCTCTGGCCTTTAGGTCGATTTATGTCCCGCCATAATATGACTGGCACTTCAGCAACCGACAAGCTTAGATAAAGTTTTTTTTTTTATTAATATTATTTGTTATTCTATTAAAAACTTTACAATTATGTTAAGGCCTCAGCGCCTTAAGGCATTTTTGAGGCAAAAGTTAAGTTAAGCGAATGACGTGCTTGTGTATCGCAGGCACATTCAGTAAGACAGGAAAAGATTCCCTTAATGTCATGCTGTATCTATTGCCTTTAGACATATTAGAGTCAGCAGCAACAACGGCTGTACGGTTGCTTGAGCTAAAGGGTGATTCTTTTGAGGTTAGGATTTTCATGCATTAGTATTTGACAGATCACGTGGGATTTCAGACATGGTGTCAAAGAGAAAGATGCTCAGTATGCTTTGACATTTCATCATGAATAGACTTACTAACGAGCCACAACGTCGAATTTTCAGTGAATGGGCCCTAGAAAAGTTGGCAGAAAATCCGCTTTTTTATCGACAAATTTTGTTCAGCGATGAGGCTCATTTCTGGTTGAATGGCTACGTAAATAAGCAAAATTGCCGCATTTGGAGTGAAGAGCAACCAGAAGCCGTTCAAGAACTGCCCATGCATCCCGAAAAATGCACTGTTTGGTGTGGTTTGTACGCTGGTGGAATCATTGGACCGTATTTTTTCAAAGATGCTGTTGGACGCAACGTTACGGTGAATGGCGATCGCTATCGTTCGATGCTAACAAACTTTTTGTTGCCAAAAATGGAAGAACTGAACTTGGTTGACATGTGGTTTCAACAAGATGGCGCTACATGCCACACAGCTCGCGATTCTATGGCCATTTTGAGGGAAAACTTCGGAGAACAATTCATCTCAAGAAA
The DNA here is from genome assembly GCF_050003625.1 of Haematobia irritans. Classification (NCBI taxonomy): domain Eukaryota; kingdom Metazoa; phylum Arthropoda; class Insecta; order Diptera; family Muscidae; genus Haematobia; species Haematobia irritans. The sequence continues at coordinate 95,951,730 of NC_134399.1, forward strand.
TGGACCGGTAAGTTGGCCACCAAGATCATGCGATTTGACGCCTTTAGACTATTTTTTGTGGGGCTACGTCAAGTCTAAAGTCTACAGAAATAAGCCAGCAACTATTCCAGATTTGGAAGACAACATTTCCGAAGAAATTCGGGCTATTCCGGCCGAAATGTTCGAAAAAGTTGCCCAAAATTGGACTTTCCGAATGGACCACCTAAGACGCAGCCGCGGTCAACATTTAAATGAAATTATCTTCAAAAAGTAAATGTCATGGACCAATCTAACGTTTCAAATAAAGAACCGATGAGATTTTGCAAATTTTATGCGTTTTTTTTTTTTTTTAAAGTTATCAAGCTCTTAACAAATCACCCTTTATAACAGGTTGGCTGATAAGTCCCCGGTCTGACACATAGATGGCGTCGCTAGTATTAAATGCATATTATTTTTATATAGTACCAACCTTCAAATGATTCGTCTCAAAATTTGACGTCTGTAAGTCAATTAGTTTGTGAGATAGAGCGTCTTTTGTGAAGCAACTTTTGTTATTGTGAAAAAATGGATAAAAAGGAATTTCGTGTTTTTGATAAAATACTGTTTTCTGAAGGGAAAAAATACGGTGGAAGCAAAAACTTGGTTTGATAATGAGTTTCCAGACTCTGCCCCAGGGAAATCAACAATAATTGATTGGTATGCAAAAGTCCAGCGTGGTGAAAAGAGCACGGAGGACGGTGAACGCCCGAAAGAGGTGATTACCGACGAAAACATCAAAAAAATGCCCAAAATGATTTTGAATGACCGTAAAATGAAGTTGATCGAGATAGCAGAGGCCTTAAAGATATCAAAGGAATGCGTTGGTCATATCATTCATCAATATTTGGATATGCGGAAGCTCTGTGCAAAATGAGTGCCGCGCGAGCTCACATTTGACCAAAAACAACAACGTGTTGATGATTCTGAGCGGTGTTTGCAGCTGTTAACTCGTAATACACCCGAGTTTTTCCATCGATATGTGACAATGGATGAAACATGGCTCCATCACTACACTCCTGAGTCCAACCGACAGTCGGCTGAGTGGAAAGCGACCGGTGAACCGTCTCCGAAGCGTGGAAAGACTCAAAAGTCCGCTGGCAAAGTAATGGCCTCTGTTTTTTGGGATGCGCATGGAATAATTTTTATCGATTATCTTGAGAAGGGAAAAACCATCAACAGTGACTATTATATGGCGTTATTGGAGCGTTTGAAGGTCGAAATTGCGGCAAAACGGCCCAATATGAAGAAGAAAAAAGTGTTGTTCCACCAAGACAACGCACCGTGCCACAAGTCATTGAGAACGATGGCAAAAATTCATGAATTGGGTTTCGAATTGCTTCCCCACCCACCGTAATCACCAGATCTGGCCCCCAGCGACTTTTTCTTGTTCTCAGACCTCAAAAGGATGCTCGCAGGGAAAAAATTTGGCTGCAATGCAGATGTTATCGCCGAAACTGAGGCCTATTTTGAGGCAAAACCGAAGGAGTACTACCAAAATGGTGTAAAAAAATTGGAAGGTAGTTATAATCGTTGTATCGCCCTTGAAGGGAACTATGTTGAATAATAACAAGTATATACAGCAGTAAGTTCGGCCGGGCCGAATCTTAAATACCCACCACCATAAACCAAATATTAGGGTTTAGGAGGGCTTGAGGACTTGAGGACAATTCACGAAGATAAATTTAAAGATTTCACCTATGAGGACTATATCAGATTCTGGATTTATAATGTTAGAGGAATCATTAACATCTCTTGTAAGTGTGCAAGAAAATTATAAAATAACGTCTTGATTTGAAATCTTAAATCTGTAGAAGTAAAATCGGGAAATTTTACATTGAGTTTCAAGCAATTTTCATGATCAGTGCGCCTTCTACACCCTCAAGAAGTGAAGTCGGTCTATATGGAGGCATTACCAAATGGACCGATAAAAACTTAAGCCGATACACGTCTTTGTGAGCCCAAAATACGAGAATATTTACAATTTCAGGCAAATCAGATAAGAACTACGGTTTCTAGAAACCCAAGGAGTAAAATCGGGAGATCGTTCCTATGGGGGCTACACTAAAATATGGACCGATACTCACCGTTTTCGGCACACCTCTTTATGACCCGAAAATACCTCTAGATTTCCAATTTCAGGCAAATAGGATAAAAACTTCGGATTATAGAAGCCCAAGAAGTAAAATCGAGAAATCGGTCTATATGGGGGCTATACCAAAATATGGACCGATACTCACCATTTTTGGCACACCTCTTTATGTTCCTAAAATACCACTAGATTTCCAATTTCAGACAAATTGGATAAAAACTACGGTTTCTATAAGCCCAAGACCCCAAACCGGGAGGCCGTTTTATATGGGGACCATACCAAAACATGGACCGATACTCACAATTTTTGGCACACGTATTTGTGGTCCTGTAATACCTCTAGATTTCCAATTTCAGGTAAATTGAATAAAAACTGCGGTTTCTATAAGCCCAAGAAGTAAAATCGGGAGATAGGTCTATATGGGGGCTATACCAAAATATGGACCGATACTCCCAATTTTTGGCACACGTATTTGTGGTCCTACAATACCTCTAGATTTCCAATTTCAGGTAAATTGAATAAAAACTGCGGTTTCTATAAGCCCAAGAAGTAAAATCGGGAGATCGGTCTATATGGGGGCTATACCAAAACATGGACCGATACTCACCATTTTTGGGACACCTCTTTATGGTCATAAAATACCTTTAGATTTCAAATTTCAGCCAAATTGGATAAAAACTACGATTTCTATAAGCCCAAGACCCCAAATCGGGAGGTCGTTTTATATGGGGACCATTCCAAAACATGGACCGATACTCACAATTTTTGGCACACGTATTTGTGATCATACAATACCTCCAGATTTCCAATTTCAGGTAAATTGAATAAAAACTGCGGTTTCTATAAGCCCAAGAAGTAAAATCGGGAGATCGGTCTATATGGGGGCTATACCAAAACATAGACCGATACTCACCATTTTTGGCACACCTCTTTCTGGTCATAAAATACCTCTGGATTTCAAATTTCAGGAAAATTGGATAAAAACTATGATTTCTATAAGCCCAAGACCCCAAATCGGGAGGTCGGTTTATATGGGGACTATATCAAAACCTGGACCGATATAGCCCATCTTCGAACTTGACCTGCCTGCAGACAAAAGACGACTTTGTGCAAAATTTCAGCACGATTGCTTCATTATTGAAGACTGTAGCGTGATTACAACAGACAGACAGACAGACAGACAGACAGACAGACAGACAGACAGACAGACAGACAGACAGACAGACAGACGGACAGACGGACATCGTTATATCGTCTTAAAATTTCTCCCTGATCAAGAATATATATACTTTATATAGTCGGAAATCGATATTTCGATGTGTTACAAACGGAATGACAAACTTATTATACCCCCGTCACCATTCTATGGTGGTGGGTATAAAAACGAATTTTGACAAAAAAATGTTTTTTTTTCTTTGTTAGACCGGGGACTTATCAGCCAACCTGTTAGCCGTGGTCGGAAATAAGTCACGGTCACAGTTCAGTCCTCAAAATAATGCCAGATGGGCCTAACGTAGTGGATTACTCTCTTGAAACTCTAATTCCCAACAGTGAGGCGTGGAGAACACAGAACTCTGGGAATAAATGTTACAATGGCTTCAAATTGGATGGGCAAGTGGATTTTGGAGTATATTCTAAAGTTCTGGAACTTCGAATAGCGAAAATATTACCTAATCACTGTAGTGTTTTTCAGGATGAAATATTAGCAATAAGAGAGGTGGTGAATTGGCTGAGAAGTAATGTTCCAATAAATATTCGCATTAATATATACTCAGACAGTCAACCTGCAACAAAATCTTTGGACTCTGTGTTCCTTAACTCGAAAACGGCCGTCGACTGCCCCAAATCTCTCAATGAGATGGCTGAGCAGTACTATATTCACCTAATATGGGTGCCTGGCCATAGAAACATACCTGGGAACTGCGAAGCAAATGACTTAGCAAGTCTAGGAAGTACCTTACATATTACAGGGGAACTAGAATCTGTTGGTATGGCTCTGGCTTACTGCGTGAGAAGGCTGTTATGATGGCCAATGTTGGTTGTAACGCCATCAAGCAAATATGGCCCCATTTAAACTAGAATCGCACACTATGTTATTGTACCATAAATCTTATATCGGCTCAAAAATGTCTACTCAAAAGGTACGAAATCATTCGCGGTGCTACTAGTACACTGACCGGGGTGAAAAACTATTGAAAAAAGTACTATAGTACTGCATTTTCCATCCCTGGTTGGCATTAGCTCAAGAGAATTGAGAGAGTACCAAATAAGAGAATACTGCAATACTGAAAACTGCTGAGATATGGGTAACCAATTTGTGTGATTGCTTTTTAACACTCATACTAACAAACACCGACAGTCGACGGTTGCATTGGATATTGGTGGTTGAATTTTTGTTTACCAATTGGTGTTTGAAGATTACAAATGTTGGTGTTTACTAAATACACTGGTCGGTTGCGGTAGATCGCAGCCGTTCTCTGGTGGGTATTTAAGATTCGGCCCAGCCGAACTTACTTGTTTCTATTTTTAATATGGCACAAAATATATATCAAAGCCAAATATTTTTAATATATCCCAGCAAAAAAAGCGTCGTCAAAAAAGTAATGAAAATGTTATTTTTGGATCCGGAAGTGATGCAAAATTGACGCAGAAGCGATGAATTTAACATGGGCTTGTCATAGGACGGAAGTCCTCCATTTCAACAGCCGTCCAAAAAATTTTCAATGCTTTGGATGTGAATTAAAAAATTCTGCGATATTTTGTCAAATAAATAATTATAATAATTTTTTATAATTTTTAATGGATTTAACGCTTGTCGGAAACGTTTGACCTCAAATATTTTCACAAATTCACAATTTTTTCAGATTGGATTTAGCATTTTTTCGAAAAAATGTAAATGATTTGTACCATTTTATGAATTCTTACTCTGTTTTTAACCTATTTGAAAAAACCAAGTTATAAAGAATTGAATTAAGAGAACTTCCTGGGTAGTTAAAATAAAGAACATCACTGGGAGTGCATCTTCTGGAAGTGCTTTTAAAGTTGTGCCTTTGGAAGAACTTACAAATTTTTGCTGGAATATTATTATATTATATAGTTCGATATAGACAAATGAACTTTGGTCGATTTTCTCTTTTCATTATTTTCTTTATATTAGAACAAAATACAATTATCTTAAAAGAGTTACTTGAAAACGCACCTAATTCTTAAGGTATTCTGTACTTACAATTTCCGATCTTACTTTCGCAAACGCAAGACATCAACTTACCTAAAAAAAAGAAAATAACAATAATAAAAATTTATCATGAGCTCGACAAGTTCAATGTGTGTGTAATACAATGCTTTTTGATGATTTGTGAATATAAAATTAGCTTTGGAAAAACTCAAAAATATAAATTTGTCATTTAGGAATTTGATTTGCATTACCAACAAATAACATATACCAAACAAATGTTCATAAAGGCGAGGAGACCACTTTCAGGGGCATCTCCATACCAGATCAACATATAAGCACCAATTTTCGCAGGAAGTAATTCATTAAATATTAAATAAAAACAAGTATATACGGCCGTAAGTTCGGCCAGGCCGAAGCTTATGTACCCTCCACCATGGATTGCATAGAAACTTCTAATGAAGACTGTCATCCACAATCGAATTACATGGGTTGCGGTAACACTTGCCGCATACGTGGTATATATCATTAGAAATAAAATTTTGACAAAATTTTCTATAGAAATAAAATTTGGAAAAAAATTTTCTATAGAAATAACATTTTGACAAAATTTTCTATAGAAATAAAATTTTGGTAGATTATTTTTGGCTCGAGTGGCAACCATGATTATGAACCGATATGGACTATTTTTTGTGTGATTGGGGATCGGCTATATATCACTATAGACCGATACGGACCAATTTTGGCATGGTTATTAGCGGCCTTATACTAACACCACTTTGCAAATTTCAACCGGATCGGATGAATTTCGCTCCTCCAAGAGGCTCCGGAGATCAAATCTGGGGAATAGTTTATATGGGGGCTATATATAATTATGGACCGTTATGGACCAATTCTTGCGTGTTTCTTAGAGACCGCATTCTAACACCATGTTCCAAATTTCAACTGGATCGGATGAATTTTGCTCCTCCAAGAGGCTCCGGAGGACAAATCTGAGGATCGATTTATATGGGGGCTATATATAACTATGGGCCGATGTGGACCAATTTTTGCATGGTCATTAGAGACATATACCAACACCATGTACCAAATTTTAGCCGGATCGGATGAAATTTGCTTCTCTTAGAGGCTCCGCAACCCAAATCGGGGGATCGATTTATATGGGGGCTATATATAATTATGTACCGATGTGGACCAATTTTTGCATGGTTGTTAGAGATCATATTCTGACACCATGTACCAAATTTCAGCCGGATCGGACGAAATTTGCTTCTCTTAGAGACTCCACAAGCCAAATCCGGGGATCGGTTTATATGAGGGCTATATATAAATATGGACCGATGTGGACCAATTTTTGCATGGTTGTTAGAGACCATATACTAACACCATGTACCAAATTTCAGCCGGATCGGATGAAATTTGCTTCTCTTAGAGGCTCCGTAAGCCAAATCGGTTTATATGGGGGCTATATATAATTATGGACCGATGTGGACGAATTTTTGCATGGTTGTTAGAGACCATATACTAACACCATGTACCAAATTTTAGCCGGATCGGATGAAATTTGCTTCTCTTAGAGCAATCGCAAGCCAAATTTGGGGGTCCGTTTATATGGGGGCTATACGTAAAAGTGGACCGATATGGCCCATTTGCACTACCATCCGACCTACATCAATAACAACTACTTGTGCCAAGTTTCAAATCGATAGCTTGTTTCGTTCGGAAGTTAGCATGATTTCAACAGACGGACGGACGGACGGACATGCTCAGATCGACTCAGAATTTCACCACGACCCAAAATATATATACTTTATGGGGTCTTAGAGCAATATTTCGATGTGTTACAAACGGAATGACAAAGTTAATATACCCTCATCCTATAGTGGAGGGTATAAAAAGCCACATCCTCGAAATAAATTTTATTCTAAATTTAAAACTAATTGCTCTCCAAAGGATGTTTTCCACAAATCAAAAATATTTTCTTTATGAAAAGGTAAATTTACCTCACTTCAAACATATTTTCCAAATTGTAAATAATGGCTATGTATTTTTTTAATTTGGTGCAGGGCGTTTTAATATAAATGGTCTCGCCCTTCTTAAACTTATTCTCATTTAATAATAATTTATAGCAAATATCTAGACAAGTAAACAAATTCGGTACTCATTCAAGTGTATATTTGAATGTTATAGCTTTTGGATATTTTCGTCGAAACATAATCAGTTGCTGTCATTTGATGTTTGTTGTTATGCTTGGTAACTAACATTAGCTTGAAATGTAATTCCATTTCCATATTTGCATTTGAATTCGTACAAACATTCGTTTGTGAATGGATTTATGCCATATTTTCGAACGCCCACAATTAATTTAGTGCTTCTATGTGGTTTTTCAACGCCCACTTAAGAATTAAAGCACGCGAACACATGGGAATTTAAATTCAATTCTTTTTTTGGCAAAAATCAAAACAATTTCATTCAGAAATATCCGCTGTAGAAGAATAAGAGAAAACGAACTAGAACTCCGCATATGTAGCACATGCTACTTTTGAATGAATAGCTTTGGATGCTTTGGAATAGAGATGCAAAAGTCGACAATCATCTTTTCTATTAGACTTTTTGTCAAAAAAGTCGACATTGGATTGAAAGGGAATATTATGCAAATATTTCCACACCCATAGAAAAAATCATGAACGGCGTGGTCATTTCGAAACGATCCGTTCATGCAAGTGAATCAACACACATGTGTCGTCAAACTGAGAACAGATGGGGTCAATCTGACAACGTAAAAATTACACCATACGTTGTCAAAACAACAACCAGCGTTCATGATCTGAAAACGTAATGGTTACAAATTTATAAACAAAATTAAAAAATATTTCCGCTACCGTGACTCGAACCTGTGTGGTCTGCACCATACGTATTAACAGTCGCCTTAGCACATTGCACCAACGGAGAAATTGCCATAACAACGTCTAACGATTATTTAAAGACTTTTCATGGCCAAAGAAAAACGAATGCCGTTCATGAAATCATGAACGCCCGTGGACGAAATCGTGAACATTCGAAATCGTGAACATTTTGTGTGAACGTTTCCGTTTCATTTTGACAACATCCGTTCACGATTGTGAAACGCAATTTTTTCTATTAGTGTACGGTATCTCTGTAAACGATACGTGGATATTTTACTCACGCTCACGCACACGCACGACGGAAAAATCCTGCTCACGCCCGATGTTGTGTATTAAAACTCATGCTCACGCACACTCACGAAAAGAAAATTCGTACTCACGGACATTCACGAAAATACCGTGACTCACGAATAATTTTTCGACTCACGAACAATTTTATGAATAATTTACCTGAGGGGCTTGTCTCAAAAACATGAGAATGATTAAAATCGAGAGCGTTATTAAACTCTTAACATCCTACGGATCACAAAAATTGTAAATGGATTCAATCGTTTTAAATTCGGAAGCAGGATTATTTTCTTGAGCGTATTTTCCCGAAATTCGTTACTCACGCACACTTACGAATATATTATTTTCGCGATTCACGCTCACGCACGACATTTGATTTGTTAATCACACTCACGCCGTTGCCATCAGCGTGACCCACAATTCACGCGTGAGTCACGAACATATTTGTGAGTCACGACAATTTCATGTCACGTGCACACCTCTATTTATACCCTTCACCACTACTGTGGTACAGGGTATCATAAGTTTGTGCATTTGTATGTAACGCCAAGAAGGAAACGTCTGAGACCCATCGTTTAGTATACCGATTGTCTTAGAATTAAATTTTGAGTCGATTTTCGTGCGCAAAGTACAGGTCGCAGTTTAAGTCCGATCGTCCTCGTTTGGTATAGCGTCGTTTTTTGAGACAAAGACAATCGCTATTGATTTTGGAAAAAATCTGTTCAGATTTAGATATAGCTGTCATATATATTTATCCCCCATCTGGTCACACTGAAAAAAATATTGTCGTGAGGTCAAAGATTTCATGTCTTTAAAATACGAATACAAATTTTGCTTAGCATAGAAGACGCATTTCTCTAAAATAAAGTTATTTTCCTTGTCCAAAAGTCGATAAACTTTTCAATGAAGTCGTATTGTCCTTATAATTAAGTGATTTGACTTACAAATGAGTATCTTAACATGAAAGAAAAAATTTATAGGCTAAGGTCAACTTGACTTTAATAATTCAGAAAAATTCTTTAAATTTAATGAAATTGTCTTTAAATTTGATGTCTTTTTGCATCTTGACTACAAAGCAAAAAATCGTTCAAATATAGGACATGTTTTTCAAAACTTTATTTTAAAGAAGTTTTTTACTTCAAACATAGCATAATTTCTACTGAAAGTCAAGTCCTAATTTGGAAAATAAAGTTGCCGTTAACTCGTTTTTAAAGGACTTTGATAGCATATGAAGAAAAAAAGCTGAGAAAGCGAAAAATTAAAATTTTCTTCCTAGAAGCAAGTACACAAAACCTAAATTTAAAAGAGAATTGGGTCTTAAAAGTATCCTTACTTGTATTCTCCGCTTCTTTGGCTCGGAATCAATACCAAATTTTTTAAAGTAAAGACAAAATCTTTGGAACCGAGTATGCTTTTTTTTCAGTGCATAATTGGCGTGTTTATCAATCGATGTTCTTCAAATTCAGTACAACCGAATATTTTATGAGTCTCGAAAAACTTGCAAACTATCAGCCAAATCGGTTCAGATTTAGATATAGCTCCCATATATATCTTTCGTCCAATTGAGACTCATATGACCACAGAGGCCACAGTTTACTACCGATTTACGTGAAATTTTGCATAAAGAGTAGAATTGATATTCTACCTATGCTTGGTAAATTTGATTGAAATCGATTCAGATTTAGATATAGCTCCCATATATATCTTTCGTCCGATTTGCACTTATATGGCCTCAAAAGCCAGAGTTTTGCCGTGATTTAGTTCAAATTTTGCACAAGGAGTACGTTTAACAGTATCGGTAAGTGTACCAAATTTGGTTGAAATCTGTTCAGATTTAAATATAACTCCCATATATATCTTTCGCCCGATTTACATTCATATGACAACGGATGCCAATGTTTCATTTCGAAAATTTAGATGTGTTGCACTGAGAGTTCAATTAAAAATTTAGCCACACCCAGAAAAAAGTGTCTTCGAAACTAAAGGAAAAAATGTTCAACAATTTAGTTTAGCCATTTTATTTCCATTCAGTTAAATTTTTGTGTGAAATAATAAAATTTACTTGTTCCAGTAAAAAAATCCTAAACTGAAAGCAGTTAGGAATAGTTCATTAACTAGAATAAGGTATGGCATTTTACTAATACTGTTTTCTTTGCTGGGTATAAGAATTTACTACTGAAAAAGAAAATATTATTCACTGATAACAAAGCATTCGTAAAAATAATCAAAAACCAAGTTTCCTGAAAATTAGAAAGATTTCTTATAAAATGATAATTCTGACTTCCTTTATTATAGAAAGCTTATCATACATACGAATAACACTTGGCATAGAAAAATATTTTAGTTCATTCGTACTAAGAAGTATTCAATCCTTTCAAAACTTAAGGAAACACACTTGTTAGAATATAGGAAATTTTCCTAAATTTCTATTGTCTACCTGTAATCGATACCTGTCATCTATGTAATCCACGTGTTTGCGCGTGGGTTGTTTTTTAGTTGGAATCGCGTTGTTATGGTATACGGAGAGATTGTTAAAAAATAATATTGTAAAATAATATAATAAAAAACAAATAAAATATATAAAATATTTGTTATTTTAAATTAGTGAGAAAATGTTGGTTTTTTGAAAATTGGTTTATAAAAAGAAAACACCAGCAGAATAACAACCCCTTCATTCGACTTCATTTTGGAATCTTCAATTATGAGGTAATATTCAGTGACGCTAACCTTTTGTGAAAAAATTGGTTTAGGATTTTTTTTTTGTTTATATTTGTAGGTATTGAAATTGTAAAAGGTGGACAAAATTGCTAGGCAGCAACTTATTCAAAGTGAACGGTACTAGAAGAAGAAAAAAATGTGTTTTAATATTTCAAGGCCAGTCGATGCTGTTGATTCTAAATAAATATATTTAATATATTAATAAAACATGTCTTTTATTGAAGAAAAAATTGCTTATATAGATACATAAAATTGTATTTAAAAACGAAGATAAGCAGTTCTAAATTTGGAGTAAAAAGTTTACCACAAATATGTAAGATTTGTCCAAATGAATGAAAAAAGTTCAATAAAATCATTCCATATATGAATTCAATTCAGTTAATTTTTTTCATTCTGTAGTATAGTGGTACATAAATATAGGAAAATGTTAACTAATATACGGAATGCATTCTACCTAATTTCTACGAAAATCACATCATTCAAACAAAAAAAATGTCTTTGGCGCTATACGAAGATCAACTTTCTTCACAATGAATTCATTTTAACTTAAAGAAGGGGTCACTTTTTTCTGGGTGCATGTGTATCAAATTTGATCAAAATCGGCTCGGAATTAGACAAAGCCCCCATATATGTATGGCAAAAATACCCACATGTTCCTTGTAAAATCGTCACTGTTAAATCGATAACTCGCAAAAATAACTCAAATTTACCGATACTCTAGTTCGTATATATCGACCTACAAATCGAAAATAAAGAATTGAGAAATTTTATGCAATTTAAATATTTCCAGAAGCGATTTTTTTTTTTTGAGGGTGTATAAAGAGTAAAACTGGGAGATAGGGTTTATATGGGGGCTATATCGCGACAAGTACCGATATAGACCAACTTCGTAATTGACCTGCCTGACAATAAACTAGTTTGTGCAAAATTTAAGCATGATAGCTTCATTATTAAAGCCTGTAGGTGATTACAACAGATCGTCTTAGAATTTCACTTAAATCAAGACTATATATACTTCATATAGTCCCAAATCGATATTTCCATGTTTTACAAATGCAATGACAAACTCAGTATACACACAGAAAACAGTTTGGTTGACATTCCATTATAGCTGCAAAATCTTCGTTCTTATAACACATTTTCAATTGTGTTATAATGCAATAAGTATACTTTTCCTTAGAAAGAATGAAAGTGCTTTGTACGGTAAGATAGTTCCGAGTCAAAGTATATGGTTTTGTCAACCAACACTATTGGTCTACAATAAATCATTTCCCCAATGATTATCACAACTGGCATGAAGTAGTTATTTAAAACCAATATTCGGTAATGAGCACCGACTATTGATGATGGAAATAGAATTTATAAGAAATTTTCAACATTCGGTTATGAAGCCCGAATATTATTTGAAAATCTATCAAATGTCAAAAGTATTCACCAGTTAAATTGAACATTTTATTTTAATTTTGAAGAACAGGATATATTTGTTAGGAAATAAGGAAATTGAATTGAAAACAAATACAAATGGTAAGACAGTTTGAGCAAACAATTTTTCTTAATATTGTCATTCAATATATCTTTATTTTACTAGTTCCGGGGAATGTGCCCAAAACTCATACATAATAAATAAGGAATACAACATTGTGCACCACCAAAGAAAAGGAACAAAAGTTTTACAATAATTCTTCGAGTATGCGTAAATGCTTCCGCATCGAAACCTCGCAAAATTATATACATATGTGCTTAAATTTTAAAGATATGAGACGTTTTCAACATTAAGGTGAGTACTATGTTCGGTTTTCGAGTTGAAAATCATTTTATTTTCGCGATTCTTTTCCTGAATTAATCAAGATTATATATGAAAACAAACATATTCCCGTAAAGTCAGGCCGAAATCTAGAGGAACAAGACACAGGACATCAATTGAGTTAATTTATGTGCTTTATATTGAACTGTAAAGTAACCGCGAAAATTTCATCTCGAAAAGCGAACATAGTACTTACATTTAGTTGGTATTCTTCTTTGAAAATATCTAGATTTTGATGTAAGTCCCTATTTTATTCAATAGCAAAAATTAATACTCAAGTATTTTGTACTTAGAATAACATGTACTAATATATATATATTTAAATAAAATTAAATAATATATATAACTGGGAAGGAAATTTTAAATTCGGCAATGAGTATTATTAATGTTGGGCAACACAACCGAATGATGAAGGTAGCCATAACCGATATCGTCGGCAGACCCAAACAACACATATGTCGTATTAGTTGTGTCGACCGAATCAGTCGGGTGGCACAACTGCCAACTGATAGTAGCTGTAACTGCCAAAAGGAGGTTGGTAATAAATTCGGTTGTCACAACCTATCTGTATTCTCTGTGTACCCCCATTAATATTCTATGGTGGTGTACACACAGAGAATAGATTGGTTGGAAATCGGTTGAAGCCATGAAATTTCTACATTCATAATTAAACATCAATTATCCCAATCGATCTACTATATTTGCAATCACATGTTTGTCTCTACTACCTTGATTCTACTATTTCAATATATTTGCGTTTGTGATAGTAAACAAACAGTTGTACGAACTAAATATCTTTATTTTGAAAATTTTTGTTGGAATTCGGATCACACAACTTGCCTTAATTAATTGTCGTAACTGTCACTTAGAAATCACCACTTACGGATGGTTTTTACAACCGAATGTCTCTTAAATTATTTTTCGAATGTCATTTCTATTGAAATAATAAGTTAATATCAAAAAAAGTCGTATTTTTTATGATTTCATATTACGATAAAACGGCAGAAATATAACAATAAATTTTATGAAGAACTGAGACATAGAAATGCACTTTCTCAATAGGCAAGGAGTCAAATATGCAGGGAAATCAGGTCAAGATAGCGTGAGAAGTGAATGCGCACATGATGAGAAATGAACCCCCACGATGCTACATACAAAAACCTTAATGATTGGAAACATCAGGTAGGTCCTGATTACTTTATATGCTCGAAAACGGATTGGGATATACCCCAATATCCAATTCTATATGTTAAATTTTCTTTGCATAGGAAATCGGCTACATTGGAGTTGGGTATTTAAAATTCGGCGCGGTCGATCTTCCTGTCGTATTTAGCTATTTTCGAGACGAAAATATACGAATCATTTTATTAATTGTTTATTTTGTTTTGTTAGCAAAGCTTTTTGCCGCATAGGATGATTTCGCCAATTCATGGGGAAGGGTATATGAGCTGATTTACAACCAACATAATCGCTAAAAAATTTTAAAAGCAATTTTCATCTTTTGATATCAAATACATTATATTTTTATTTATTTGTACCAATATACATATATTTAAATAAACAAATATAATATTTAATTGGGAAGGTATTAATTTTTAATTCGGTCATTGGTATTATTAAGGTTGGGGAACACAATCGAATGATGATAGTAACTACAACCGATGTCGTCGTCAGACCCAACCAACACCATATGTTGTGTTAGTTGTGTCGACCGAATCAGCCGGGTGACACAACTGCCAACTGATAGTAGCTGCAACTGCCAAAAGGAGGTTGGCAATAAATTCGGTTGTCACAACCTATCTGTATTCTCTGTATATATACTAAAGTAAACAATCATTGGCGCCAAATTATTATCATATTAACCCGAATGTAGTTCATTCTTCTTATTTTTGAGAATTGTAAGAAAAGGTCCATTTGCTTTAGTTAGCAGTATACCAGCTTTTGGTCCATAAATTTTTAGAGACATACTTGGAATAAAGAAAATTTAAGGGGCTGGAGAATATTTATTAAAAAACTTTTAACAATAAACTAAAAGAAAATGATTTCTTACAAAAATCGCAATTTAATTTTAGTTTCAATTTAACAACGGACTTTTTTCTGTTTTGAGTTCATACAACTAATAAGGCATCGATAATGATTTTATTGAAATATATATCACGTTTCTTTTCGCAAATTAACATTTCATTAAGCGAAATTAATCGTTCTGTACAAAATGACTCACTAGTATGGCACCTCACATTAAAAACAAATGGGCCGCTAGAACAAAACAGAAATAGCTAAAGAACAACTTCAACTGCTTTAACAACCCAAAACATATAAACAATCCGGTAGATACTTTTTATGGTCAAGTGTTCTGAGTGTTTAGAGATTAAGTTGAAATGACGAGATTAACCAAAACGAATATCATCACTTTTGGACAGGACAGGTGAATCACATCATGCAACAGTATTCAATCCACATTTCATAGAAAACTCTATTGATGGTTGCCAATAGGGGGTAAGATTTTGGTATGACACTATATTGATCAGCTTCACGCTCATCTCCTACGAAAGTCACTTCATATTTTCATATAGCGAATTTCTTCAATATTTTCTCTCAACTTTTTTAAATTCCTTTGAATTTGATTTCATTTCCTTTTAACAGGTTGGCTGATAAGTCCCCGGTCTAACAAAGAAAAACACATTTTTTGTCAAAATTCGTTTTTATTATTCAACATAGTTCCCTTCAAGAGCGATACAACGATTATAACGACCTTCCAATTTTTTGATACCATTTTGGTAGTACTCCTTCGGTTTTGTCTCAAAATAGGCCTCAGTTTCGGCGATCACCCCTTCATTGCAGCCAAATTTTTTCCCTGCGACCATCCTTTTGAGGTCTGAGAACAAGAAAAAGTCGCTGGGGGCCAGATCTGGAGAATACGGTGGATGGGGAAGCAATTCGAAGCCCAATTCATGAATTTTTGCCATCGTTCTCAATGACTTGTGGCACGGTGCGTTGTCTTGGTGGAACAACACTTTTTTCTTCTTCATATGGGACCGTTTTGGCGCGATTTCGACTTTCAAACGCTCCAATAACGACATATAATAGTCACTGTTGATGGTTTTTCCCTTCTCAAGATAATCGATAAAAATTATTCCATGCGCATCCCAAAAAACAGAGGCCATTACTTTGCCAGCGGACTTTTGAGTCTTTCCACGCTTCGGAGACGGTTCACCGGTCGCTGTCCACTCAGCCGACTGTCGGTTGGACTCAGGAGTGTAGTGATGGAGCCATGTTTCATCCATTGTCACATATCGACGGAAAAACTCGGGTGTATTACGAGTTAACAGCTGCAAACACCGCTCAGAATCATCAACACGTTGTTGTTTTTGGTCAAATGTGAGCTCGCGCGGCACCCATTTTGCACAGAGCTTGCGCATATCGAAATATTGATGAATGATATGACCAACACGTTCCTTTGATATCTTTAAGGCCTATGCTATCTCGATCAACTTCATTTTACGGCCATTCAAAATCATTTTATGGATTTTTGTGATGTTTTCGTCGGGCGTCCACTGCGTTCACCGTCGTCCGTGCTCACGCTTGAATTTTGCATACCAATCAATTATTGTTGATTTCCCTGGGGCAGAGTCCGGAAACTCATTATCAAGCCAAGTTTTTGCTTCCACCGAATTTTTTCCCTTCTGAAAACAGTATTTTATCAAAACACGAAATTCCTTTTTTCCAATTTTTTTCACAATAACAAAAGTTGCTTCACAAAAGACGCTCTATCTCACAAACTAATTGACTTACAGACGTCAAATTTTGACACGAATCATTTGAAGGTTGGTACTATATAAAAATAATATGCATTTAATACTAGCGACGCCATCTATGTGTCAGACCGGGGACTTATCAGCCAACCGGTTATTTATTTTTTTTTATTATTTTTTTGTTTTTGTTAAATGAAGCTTATGACTTGCCACCTTTCCAACATCATATCCCAGCAAACAAATATTATTCTACAAACATTTCTTCGTGAGAGCATCCCATAATCATCCATCGATTTTTTCACTTCCGATGAAGTTGTTTTGTACCGGACTTAAAAAATACGCCCTCGCTCGTCAAAAGTAAAAAAGTAAATTTAATAAGTATATACGTCCGTAAGTTCGGCCAGGCCGAATCTTATGTACCCTCCACCATGGATTGCGTAGAAACTTCTACTAAAGACGGTCATCCACAATTAAATTACTTGGGTTGCGGCCGATGGCAAGGCATCTTAAAACTTCTTAACATCATCTTCTAAATTGTAAGTTAATCCATGCGGGATATATAGTAGACAAAAGAAAGCTCGATTAAAAACGTATACACTAGTAGAAAAAATTACGTTCCATAGTTGTGAACAGACGGTGACAAAATGAAACGGAAACGTTCACAAAAAAAAAGTCGTCAGATTGACACCGCCTGTTCTCCGTTCGACACCCCATGTGTGTTGATTCACTTTCACCAACGAATAGTTTTGAAATGAGGCCGCCGTGCATGATTTTTTCTATGAGTGTATATACAGTTCTTAACCGGTATATATAGGGGAGATAAATAATTACAAACCGATATGAACCTTTGTGCTGTAATTATAGAGCCAGAATTGAAATATAGGGGTCGCTTTATATGGGGGCTATATACAATCCCAGCAAAAAAAGAGCTTCCTAAAAAGTAGTTTGGATCCCCAATCTGTGATCCGGAAGTAGTGCAAACTTGAATCATCTCCAATGAATTTTACATGGGCTTGTAATAGGACGGAAGTACTCCCTTTTTGGATCCTTTGCATTGCTTTAGAAGTTGTACCCTGGAAGTTAATTTGAATGAAGAAATTTAAAAAGCGAAAAAAAAAAAAAACAATTTTTTTTCAACCAATTTCACTTTTTTTCATCCATATGTTTTATTACACAATTATTTTCCTATTATCTAATTTTTACAATTTGAACAACTTTTTCGCTCCGACCAGGGGTTGAACCTGGGTTTGCTGGCACCATAACAGAACGCCTTAGGACACTCAGCCACAAACGCCATTGAACATAAAGCGTCGAAAGGTCAATTCAAATGTTTGTGATATGATCGTAATACGACACCAAGGAATAACATTCTAATTGCTTCTCGAGATGTTTTCTATAGCAATAAAATGTTGACAAAATTTTCTATAGAAATTAAATTTTGACAAAATTTTCTATAGAAATAAAATTTTGACAAAATTTTCTATAGAAATAACATTTTGACAACATTTTCTATAGAAATAAATTTTTGACAAAATTTTGACATTTTCTATAGAAATAACATTTTGACAAAATTTTCTATAGAAAATTTTTGACAAAATTTTCAATAGAAATAAAATTTTGACAAAATTTTCTATAGAAATAACATTTTGACAACATTTTCTATAGAAATAAAATTTTGACAAAATTTTGTATAGAAATAAAATTTTTACATTTTCTATAGAAATAAAATTTTGACAAAATTTTCTACAGAAATAAAATTTTGACAAAATTTTCAATAGAAATAAAATTTTGACAAAATTTTCTATAGAAAATACTTTTTGACAAAATTTTGTATAGAAATTATATTTTGACAAAATTTCCTAACGTTATAAAATGTTGACAAAATTTTCTATAGAAATATAAAATTTTGACAACATTTTCTATGGCAATAAAAATCTGGTAGATTATTTTTGGCTCGAGTGGCAATCCTGATTTTTCGGTGATTGGGGATCGGTTTATTTGGGGCTATATATAAAATAGATCGATACGGACTAATTTTGGCATGGTTGTTATCGGCCATACACTAGCGAAATGTACCAAATTTCAACCGAATCGGATGAACTTTCCTACATCCAGAGGCTCCGGAGGTCAAATCTGGAGATCGGTTTATATGGGGGCTATATATAATTATGAACTGATATGGACCAATTTTTGCATGGTTGTTAGAGACCACATACTAACACCACGTACCTAGTTTCAACCGGATCGGATGAATTTTGCTTCTCCAGGGGTCTCCGGAGTTCAAATGTGTACTTCCAGATCACAAATTGAAGATCCTGACTACTTCTTTGAATGTTCCTTTTTTACTGGGATCATACGACACAATGTTATTGGTAGCATTGGAGATATACGACTCTTTTCGCATTTTGTCATATTTTTAATAAAATTCAAAGCTACGAATTTTTCAATATTTTTGTAAAGCTTTAGGGTATACATCTTCAGTCACCCTTTCTATTTTGCAAGCACCAAGTTCAAAAATGTACAATAAAGTTTATCCAATACCTATTGTCATCACTGCTATTTTAACTTATTTTTCGATCTAATGTTGAAGTGTCAATTTTTGCATTGTTAGCTGTAACTAAAATTGATGGAAATGTCCAACATTTGAAATTTTTTTCATTTTTTTTGGCTTTGTAAAACGTGCTTCAGTAAATGTGATGTCAGAGCTTGTTCGTTTGATCTTTGATAGACTGTCAATTTTCAACAATCCATGTCAAAGTATAACAAACTAAGCAGCAACATTAGCACTAGGTATGGAAACTATAAACAATGGCATAAAATAAATTGTGAATAAAAATAATCGATAAGAGAGCAGCACTTAGGCTTCATAAGAAAAAATAATAATTGTTTGCAAAAAAAAAAAAACATTAAATTAACTAAGAATACAAATACTGACATCCTGTACACAATAGGTGGCTGTCACTTATTAACTAATACCCATATCATTCACACTTCAAGTGTGCTTCGCATAACTCCAACATTCAAGGATAAAAAGAAGAATTCTTAGAAATTGTGAATAATTGATAACAGAGATCGCTTCAAGGAGATTGGAAAAAGTAACAATGCATAGAGGATGAATTGCTTTGAAATCAAAAAGGTAAATGTAGAAAATTTTGTACCAATTTTATTTCAATAGAAAACTTATTCAAAATTGTATTTCTATAGGAATTAAAAAAAATATATATTTCTAAACAAAATTTTGTCAACAATTTATTTCTACAAAAATTTTTGTCAAAATTTTATATCTATAGAAAATTTTGTCAAAATTAATTTCTATAGTAAATTTTGCCAAAATTGTAGTTCTATAGAAAATTTTGTAAACATTTTATTTATATAGAAAATTTTGCTAAAATTTAATTTATATAGAAAATTTTGCCAAAATTTTATTTCTATAGAATATTTTGACAAAATTTTATTTCTATAGAATTTTTTTTTCAAAATTTTATTTCTATAGAAAATTTTGTTAAAATTTAATTTCTATAGAAATTTTTTTCAAAATTTTATTTCTACAGAAATTGTTTTCAAAATTTTATTTCTATACAAAATTTTGTTTCGATAGAAATATTTCTCAAAATATTATTTCTATAGAAAATGTTGTCAAAATATTATTTATATAAAAAATTTTTGTCAAAATTTTATTTCTATAGAAAGTTTTATAAAAATTGTATTTCGCAGAAAATTTTTTCTATAGAAAGTATTGTCAAAATTTTATTTCAATCTTTTATTTCTATAGAAAATTTTGTACCAATTTTATTTCAATGGAAAAAGTCAAGATTTTTTTTCTATAGAAAATTTATTCAAAATTTTATTTCTATAGGAATTTAAAAAAAAATAAATATATTTTTAAACAAACTTTTGTCAAAATTTTATTTCTACAAAAAATTTTGTCAAAATTTTATTTCTTAAAGAATATTTTGGCAAAATTTTATTTTTATAGAAAATTTTGCCAAATTTTATTTCTGTAGAAAATTTTGTCAAAATTTGATTTCTATTGAAAATTTTGTCAAAATTTTATTTCTTATAGAATATTCTGTCAAAATTTTTCTTTTATAGAAAATTTTTGTCAAAATTAATTTCTATGGTAATTTTTTTCAAAATTTTAGTTCTTTAGAAAATTTTGTAAAACTTTTATATCTATAGAAATTGTTGCTAAAATTTTATTCATATAGAAAATGTTGTCAAAATTTAACTTCTATAGAACATCAAAATGTGATTTCTATAAAAAATTTTGTCAAAATTTTATTTCTTGTTGTTGTTTTTTTATTTCAGCTTAAAACCATACATTGACTAAACTACAAGAGTAGCTTAACCAACAGAGGAAAAGAATGTTTGTCAAATTTATTTGGGCAAAGCCCTATAGACTGCAAGATGGTTGGATGGACGCACGTTTCGGAATTACCACATTCCTCATCAGCATCCTCTACTTGCAGCAAAACTATCAACCAATTATCAGAATAAATTCAGGCAGTTTATTAAACCCAACAAAAACCACACTTGAACCCTCCGAAAAAAGGTTTTACATTGATAGCCGGCTTATGCCAAATAAATTCGAAACAAACATATCTCTTTTCCTATACATTCTTTTCCTCTGTTGGTTAAGCTACTCTTGTAGTTTAGTCAATGTATGGTTTTAAGCTGAAATAAAAAAACAACAACAATGCTTAAAGAACAAAACCAACAATAACAAAACAAAACAAATGGAAAAAGAAGAGGAGGCACGCTCAAAATAAACCCAGCCATGTGAATTCAAATCGATGATTTGACAGTGGCATAGGAAAAGAGATATGTTTGTTTCGAATTTATTTGGCATAAGCCGGCTATCAATGTAAAACCTTTTTTCGGAGGGTTCAAGTGTGGTTTTTGTTGGGTTTAATAAACTGCCTGAATTTATTCTGATAATTGGTTGATAGTTTTGCTGCAAGTAGAGGATGCTGATGAGGAATGTGGTAATTCCGAAACGTGCGTGCATCCAACCATCTTGCAGTCTATAGGGCTTTGCCCAAATAAATTTGACAAACATTCTTTTCCTCTGTTGGTTAAGCTACTCTTGTAGTTTAGTCAATGTATGGTTTTAAGCTGAAATAAAAAAACAACAACAATGCTTAAAGAACAAAACCAACAATAACAAAACAAAACAAATGGAAAATTTTATTTCTATAAAAAATTTTGTCAAAATTTTATTTCTATAAAAAATTTTGTCAAAATTTTATGTCTAACGAAAATTTTGTCACAATTTTATATCTATAAAAAATTTTACAAATTTTATTTCTTTAAAAAAAATTGTCAAGAAAATTTTGTCCAAATTAAATTTCTATATAAAATTTTGTCAAAATTTAATTTCTATAGAAAATTTTGTCAAAACTTTATTTCTATAGAAAATTTTGTCAAAATTTATTTCTATAGAAAATTTTGTCAAAATTTAATTTCTATAGAAAATATTGTCAAAATTTTATTTCTATAGTAAATATTGTCAAAATTTTAGTTCTATAGAAAACTTTATCAAAATTTGATTTCTATAGAAAATTTTGTAAAAATTTTATTTCTATAGAAAATTTTGTCAAAATATTATTTCCTTAGAAATTTTTGTCACAATTTTATTTCTATAGCAAATTTCGTCAAAATTTTATTTCTATAGAAAATTTTGTCAACATTTTATTTCTATAGAAAATTTTGTACCAATTTTATTTCAATAGAAAATGTTGGCAAGATTTTATTTCTATAGAAAATTTATTCAAAAAAATAATTCTTTCCTCCCAAACGAAATTTTAGACAAACAAAGTTCGTTTCTCATTTGCTTTTCGCTGTAAGGAAGTGTATTTGGAAGAAAAGTATATACATTTTGTGATAAACGTTTATTCTTTTCCAGGATGTAAAAACAATTCCATAAAGACAAACTCAAAAAAAAAAAACATTATTTTCTTGCTAATTGCATTTTCCCTCACATCTTTCTCACATCCACGAGGTTTTTTAGTTCTTAACACCTTTTCCTGTAATACCAACAATGTAGAAGAAATTATATGATTTTATAAATTTTTAAAATTTTTTACCTTTCGCCTGGACGGAGAATCGAACCGCGGACCATGCACTTTGTAAGCCAACACACTAACCACTGAGCTATGTACCTGTTATGGGCATCAATAGATAAATATCCATATAAGTTATATTTATATAGCATAGCTTGCGGCGCCCACGAAACGAATAAACAAAGTTTATTTAACAGAAATAAACATTTAGTTTGGCACCGTGGAGCGAGCAGTGGTTGCTATGTCCGACTTGCATGCCAAGGGTCGTGGGTTCGATCCCTGCTTCGACCAAAGTTTTTTTTTTCTTTTCTTTACATATATTCCAGATATGTTCGGAAGATTCCGAAAAAATGTTCAACATTACATTGTAGTATATTAAATTTTGAACTGTAAAATGTGTCTTATTAAATACCTAAAGTAAGAAAAGAACATTGTTTGATACAAACGAAATGGACTGTGTTGTTGTTTCAAAAGTAAACTTGTTTTATTTAAAAAAATAAAAATTTTGTAACAAACGAATTTTTTTGGTGATAAAAGTTTAAAATTTTCGTAGCAATTCAAAAAACTCTAACAAAAGAAAAACGTTTTCGGTACACGTTTTCCAAACGTTTTTTTTTTGCGTGTAGGAATTAAAAAACAATATTTCTAAACAAAATTTTGTAAAAATTTTATTTCTACAAAAAATTTTGTCAACATTTTATTTCTTATAGAATATTTTGTCTATATTTTTGTTCTATAAAAAATTTTGTCAAAATTAATTTCTATGGTAAATTTTGTCAAAATTTTAGTTCTAATTGAAAATTTTATTTCTATAGAAATTGTTGATAAAATTTTATTTCTATAGAACATTTTGTGAAAATTTGATTTCTATAGAAATTGTTCCTAAAATTTTATTTATATAGAAAATGTTGTCAAAATTTAACTCCTATAAAAAATTTTGTCAAATTTTTTTTTATAGAAAATTTTGTCAACATTTTATTTCTATAGAAAATTTTGTCAAGATTTTATTTCTATAAAAAATGTTGACAAAATGTTATTTCTAGAGAAAATTTTGTCAAAATTTTGTTTCGATAGAAATGTTTCTCAAAATATTATTTCTATAGAAAATTTTGTCAAAATTTTATTGCTATAGAAAATTTTGTCAAAATCTTATTTCTATAGAAAAATTTCTTAAAATTTTATTTCTATAGAAAATTTGCTCAATATTTGATTTCTATAGAAAATGTTGTCAAAATTTTATTTCCACAGTAAATTTTTATACCCTTCACCACTACTGTGGTACAGGGTATAATAAGTTTGTGCATTTGTATGTAACGCCAAGAAATAATTGTCATAGACCCATCTTTTAGTATACCGATCGGCTTAGAATTAAATTCTGAGTCGATTTAGCGATGTCCGTCTGTCTGTCTGTCTGTCCGTCTGTCTGTATATGTAATTTTGTGCACAAAGTACAGGTCGCAGTTTAAGTCCGATCGTTCTCAAATTTGACATAACGTCTTTCTTCGGGTAGAAGACAATCGCTATTGATTTTGGAAAAAATCGGTTCAGATTTAGATATAGCTGCCATATATAGTTATCACCGATTTGATCATAATTCACGTATTTATGAACCGACGTTCTTCAAATTTTGTACATCTGAATGTTTTGTCAGTCTCGTAAAAACTGCCAAATATCAGCTAAATCGGTTCAGATTTATATATAGCTCCCATATATATCTTTCGTCCGATTTGGACTTATATGGCCCCAAAAGCGAGAGTTTTGCCCTGATTTGCTTCAAATTTTGCACAACGAGTACGTTTAATAGTATCGTTAATTGTGCCAAGTTTAGTTGAAATCGGTTAAGATTTAGATATAGCTCCCATATATATCTTTCGACCGATTTGGACTTATATGGCCCCAAAAGCCAGAGTTTTGCCCTGATTTGCTTCAAATTTTGCACAACAAGTACGTTTAACAGTATCGTTAAGTGTGCTTAATTTGGTTAAAATCGGTTCCGATTTAGATATAGCTCCCATATATATCTTTCGTCCGATTTGGATTTATATGGCCTCAAAAGCCAGAGTTTTGCCCTGAGTTGCTTGAAATTTTGCACAAGGAGTACGTTTTATAGTATCGTTAATTGTGGAAAATTTAGTTGAAGTCGGTTCAAATTTAGATATAGCTCCCATATATATCATTCGCCCGATTTGGACTAATATGCCCACAGAGGCAAAAGTGCTACTCTGATTTACGTGAAATTTTGCAGAGGGAGTAGAATTGAACTTGAAACTTTGCACAGGCAGTAGAATTAAGGTTCTGCATATGCGTGGTTATATTGGTTGAAATCGGTTCAGATTTTGATATAGCTCCCATATATATCTTTCGCCCGATTTTCGGTCATATGACCACAGAGGTCAAAGTTGTTATCCGATTTACGTGAAATTTTGCATAGGGAGTAGATTCAACATAGTAACTATGCATGTGAAATTTGATTGCAATCGGTTTAGATTTCGATATAGATTCCATATATATGTTTTTCCTATTTAGGCAAAACTGGCCGAAATACCTACATGTTCCTTATCAAATCGCCACTGCTAAGTCGAAAACTTATCAAAATGACTCAAATTTTCCTATTACTCTATTACACATCTATCGACCGATATATCATAAATACACTTTTGCCAAGTTGCCTCAAAATTGGTTCATATTTAAATGTTTCCTATATTTTTTTACTAACATTGTGTTCCAGCTCAGCGCATTAGCCGACTTAAATGTAAAATCTATAAGTATTGCAGAACTCTGTACAGATCGGCTCAGATATACAGAATATATGTGTATGGATTCATATAGCATCCAACACATGGACGGATTTGATATGGTATCGAAAATCTGGACTTACAAAGTGGTGAAAATGTGGACTTATAGTCGGCCCCGCCCGACTTTAGACTTGCCTTACTTGTTATTTTTATTTTATTTCTATAGAAACTTTTATCAAAATGTCATTTCTATAAATTTTTTTTTCAAAATTTTATTTCATTAGAAGATATTGTTGAACTTCTATTTCTTCTTAAAAAATCGTGGGAATTTGCGGTTCCCCGTACAACGGAAAACCCCTAGGGATATATCAATACATGGACCATCGATATATATATACCAATTTAATTTTTACTTTATGGTCGCTTCGAGTTTTTAGTTGATATATGTCTTTAATTCTGTCAAGAAAGTTGTCAGGTTTTGGTTTATAAATTTCTTAGCTTAAATTTGTATGTATAATTCATGTCCATGATGGAGCTACGGGCTGGCCTTCTTGCCCGTAAGCAAGTCTTGGCAAATTCTGTATTCGAAATTATAAGAATTGAAGGTCAACAAATTTAGAATATCTGGCCCATTGTTCAGACACAATAATATTTTCGTCACCATATACACATGATATGTATTGCCTCCACAATGAAACTCTATGAGCTAACATCCAGAATTAAAATCAAAAACCTATGAATATTCCATATAAAATATCTGAATCAATGCGGTCAAAAACATTTGTGGTCTGTCCCTAGAATAACTCACTCGCACACATAAACCCAAATTTTTAAATAGAAATAATATCTGCAAAAAAATTGTTCCAAGTAATTCATATACGAGTAGATCTCCAGGGCAGATGAATAGATGGATACTTACATTTTATTAAAACAACTCCTCCACTGCTGCTATTCTGATGATGGTGAACGGTTCCATCCAAGGCCGATTTGATCATTTGAAAAGCCATATTGAGTTTGCTAGATGACTCTTAGTGTCTTTGAATTTTCTCTGGGTTGTAATAAATGATATGATTTTTCAATTCTTTTTCTAAATTTTGATTCGTTTTGTGTTTTAGGCAATAAAATCATAATAAAGAGACACAATCAGACGCCACAATATCAAAATATACACAAAATCACCGGATATCCGAGACGAATCTTTTCGCATTTGAATGTGAGCTTATTTCCATTGGGATTCACTTATGTTGTTGTAATTTGTTTATTCGTTTATTTTTGTTTGTTTTTTCGTTGCTAGGGGGTCTCCGTAGTTCAATTTTATTCAGCATTTGTTTATACAAATGTTGTCAATTGATCGCTGATGTCGATATCGGTGATGATTTTTATTTTATTACAAATAGCAATTTCAGTTTATTAATTTTTTTATTACGAGTACATCAAAATTTTTTTCAATTTAAATTTCACAATAATTTTTCGATACTAGAAATATGTATATCAAAATGTCAAAACGTTTTTGTTTCCAAAAGTACTTTGCGAAAACATCAAAAAATGTGGATTTATATGCCATATTCAAAGAATATGGTATATAAATCCACGCTAAATAGAATAAAACAATTTGAATTAAAAAAGTTTATGTTCCTTACTTTAATTTGTCTTTTAATGAAAACTAGAATACGAATTTTGAAATTTGCTTCCCTCCGATAACGTCATGTGTTTTTGAAGTAAGGCAAAGTTTCCTTAAAGTAAAGAAACACTACATATTATTACAATATTTATACCAGATTTTCACACGGTCCTTTAATTCAAAATTGAAAATTATCATTTTTTTTTATTTTGGGGTAAATTTTCATGCTTCAGTTACATTTTGTTGGGGTTCCTATTCATGGGACTTAGATTCATTATGAAGCGTCGCCCCACATTAGGTTAGGTGGCAGCCCGATGCAATATTTTTACCGTTAGAAATACGAAACAGCTTATGAAGTAATGGATATGTAAGGAATAAGCTAGTCTTTCCACAGTTGGTTTCGGCCGATGAAGTTTCAATTCAATTGCACACTGTTTCGTATTATCGATAGTATTTAATTGTATAGTTTGGAATCATATGTTATGTATGACCAAAAGCTTTGCAACGTATAAAATCCTCGAAGCAAGTTTTTACATTGTATATAATTATTGCTAATTTGGGTTTACAGAAAAAAAAATTACGAAAATTTTTCCAATTAAAATTGTAATTGAGTTTAAACAAGTAAGGAAAGTCTAAAGACGGGCGGGTCCGACTATATTATACCCTGCACCACTTTGTAGATC